>NC_140451.1:1326393-1688621 GCF_963576455.1 Neolamprologus multifasciatus | reverse complement strand
CTAGGTCTCGACTTTTATGGAGCATGTGAAGTTTGGGGCAGAGTGGACAAAGAAAAGTTTCTCAGCAGGTTCAACAGGTTGCTACAACACAGGCCGATGAAGTATTGCACTCACTCATCCAAACTGGCAAACATGTAACATACACCCTAAGACTGATCCTGCTTTTTACTCCTTTGCTATGATTTAATTTGATATTATGTAGCCATGGAGACAGTTTGCATAGATTAGAATGTTAGATTCCTGTGATGTCATCAATGCCCGATGTTTGTTTTAATGTCTTGTGATAGTTCTAAGTGCAGACAAAGTCAGAGTTCAAGTGAGTTTAGTCCAATTTTGATCCAGTTTCTGACATGTGGTCAAAATCTTGGCCGACCTTTACCACACCACGTGCTGTGGGTGTGCGTAAATATCTAGGTGAGTAAAGTCTCCTTTACCTGTTAAATTCAATTTGTTTTGTCTCTCTGTAGAGGACTTTGAAGAAAATTCGAGGAGCAGGATAAGCTGGGTGAAGGAGGCTTTGGGACTGTCTTCTTTGGAAAACGCAGAGAAGACAATTTCCCAGTATGGCTTCTTATGTGTGCACTTTACAATTCTTCTAACCCACTACAGTGGGTGGCTGTAGGTCAGGTGGCAGAGCAGGACAAAGAAAAGTTTCTGAAAAAGTTTGAATCACAGCAGATAAGCGAGTCTGGCATTGATATGTAAAGTGTAGAAGTAAATTTAAATACATTTAAGTTTTGATATTTACATGTTTTACACGTTTGAATGTTTAGACATGCATGTTCAAACCAGTAATAAGTATGTGTTATATCTACCTGGTTGTTTTCCTGTTTAGATCTGAGTATAAGATTTCCTGGTTTCTGAGAGGCCAGTGAAGTATTCATGAGGGCGGCACAAGTAAAGAGGCTGCTAAAAGTTATCCGTCTCCATCTTGCTGTTTCTAATTATTCAGAGAGATTCCAGACCATCTAGTGAACCCTCACGTTACATCTGTGGCAGCGGTGGGATTTATTTTCTTGATGGCTCTGTGTATTTGGTGAGTTCTACTCCAAGCTGCGGATAGGATCTTTTTTTTTTCCCGCTCGGATTTATCCCTCTCTGTGAACAGCTGATGAACTGAAAATAATAACAGTAATAGTTTTTGGAGATAGTAAGGATTGTTGCAGCTTTTCTCTCTGTTTTTGTGATTTTTGTGATTTTTTTGAGCTGGATATTTGTTGGGAACATGTCAGCTGACGAGAGTGATCTGTGCACGAGCTGCGCTCTTCTCCTGTGCCACATTCGAGGTCAGTGGATGCAATACGGACTGTTGCTGCTCCCGCCCACCATACCGTCTCCAGTGCCCTGACATAGATCTTCCACCTGTTTTTAAAGGAGATGGGACTGAATTTTTACTAGTTGGTCTCGTCGCTTTGAAGTGGCAGTGCAAGCTATGACTCCACCTGAGGTAGATTTGGCAACTGTGATGTCCTCTGTTCTGCCTACTCGTCTAGCAGATGCTGCATTTTTGTACTGGGACAGTTTGCCTTCATCAACCCAGAAAGACTATGATCTAGTGAAGGATAAGCTGAAAGAGGTTTTCGGTCCAAAATATTCTCTGCCATTCTTCCAGACACATGTGAACGCTCGCCCCCGGAAACCAGGTGAAAGTTTAGATGTATACAGCGCAGATATTACCCGTCTTGTGCTTGAAGCTTTCCCTAACTATGACTACAATGCCTTGGAAGGTGAAAAATTTCGCCGTTTTGTTGCTGGGTTAGACCCCACCTTGCAATCTAAGATTCATGAGATGGGTGCAGAGGATCTCAATGGAGCCCTGCGCATTGCCAGCCGTTGTGAGAGAGCACGGGCAGCATTGCAACTTTTTTTTTTTTTTTTTTTTTTTTTTTTTTTCGCCTGTCCCATTTGGTTCTTTAGCCGTCAGAATTGTTGTCTGAAGACCAACAAGGATACCCAATGGATTTATTTTGCCAAATGGATCATCATGGCATTGCCGTATTGGTCCATTTGATCGACCTTTATTTTTATTATTTATTTTATTTCAGTTGTTACAGACGGGACAGACATGAGTGAGGGATAGGAAAGGGAGAAAGAAAGAGGAAGGAAAAGAAAAACAGAAGGGGAGAGGGACAGTGAGAAAGGGGGGAAGAAAAAATATCTCCGGGATCACCTGTTGAGAGAAAAAGAATAATAGAAAACAAGCAAAAAAACAAAACAAAACAATGCAACATACTATACACAACACCATCGCATTAATCTAGCTAAGTGTAAACAGCAGTAAATACTAAATATTGAATGTTGTTGTGCAGCACGCAGGACAGACAGCGCACAATGTGCTTTGAAGTAGCAGCCAAGAAAGGTGTGATTTAAGTCTACGAATAGTGAACACCCATGTGCACACCTGTGTGGATCGGCGCGCTTGTATTCAAATGGTTTCCCCATGTAATGGTCTGCTAGAGGATGTAGAGAGCCATAGCCCCGTCCCCCAGGGCATGAAGCAGGCATGGAGGAGATCCAGGCCCCAGACATCCAGAGGCCCCAGAGTGCAAGAGCCCAAGGAGGACCACCGGAGGGGCATCCGTGCCACCTTCATGGGAAGGGCTGAGGATCCCCAGATGAGGGGTCACCCAGTAGCCACCGGGCAGAAGCTAGAGGGGGCTGCACCGGCGTGCCTGCCGGCTCTGCCGGCAGCCAGCTGTGCCAGAGTGAACCGAGCCGCAGGCACAGAGGCCGGAGGCCCGAGGGCCCCCCGCGCCCCGGAAGAGGCCTGACCGAGCAGCAGGCGCCAGGCCCCGCCAAGTAGTCACCGGGAGTGAGCTGGTACATACCTGAGCGCCCAGCCCCGGACACCAAGAACCACCAACGCACCGACCCCTGAGGGCATCAGTCACCGGCAGGGAGTGTGGTGAGGGGAGATAGGCCTCCACACTTTGGAGGGCCTTGGAGTTCCCAGAGAGGTGAAGTCTAAGACCCGACCTGACATATAGACACAGACAAACAGGCACACACAGACACAGACATGCATTCCCACCCTCATGCACACATATACAAACACTCAGCACTCACCCAACGCAGGAATAAACGTAAATGGACATGTACACACAATCACACTCCCCAAACATACTCTATATCCCGGGTCCAGGTATCCTCACCCCCAGAGATGGAAACGGCACCCAGACCCAAGAGATGTTACCCTTCCCTCCGGGGTGGAGGCAAGCAGACCGCCCCAGGCTCCGCAGCAGCAGGGAGGCCAATCGGACAGCCAGCATCTCTTCCCAGCCCCCCCGCCCCGATGGCTAGCAGAGAACAGGGGTGTGTTAAGACCCCATACCTCCCTCCTCCCGCTCAAGTGTAGTGTTGCTGCGTGTTGCTCTAAAGTGTATTTAAAACAAGGGAGAGCATGGGTGCTGCCAGAGAGCAGCAGGTGTTAGCACGGCCCCTCCCGAGAACCCTCAATGTCTACATGGATTTAAAATTGAGAGGTGGGCACCGGCGCCAGAGGCAGGTTTGAATACACAGACCGTCTACTGGACGCCGTTAACGTGCCCACCCTCAAGGCCCTATATACAGTGGGGCAAAAAAGTATTTAGTCAGCCACCGATTGTGCAAGTTCCCCCACTTAAAATGATGACAGAGGTCAGTAATTTGCACCAGAGGTACACTTCAACTGTGAGAGACAGAATGTGAAAAAAAAAATCCATGAATTCACATGGTAGGATTTGTAAAGAATTTATTCGTAAATCAGGGTGGAAAATAAGTATTTGGTCACCTCAAACAAGGAAAATCCCTGGCTCTCACAGACCTGTAACGTCTTCTGTAAGAAGCTTTTCTGTCCCCCACTCGTTACCTGTATGAATGGCACCTGTTTGACCTCATCATCTGTATAAAAGACACCTGTCCACAGCCTCAACCAGTCAGACTCCAAACTCCGCCATGGCCAAGACCAAAGAGCTTTCGAAGGACACCAGGAAAAGAATTGTAGACCTGCACCAGACTGGGAAGAGTGAATCTACAATAGGCAAGCAGCTTGTGTGTGAAAAAATCAACTGTGGGAGCAATCATCAGAAAATGGAAGACATACAAGACCACTGATAATCTCCCTCGATCTGGGCTCCACGCAAGATCTCATCCCGGGGTCAAAATGATCATGAGAACGGTGAGCAAAGATCCCAGAACCACACGGGGGGACCTGGTGAATGACCTGCAGAGAGCTGGGACCAAAGTAACAAAGGTCACCATCAGTAACACACTACAACGGCAGGGAATCAAATCCCGCAGTGCCAGACGTGTTCCGCTGCTGAAGCCAGTGCATGTCCAGGCCCGTCTGAAGTTTGCCAGAGAGCACATGGATGATACAGCAGAGGATTGGGAGAATGTCATGTGGTCAGATGAAACCAAAGTAGAACTTTTTGGTATAAACTCAACTCGTCGTGTTTGGAGGAAGAAGAATACTGAGTTGCATCCCAAGAACACCATACCTACTGTGAAGCATGGGGGTGGAAACATCATGCTATGGGGCTGTTTTTCTGCCAAGGGGACAGGACTACTGATCCGTGTTAAGGACAGAATGAATGGGGCCAAGTATCGTGAGATTTTGAGCCAAAACCACCTTCCATCAGTGAGAACTTTGAAGATGAAACGAGGCTGGGTCTTCCAACATGACAATGATCCAAAACACACCGCCCGGGCAACAAAGGAGTGGCTCCGTAAGAAGCATTTGAAAGTCCTGGAGCGGCCTAGCCAGTCTCCAGACCTCAACCCCATAGAAAATCTGTGGCGGGAGTTGAAAGTCCGTGTTGCTCGGCGACAGCCCCAAAACATCACTGCTCTTGAGAAGATCTGCATGGAGGAATGGGCCAAAATACCAGCTACTGTGTGTGCAAACCTGGTAAAGACCTATAGTAAACGTTTGACCTCTGTTATTGCCAACAAAGGTTATGTTAAAAGTATTGAGTTGTATTTTTGTTATTGACCAAATACTTATTTTCCACCCTGATTTACGAATAAATTCTTTACAAATCCTACCATGTGAATTCATGGATTTTTTTTTCACATTCTGTCTCTCACAGTTGAAGTGTACCTCTGGTGCAAATTACTGACCTCTGTCATCATTTTAAGTGGGGGAACTTGCACAATCGGTGGCTGACTAAATACTTTTTTGCCCCACTGTATATATATGTGTGTGTTATGAGAGTGTAAGTAATGTGGATGTCTAAGTTGTGAGAAAAAATTGAGGCACAGGTGGCCAAAAAAGGACGAGGGGGGGGGGAATGTCTCCCCTGCACCCTGGTGACACACCCGCACCCCAAAGCCCTACCTGTGTGGGTGGGTGTGGTGGAGCGTGAAGAGGGAGGCAGCCGGGGATGGGGAGGAAAAGAAGGGAGGGGAGGGTGTCCCTCCCTAGGGCCAGCTCCCCCGCTGACCCCAATATGCACCCCCGTCCTCTGGTATCCACCAAGGCAAGGGAGCCCAGGCCCATCCAGACCGGGGCCTACGGCAGCAACACCGCCAAGCCCCACAGGACCCGGGGCAGCCCACTCTACCCCACCGCAGAGGAAACTGTACCCACCCCAACATTCAATCATCTCCCAGACTACACAAGACACAGACACCCAGGTTAAGTTTATTCTCCACCTCTCCTATGTCTCTCCCCACCTGCAGAGTGGACTCCTGCAAAGATGGAACAACCTCCCTGCCAGTTCAAGAGCCCCCCGGTTAGGCCGATGCACAAGAGGCCCCCTGCGCCAGGGCTGAGCCCCCGTGCACCCACCCCCCACAACCTCGGCGACACACCGACGAGGACCGAAGCCCCCAAGGCCCAGCCAGAGCCCCAGCACGGAGGCGAAGCACCCCCGAACCCCAAACCCCCACGCCCGCCCCGGATCCACTCAGGGGCAGCCAGGCCACCAGGCCAGTAACCTACGTCCGCCAGCACAGACCATCCTCCAGCCCCGCTGCACGCGGCCACGAGGAGAACAACCTCTGAGAGCGACCAGAGCCACTAACCAGGTTATGAACACAACCCCCGGGTTAAGCCCTCCAGGGATAACGTCTCTAGGGGTCCTCCAGGTGCCCTAAGCCCATCCCAACCTCCACATCAACCACAATAGCCAAGGCGGGACCAAACCACGACCCCCCACCCCCGCTAGGTGATGGAGCCGATCAAAGGAGGCCCAGAGGGATTGATCTAATGTGGTGGCAGAGGCTATATCGAGACTAATGTGATCTATTAGATAGTTTCTGTATTGGCTAGAATTAAGATTATTTTTATTTTTTCCAGTTCATGAGGACCGTTTTCTTGGCGATGCATAGGGCAATAAAAACCATGTGGACTGTATTAATTTCTGTAGTGACATCATCCAAATTTCCCAACAAGCATACTAAAGGGGAGGTTGGAATTTTACATTTCAGACACTTTGATAAGTCCTCACATATCTCGTGCCAAAACTTCTGCACTGGTGGACAGAACCAAAGAGCGTGGATGTAACTGTCTGGTGTATTGCCTTGACAGTGTGAGCAGTTGTTGGCGGATGTAAAGCCCATCTTAAACATTCGATGACCTGTATAGTGCACTCTATGCAGTATTTTGTATTGTATTAATTGCAGATTGGGATTTTTAATCAATTTAAAGGTTTTTAAGCAAATCTGAGACCAGACGTTTTGGTCTAAGCTGACTGATAAATCTGCTTCCCACTTTGCAATAGGAAGGGATATTGATTCATCTATTTTAGAAAGTGTTCTGTATATTTTAGATAATAGTTTGGGGGATTTAAGAGTAAGAAATTGAACCACACTTGGTGGTGTTTGTAATTCAACTTGACTGAGGTTAAATTTCTTTTTTACTATGGATTTAATTTGTTGATATTCTAAAAATCTTTTCTTGTTGATCCCATATTGTGTAACTAGTCTGTCAAATGGAATAAATTCTGTTCCCTCTAATATATGTTCTAAGTATTTAATTCCTTTACAACTCCATTCTGGGAAATTAATCATATTTTTGTTTTGTAATATGTCAGGGTTATTCCAGATAGGTGTACGTTTGCATGGGATTAATGAAGACTCCGTTATTTTTAGAACTCCCACCATGCTGACAGAGAAAAGCTGATGTTGATGCTTTTAAAGCATTCATGTCTTTTGATGTTTGAGCTAATAAATGGTAGGTCTGAAATCTCTAGATCATTGCATAGTGCCTGTTCAACATCTAGCCAGGGCTCATCTAAGAGGGTACATTTTAACCATTCTGAGATGAACTGAAGCCTGTTGGCTAAGAAGTATTGGTGAAAATTAGGCAGATCTAGTCCTCCTCTATCCTTGGTTCTTGTAGCGTTTTTAAGCTGATGCGCGGGGGTTTATCTTTCCAAAGGAATTTAGAAATATGTGAATCCAGAGATCTGAACCAATCTTGTGATGGTTTGTTAGGGATCATTGCAACTTACATCTGCAGGATCCTCTCATATTCCGTCTTCGGAACAGGTTGCTATGATACGTCCTCAGCCTACTGATGCTAAACTTCTTCAAGCAGTTGAGGAGCTCACGCTTACTGTAACCAGCCTGAAACATGAAGTACAGCAGTTACGGGAGAAACAGAGTTACCTTGCCCAGCGTTTGGACTCCAGTCGTGATAGATCCTCCTCTTCCAATGTTCAGTACAGCACCCGCAGTGCATCCCCGTCGCCTTATCATGCCAGACAACATCCCAGAGGACTATTGCTCACATGAGAGGCGTTATCATCGTGATCCAGAGTCTCACCTGTGAACGTCCTTCTTCCCCTGTTCCCCAGAGGTTCAATGAGTGGGACAAATGTGAGAAACATGATCAACGCACATACCATTCCCAACAGCCCTCCCAGTATTCCAGGTACAATTACCCTGACAATAACAGATACCGACGCAGTCCCAGTCCTGCTCCACGTAGAGTTAGAGATGCCGGGTCCTACAGTAGGACCAGTGTTCGTTTCCAGTCCCCGGAAAGGCCTGCACATTTAACCTCCGGCCCACAGGGAAACTTTCATTAGCTGCTGTTGAGGGGCAAACATCAGCTACAGTATCAGAGCCCCAAAACCACATCCCCCAGTTCCCCTCAGAATCTGATGGATCAGTCTCCTCTAACGTTTTGGCTATTGTCGAGGGCATTGAAGTGTGTGCTCTAATTGACTCTGGTTCCTTTGTCTCCCTTGTGAGTGAAGATTTTCGAAACTCTCATCCAGCTTTAAAAAAACGTCCTATGGTAGCATCCTCTGTGCCAGCTCGTTCGGTCAATGGAGAACGTCTGGAAATCTTAGGCAAGTTAACTGTTGGTATTAGGCTTGGGACTCAGGTATGGCAGCAGGAATTTGAAGTCCTCAGGGGTGCTTACCAGCCAGTCATTCTAGGTTGGGATTTTCTGCAGAGGCACCATGCTCTTCTCGACCTCAAAAACAAAGTACTGCAACTGTGGGACATGAAAATTCCCCTGTTGCCCAAAGGACATGAGGTGGCTGCCTGCTGTAATGTTTCTGTGTTAGCGCCAACCAAAATCCCAGCTATGAGCGAAACTCTGATCACAGCCTGTGTGTCAGCAGCCACACCGGCTTCTCCTGTTCCAACAGACTACTATGGTGTCTTGATCCCTAATCCAACATGTGACATCGTTGTGGCTCACACTCTCAGTGAAGTTCAGAATGGTACTACAGTGGTTCGAATGCTTAATCCCTCCAGCGATGAAATCGAACTGTACCCTGGACAGCATCTTGGTGAGTTTCATTCAGGCTCATCTGTTGATATCATCCCTCTGGAGCAGACATGTTGTGCTACTTCACCTGTGTATGATTCGACTCTGCAGGTAGAAATTGATGAAACAAACTTGTCACACTCCCAGGTTCAGTCCCTGAAATCACTTCTCCAGAAGTATTCAGGAATCTTCGGTAAGCACTCAGAGGACAGAGGTCACACAGGCATAATTAAGCATCATATTCACACAGGTGATGCAACACCGATTAAACAAAGAGCCTATAGAGTGACACCCGAACAGAGAGCTGAAATACAGACTCAAGTTGACAACCTTTTAAAGGCAGGTGTCATCGAAGAAAGCTACAGCCCATGGGCCGCCCCAGTTGTTTTGGTGCGAAAGAAAAATGGTACGTGGCGTTTCTGTCTCGACTATAGGAAACTCAATGCAGTGACAATCAAAGACTCTTATCCTCTTCCAAGGGTTGATGATGCACTGGATGCTCTGTCAGGTTCTGCCTGGTTCTCCACAATGGACCTTCAACATGGCTATTGGCAGGTTGAACTGGAAGAGAAGGATCGTGAGAAAACTGCTTTCACAACTGGCAGTGGACTTTACCACTTCACTGTTATGCCCATGGGACTCACAAACGCTCCAGCCACATGTCAGCGGTTAATGGAGATGGTACTTCGTGGCCTTCCCTGGAAAACCTGCTTAGTGTATTTGGATGATGTCCTCATTTACAGCCGCTCTTTCGCAGAACATCTCCAGCACCTGGAAGAAATCTTCGGCAGATTCCAGGCAAGTGGTTTGAAGCTAAACCCTCAAAATGCTGTTTTGCCAAAGATCAGGTACAATTTCTGGGCCACATTGTATCAAAAAATGGCATTCAGCCTGACCCCAGAAATGTGAACAGTGTGCAAGCCTGGCCTATTCCACGAACAGCGACAGAAGTGAGGTCATTCCTTGGACTTTGTTCATATTATCGCAAGTTCATTCAAAACTTTGCGCACCAGAGTGTCCCCCTACATGCTCTCACTGAAAAGCATGCAACTTTTCAATGGATTTCTCAGTGCCAGGATGCATTCATGTATCTGAAACATGCCCTCTCAAACCCTCCAGTGGTTTCATTCCCTGACTTCACATTGCCATTTTCTCTGTATACTGATGCTTCAAGCACAGCGATTGGCAGTGTACTAGCTCAAAAACAGGGACAGCAAGAGAAAGTCATTGCCTATGCTAGCCATGCGCTTACAAAGGCAGAACGAAAGTGGTCGACTTATGATCGAGAACTCTGGGCCATTGTTTGGGCAGTTAGACATTTTCGTCACTATCTCTACAAGCAGCCATTTGTTATTGTCACGGATCACAAGCCCCTCCTGGGTCTTCGGAAAATACCCATTGACAGTGATAGAACTGGTCGCCGTGCTCGCTGGGCTCTTGAACTCGATCCTTTTGAATGGACTGTGATTCATAAAGATGGCCACCGCCACCTCAATGCGGACGCACTCTCACGTCGCCCTGTCACTGGTGACACCGTAGAGCAGGACACAGTCTGCACTGCTTCTGCTACCTTGAGACCTGAAGAGAGGTGCGTAGGTCCTGCAGGCCCGCCCAACCATAGTCCCTGCAGTACTGACCAAAAACACATTCCATGCAATGACTTTTCTGATCCACGACTGCAGTGTGCAGCACTATCTGTTTCATCCACATTTGTGCTTGAGCTGCCTGAAGATGATCTCAAAAGCGAACAACAAAAAGATCCTGTACTGTCAGAAGTCATTGGCTGGAAAGCTAAGGGTCGGAAACCACCCTACTGGCGTATGAAAAAATGCCCACCTCAGGAAAAAGTGCTATGGCATGAGTACTCTAGACTTACCTTCCACAATGGCTTACTCTGTCATAAAGCTTTCAACCCGTCCCAAAAGTCAGTGTTGCATCAGTTGGTTGTTCCTGAATCTTTAAAAGACACTCTTCTACAGCTGCTGCATGGCAACCCAGTGTCCGGTCATCTATCAGCAGATAAGGTCCTGAAACGTGCTCAGCAGCTATATTACTGGCCATTCATGTCACGTGACATCAGAATATGGTGCACACAATGCACTCCATGTGATGCCAGACGGAATCCCACACCTCATCACAGAGCTCCAATGAAAACAATTGTTGCTACGGAGCCATTTCAAAAGGTGGCAGCTGACATACTTGAACTCCCCATTACGAGTCGTGGCAACAGATATGTGCTCGTTGTTCAAGACTATTTCTCGAAATATGTCAATCTCTATGCTATCCCAGACCAACGTGCCACAACAGTTGCAAAATGCCTGTTTGACAACTTCATCTGTCAGCACGGCGTCCCTGAAATGCTACACACAGACCAAGGACGTCAATTTGAATCTGACCTGGTGAAACATCTGTGTCAGCTGCTAGGCATCCAGAAGACACGGACCAGCCCATATCACCCTCAATGCGACGGTATGGTTGAGAGGTTCAACCGAACACTTATTGACCAGTTAGCTAAGTTACTCCTTCAGCAGCCTGGCGAATGGGATGACTGCCTCAATCAATTCAATTCAATTCAATTCATTTTTATTTATATAGGGCCAAATCACAACAAATGTCGCCTATTTCTCGAAATATGTCAATCTCTATGCTATCCCAGACCAACGTGCCACAACAGTTGCAAAATCCCTTTTTTACAACTTCTTTTTTTTTTTTTTTTTTTTTTTTTTTTTTTTTTTTTTGCCTGTCCCGTTTGGCTCTTTTGCCATCAGAATTATTGTCTAAAGGCGAAGAAAGATGCCCAACGGATTTTCTTTACCAAATTGACCATCCCAGCTTTGCCGTAATGGTCCATTTGATTCACCTTTTATTCTTTATTTTATTTTCACTTGCTGAATACGGGACAGACTTGACTGGGGGAAAGAAAAGGGAGAAAGAAAGAGGGAAAGAAAAACAGTTGAGAAGAGGGACGGGGGAGAAGGGCAAAAAACAAAAACCAACAGAATAAGCAGAAAAAAAAAATACATATATCGATCACCTGGATCACCTGTTGAGAAAGAAAAAAGAAAACAAGCAGAAGAAAACGAGAGTAATACAATAAACAACATCACAATGATATATGGGAATATGACAGTAAATACTAAATATTAAACATTATTGTGCAGCACGTAAGATCGACAGCACAGTGTGCATTGAGGTAGGAGCCAAAAAGGGTGTAGTTTGTGTGTGTGATCACCCGTGTGTACACCTGTGAGCATGGACGCGCTTGTTTTCTTAAAAGGTTCCCTCATGTAATGATCTGCTAGAGGGTGTGGGGGGCCACTGCCCCGTCCTCCAGGGCATGAAGCAGGTATGGAGGAGATCAAAACTCCAGACATCCAGAGGCCCCCAGAACACAAGAGACCAAGGAAGACCAACAGAGGGGCAGCCGTGCCACTGTCCCAGAAAGAGCTGAGGAGAGTCCCAGATGAGGGGTCACCCAGCAGCCACGGAGCAGAAGCCAGGGGGGGTTGCAGTGACGTGCCCGTGAGCTCCGCCGGCAGCCAGCTGTGCCTGAGTGACCGAGCCCCAGGCCGAGAGGCCGGGGGCACCCCACCTCCGAAGTGGCCCAAGCGAGCCCCAGGCTCCAGGCCCCGATAAGCAGCCGCCAAGGAGTGAGCCGGTGTGTACCCGGACGCCCACCCCCGGACACAAAGAACCACCAACGCACCGATGTCTGAGGGAGTCCTCCCCCGGCAGGGGAAGTGGTGGGGGGAGATAGGCCTCCAAACCTTGGAGGGCCTGAGCTGTCCTCAGAGAGGTGGCGTCTGATACCCAACCTGACATATGGACACAGACATACAGGCACACACAGATACAAACATCCATTCCCACCCTCATGCTCTCATATGCACTTACTCCACACTCAACCAACGTGGAGACAGACATAAAGAGACGCTGTACACACAATCACACTCCCCAAGCGTACTCTACAAACCGGGTCTAGGTACCCTTGCCCCTGGAGGGGGGAACTGCACCCAGACCCAGGTTGTGTTACCCTTTTCCCTGCGGTGGGGAGAAGCAGACCGCCCCGACTCCGCAGCAGCAGGGAGGCCCCACATTCCGGACCCCAGTCGGACGGCCAACTCCTCCTCCTAGCCCCCCTGCTCCAGCAGACCGCAGAGAACGAGGGTGAGAGAAGACTCCTAACCTCCCTCCACCCGCTCATTGTAGTGTTGATGTATGTGTGTTCTAAGGTGCATTTAAAACCCAGGAGGGCATGGAGCTACCTGCCAGAGAGCAGCAGGTAAGCGCATAGTCCCTCCTGCTAGCCCTCAATGTCTACGTGTATTTAAAATTGAGAGGTGGGCAACGACGCCAGGGGTGAGGTGTACACCCTGATGGTGACCCTGTTTGACAACTTCATCTGTCAGCACGGCGTCCCTGAAATGCTACACACAGACCAAGGACGTCAATTTGAATCTGACCTGGTGAAACATCTGTGTCAGCTGCTAGGCATCCAGAAGACACGGACCAGCCCATATCACCCTCAATGCGACGGTATGGTTGAGAGGTTCAACCAAACACTTATTGACCAGTTAGCTAAGTTACTCCTTCAGCAGCCTGGCGAATGGGATGACTGCCTCAATCAAGTTGCTTTGGCTTACAACACCAGTCCTCACTCTACCACGGGGTTTACGCCATTTTTTCTCACACATGGACATGAGGCACGGATGCCTGCTAATATGCTGTTGCCTACCAACATGCCAGCATCATCTACCTCTGCTTCTCCTGCTGACTACGTCACCCAGTTGACTCAGAGACTTCAGTCTGCCTTCAGCACTGCTGCATGGAACAGAGATTGTGCCCACACCCAGCAGAAACAACTGTATGATAGGGGCATCAAACACACTCCTTATGGTCCGGGTGACTTGGTGTGGTTAAATGACCCCACTACAGCAAAGCAGAAACTTGCTCCACATTGGAAGGGCCCCTTTGAGATATTGGAGTGCCTTGGAACAGATGGAGAAAACCCTGGTGTCACGTACAGGATTCGCTACCTCCTGGACCAATCAGATAAGACTCAAATTGTTCACTACAATCGTCTCAGGCCTTACAAAGCACCTGTCCCTAAAGGTGGAACCAACTCGCCTGCTGGTGACATACCTGCACAGCCCCAGATTCCACAATTGACTGCATTATCAGGTGCTTTGCCCTTCACAGCTTCAAAATCTGCAGCTAAAGGGAGCTGGAATGTTCAGGGCCGCAGACCTGCAACCTCATCAGACCCTCAGGTTTGTCAGCCACCACTTCTAAACCAGTCACGACCCCATTCCCACTCTCCTTTGTCCCCTCCTCCTCGGTCTGAGACTGTAACAACTCCCCCCTTTGGCCATGTGGTGATACACCAATCAGACATTGTCCCTTCAACTCCTCATCGAGTATCTGGTGTTTCACGGCGATGTGGGAGACGTCAAGTTGTGCCTCCCAGATACCTCAAGGACTATGTTTTGAACTGAACTTGTTTTGGTTTTGCTGTTGTTTTATCGTTGTCCCCTTTGCTCGCAGTATGTTGTTTCGTTTTTTTTTCCTTTTCTGTAGGGAAACGGGGACGTTTCTTATGTGAGGGGGGGAGGAAAATGTAAAGTGTAGAAGTAAATTTAAATCCGTTTTAAGTTTTGATATTTACATGTTTACACGTTTGAATGTTTAGACATGCATGTTCAAACCAGTAATAAGTATGTGTTATATCTACCTGGTTGTTTTCCTGTTTAGATCTGAGTATAAGATTTCCTGGTTTCTGAGAGGCCAGTGAAGTATTCATGAGGGCGGCACAAGTAAAGAGGCTGCTAAAAAGTTATCCGTCTCCATCTTGCTGTTTCTAATTATTCAGAGAGATTCCAGACCATCTAGTGAACCCTCACGTTACATCTGGTGGCAGCGGTGGGATTTATTTTCTTGATGGCTCTGTGTATTTGGTGAGTTCTACTCCCAAGCTGCGGATAGGATCATTTTTTTTTTCCCGCTCGGATTTATCCCTCTCTGTGAACAGCTGATGAACTGAAAATAATAACAGTAATAGTTTTTGGAGATAGTAAGGATTGTTGCAGCTTTTCTCTCTGTTTTTGTGATTTTTGTGATTTTTTTGAGCTGGATATTTGTTGGGAACATGTCAGCTGACGAGAGTGAATCTGTGCACGAGCTGCGCTCTTCTCCTGTGCCACATTCGAGGTCAGTGGATGCAATACGGACTGTTGCTGCTCCCGCCCACCATACCGTCTCCAGTGCCCTGACAATAGATCTTCCACCTGTTTTTAAAGGAGATGGGACTGAATCTTTTACTAGTTGGTCTCGTCGCTTTGAAGTGGCAGTGCAAGCTATGACTCCACCTGAGGTAGATTTGGCAACTGTGATGTCCTCTGTTCTGCCTACTCGTCTAGCAGATGCTGCATTTTTGTACTGGGACAGTTTGCCTTCATCAACCCAGAAAGACTATGATCTAGTGAAGGATAAGCTGAAAGAGGTTTTCGGTCCAAAATATTCTCTGCCATTCTTCCAGACACATGTGAACGCTCGCCCCCGGAAACCAGGTGAAAGTTTAGATGTATACAGCGCAGATATTACCCGTCTTGTGCTTGAAGCTTTCCCTAACTATGACTACAATGCCTTGGAAGGTGAAAAATTTCGCCGTTTTGTTGCTGGGTTAGACCCCACCTTGCAATCTAAGATTCATGAGATGGGTGCAGAGGATCTCAACGGAGCCCTGCGCATTGCCAGCCGTTGTGAGAGAGCACGGGCAGCATTGCAACTTACAGCTGCAGGATCCTCTCATATTCCGTCTTCGGAACAGGTTGCTATGATACGTCCTCAGCCTACTGATGCTAAACTTCTTCAAGCAGTTGAGGAGCTCACGCTTACTGTAACCAGCCTGAAACATGAAGTACAGCAGTTATGGGAGAAACAGAGTTACCTTGCCCAGCGTTTGGACTCCAGTCGTGATAGATCCTCCTCTTCCAATGTTCAGTACAGCACCCGCAGTGCATCCCCGTCGCCTTATCATGCCAGACAACAACCCAGAGACTATTGCTCACCTGAGAGGCGTTATCATCGTGATCCAGAGTCTCACCGTGAACGTCCTTCTTCCCCTGTTCCCCAGAGGTTCAATGAGTGGGACAAATGTGAGAAACATGATCAACGCACATACCATTCCCAACAGCCCTCCCAGTATTCCAGGTACAATTACCCTGACAATAACAGATACCGACGCAGTCCCAGTCCTGCTCCACGTAGAGTTAGAGATGCCGGGTCCTACAGTAGGACCAGTGTTCGTTTCCAGTCCCCGGAAAGGCCTGCACATTTAACCTCCGGCCCACAGGGAAACTTTCATTAGCTGCTGTTGAGGGGCAAACATCAGCTACAGTATCAGAGCCCCAAAACCACATCCCCCAGTTCCCCTCAGAATCTGATGGATCAGTCTCCTCTAACGTTTTGGCTATTGTCGAGGGCATTGAAGTGTGTGCTCTAATTGACTCTGGTTCCTTTGTCTCCCTTGTGAGTGAAGATTTTCGAAACTCTCATCCAGCTTTAAAAAAACGGCCTATGGTAGCATCCTCTGTGCCAGCTCGTTCGGTCAATGGAGAACGTCTGGAAATCTTAGGCAAGTTAACTGTTGGTATTAGGCTTGGGACTCAGGTATGGCAGCAGGAATTTGAAGTCCTCAGGGGTGCTTACCAACCAGTCATTCTAGGTTGGGATTTTCTGCAGAGGCACCATGCTCTTCTCGACCTCAAAAACAAAGTACTGCAACTGTGGGACATGAAAATTCCCCTGTTGCCCAAAGGACATGAGGTGGCTGCCTGCTGTAATGTTTCTGTGTTAGCGCCAACCAAAATCCCAGCTATGAGCGAAACTCTGATCACAGCCTGTGTGTCAGCAGCCACACCGGCTTCTCCTGTTCCAACAGACTACTATGGTGTCTTGATCCCTAATCCAACATGTGACATCGTTGTGGCTCACACTCTCAGTGAAGTTCAGAATGGTACTACAGTGGTTCGAATGCTTAATCCCTCCAGCGATGAAATCGAACTGTACCCTGGACAGCATCTTGGTGAGTTTCATTCAGGCTCATCTGTTGATATCATCCCTCTGGAGCAGACATGTTGTGCTACTTCACCTGTGTATGATTCGACTCTGCAGGTAGAAATTGATGAAACAAACTTGTCACACTCCCAGGTTCAGTCCCTGAAATCACTTCTCCAGAAGTATTCAGGAATCTTCAGTAAGCACTCAGAGGACAGAGGTCACACAGGCATAATTAAGCCTTATATTCACACAGGTGATGCTACACCGATTAAACAAAGAGCCTATAGAGTGACACCCGAACAGAGAGCTGAAATACAGACTCAAGTTGACAACCTTTTAAAGGCAGGTGTCATCGAAGAAAGCTACAGCCCATGGGCCGCCCCAGTTGTTTTGGTGCGACAGAAAAATGGTACGTGGCGTTTCTGTCTCGACTATAGGAAACTCAATGCAGTGACAATCAAAGACTCTTATCCTCTTCCAAGGGTTGATGATGCACTGGATGCTCTGTCAGGTTCTGCCTGGTTCTCCACAATGGACCTTCAACATGGCTATTGGCAGGTTGAACTGGAAGAGAAGGATCGTGAGAAAACTGCTTTCACAACTGGCAGTGGACTTTACCACTTCACTGTTATGCCCATGGGACTCACAAACGCTCCAGCCACATGTCAGCGGTTAATGGAGATGGTACTTCGTGGCCTTCCCTGGAAAACCTGCTTAGTGTATTTGGATGATGTCCTCATTTACAGCCGCTCTTTCGCAGAACATCTCCAGCACCTGGAAGAAATCTTCGGCAGATTCCAGGCAAGTGGTTTGAAGCTAAACCCCTCAAAATGCTGTTTTGCCAAAGATCAGGTACAATTTCTGGGCCACATTGTATCAAAAAATGGCATTCAGCCTGACCCCAGAAATGTGAACAGTGTGCAAGCCTGGCCTATTCCACGAACAGCGACAGAAGTGAGGTCATTCCTTGGACTTTGTTCATATTATCGCAAGTTCATTCAAAACTTTGCGCACCAGAGTGTCCCCCTACATGCTCTCACTGAAAAGCATGCAACTTTTCAATGGACTTCTCAGTGCCAGGATGCATTCATGTATCTGAAACATGCCCTCTCAAACCCTCCAGTGGTTTCATTCCCTGACTTCACATTGCCATTTTCTCTGTATACTGATGCTTCAAGCACAGCGATTGGCAGTGTACTAGCTCAAAAACAGGGACAGCAAGAGAAAGTCATTGCCTATGCTAGCCATGCGCTTACAAAGGCAGAACGAAAGTGGTCGACTTATGATCGAGAACTCTGGGCCATTGTTTGGGCAGTTAGACATTTTCGTCACTATCTCTACAAGCAGCCATTTGTTATTGTCACGGATCACAAGCCCCTCCTGGGTCTTCGGAAAATACCCATTGACAGTGATAGAACTGGTCGCCGTGCTCGCTGGGCTCTTGAACTCGATCCTTTTGAATGGACTGTGATTCATAAAGATGGCCACCGCCACCTCAATGCGGACGCACTCTCACGTCGCCCTGTCACTGGTGACACCGTAGAGCAGGACACAGTCTGCACTGCTTCTGCTACCTTGAGACCTGAAGAGAGGTGCGTAGGTCCTGCAGGCCCGCCCAACCATAGTCCCTGCAGTACTGACCAAAAACACATTCCATGCAATGACTTTTCTGATCCACGACTGCAGTGTGCAGCGCTATCTGTTTCATCCACATTTGTGCTTGAGCTGCCTGAAGATGATCTCAAAAGCAAACAACAAAAAGATCCTGTACTGTCAGAAGTCATTGGCTGGAAAGCTAAGGGTCGGAAACCACCCTACTGGCGTATGAAAAAATGCCCACCTCAGGAAAAAGTGCTATGGCATGAGTACTCTAGACTTACCTTCCACAATGGCTTACTCTGCCGTAAAGCTTTCAACCCGTCCCAAAAGTCAGTGTTGCATCAGTTGGTTGTTCCTGAATCTTTAAAAGACACTCTTCTACAGCTGCTGCATGGCAACCCAGTGTCCGGTCATCTATCAGCAGATAAGGTCCTGAAACGTGCTCAGCAGCTATATTACTGGCCATTCATGTCACGTGACATCAGAATATGGTGCACACAATGCACTCCATGTGATGCCAGACGGAATCCCACACCTCATCACAGAGCTCCAATGAAAACAATTGTTGCTACGGAGCCATTTCAAAAGGTGGCAGCTGACATACTTGAACTCCCCATTACGAGTCGTGGCAACAGATATGTGCTCGTTGTTCAAGACTATTTCTCGAAATATGTCAATCTCTATGCTATCCCAGACCAACGTGCCACAACAGTTGCAAAATGCCTGTTTGACAACTTCATCTGTCAGCACGGCGTCCCTGAAATGCTACACACAGACCAAGGACGTCAATTTGAATCTGACCTGGTGAAACATCTGTGTCAGCTGCTAGGCATCCAGAAGACACGGACCAGCCCATATCACCCTCAATGCGACGGTATGGTTGAGAGGTTCAACCGAACACTTATTGACCAGTTAGCTAAGTTACTCCTTCAGCAGCCTGGCGAATGGGATGACTGCCTCAATCAAGTTGCTTTGGCTTACAACACCAGTCCTCACTCTACCACGGGGTTTACGCCATTTTTTCTCACACATGGACATGAGGCACGGATGCCTGCTAATATGCTGTTGCCTACCAACATGCCAGCATCATCTACCTCTGCTTCTCCTGCTGACTACGTCACCCAGTTGACTCAGAGACTTCAGTCTGCCTTCAGCACTGCTGCATGGAACAGAGATTGTGCCCACACCCAGCAGAAACAACTGTATGATAGGGGCATCAAACACACTCCTTATGGTCCGGGTGACTTGGTGTGGTTAAATGACCCCACTACAGCAAAGCAGAAACTTGCTCCACATTGGAAGGGCCCCTTTGAGATATTGGAGTGCCTTGGAACAGATGGAGAAAACCCTGGTGTCACGTACAGGATTCGCTACCTCCTGGACCAATCAGACAAGACTCAAATTGTTCACTACAATCGTCTCAGGCCTTACAAAGCACCTGTCCCTAAAGGTGGAACCAACTCGCCTGCTGGTGACATACCTGCACAGCCCCAGATTCCACAATTGACTGCATTATCAGGTGCTTTGCCCTTCACAGCTTCAAAATCTGCAGCTAAAGGGAGCTGGAATGTTCAGGGCCGCAGACCTGCAACCTCATCAGACCCTCAGGTTTGTCAGCCACCACTTCTAAACCAGTCACGACCCCATTCCCACTCTCCTTTGTCCCCTCCTCCTCGGTCTGAGACTGTAACAACTCCCGCCTCTGGCCATGTGGTGATACACCAATCAGACATTGTCCCTTCAACTCCTCATCGAGTATCTGGTGTTTCACGGCGATGTGGGAGACGTCAAGTTGTGCCTCCCAGATACCTCAAGGACTATGTTTTGAACTGAACTTGTTTTTGGTTTTGCTGTTGTTTTATCGTTGTCCCCTTTGCTCGCAGTATGTTGTTTCATTTTTTTTCCTTTTCTGTAGGGAAACGGGGACGTTTCTTATGTGAGGGGGGGAGGAAAATGTAAAGTGTAGAAGTAAATTTAAATTCGTTTTAAGTTTTGATATTTACATGTTTACACGTTTGAATGTTTAGACATGCATGTTCAAACCAGTAATAAGTATGTGTTATATCTACCTGGTTGTTTTCCTGTTTAGATCTGAGTATAAGATTTCCTGGTTTCTGAGAGGCCAGTGAAGTATTCATGAGGGCGGCACACAGGAAGTGTGGGTTGTTGTTGCCGTGTGCTGAGAGTAAAGAGGCTGCTAAAAAGTTATCCGTCTCCATCTTGCTGTTTCTAATTATTCAGAGAGATTCCAGACCATCTAGTGAACCCTCACGTTACAGATATTTGACATCCCAAAAGAGATAAATCTGGCATTGATATTTGACATCACAGCAGAGAAGCGAGTTTCGCATTGATATTTGACATCACAACAGAGAAGCGAATTTGGCAATGATATTTGACATCACAACAGAGAAGCGAGTTTCGCATTGCTATTTGACATCACAACAGAGAAGCGAGTCTGTCATTGATATTTGACATCACAACAGAGAAGCGAGTCTGTCATTGATATTTGACATCTCAACAGAGAAGCGAGTCTGTCATTGATATTTGACATCACAACAGAGAAGCGAATCTGGGATTGATATTTGACATCACAAAAGAGAAGCGAGTTTCGCATTGATATTTGACATCACAACAGAGAAGCGAGTTTCGCATTGATATTTGACATCACAACAGAGAAGCGAATTTGGGATTGATATTTGACATCACAACAGAGAAGCGAGTTTCGCATTGATATTTGACATCACAACAGAGAAGCGAGTTTCACATTGATATTTGACATCACAACAGAGAAGCGAGTTTCGCATTGATATTTGACATCACAACAGAGAAGCGAATTTGGGATTGATATTTGACATCACAACAGAGAAGCGAGTCTGTCATTGATATTTGACATCACAACAGAGAAGCGAGTTTGGCATTGATATTTGACATCACAACAGAGAAGCGAGTTTCGCATTGATATTTGACATCACAACAGAGAAGTGAGTCTGGCATTGATATTTGACATCACAACAGAGAAGCGAGTCTGTCATTGATATTTGACATCACAACAGAGAAGCGAGTTTCGCATTGATATTTGACATCACAACAGAGAAGCTAATTTGGAATTGATATTTGACATTACAACAGAGAAGCGAGTTTCACATTGATATTTGACATCACAACAGAGAAGCGAGTCTGTCATTGATTTTTGACATCACAACAGAGAAGCGAGTCTGTCATTGATTTTTGACATCACAACAGAGAAGCGAGTCTGTCATTGATATTTGACATCACAACAGAGAAGCGAGTTTCGCATTGATATTTGACATCACAACAGAGAAGCTAATTTGGAATTGATATTTGACATTACAACAGAGAAGCGAGTTTCACATTGATATTTGACATCACAACAGAGAAGCGAGTCTGTCATTGATTTTTGACATCACAACAGAGAAGCGAGTCTGTCATTGATTTTTGACATCACAACAGAGAAGCGAGTCTGTCATTGATATTTGAAATCACAACAGAGAAGCGAGTCTGGCATTGATATTTGACATCACAACAGAGAAGCGAGTTTCGCATTGATATTTGACATCACAACAGAGAAGCGAGTCTGTCATTGATATTTGACATCACAACAGAGAAGCGAGTCTGGCATTGATATTTGACATCACAACAGAGAGACTGGATGTGATGTCAGAACCCTCTAAATCGTGTAATTTACAGATATTTAATTCCAATGATTTGACTGCATCATTGTGTCTTTGAGTTATGACCCAAACTCTCTTTCAACTTTGTGAATAAATTCACGTCCCCCTGTGACCTCATAATTACACCACAGTTCAGATGGGATGAATTAGTCATGAGGTCACACCAACAGTGACAACATCAGCAGTGACCTCACTAAAGTTGCCAGGTGAGTCCATAAATAGAACCCGTGACGTGGAGCAGGTACCGCCGTTTTGGACGATGCCACAACGCAGGTATAGACGCAAACGTGCTTCTCGCCCCGCTCGCAGACGCAGGAGAGCCCACAAGGCCTCGGGTGTCCGCAGACGTGGGAGAAGATACCGTCGCAGACATTAGACAATCTCAATAAACATGTAGGATGAACATCAAAATGTGGTCCAATCAAGTTTTTTTTAGATAAAATATGTTGTTGTTGTTTTGTGTGTGTTTGTTATCAATGTTGTGAAAAAAGTTAAGCTTAGTAAGCCATCAAGCACTGATTACTCGTAGAAGAGCACCAATAGGAGACAGAACTAATTAGAAGGTGTTATTATTCAGTCTGTACATCGAATAGAAGGCACTAACCACAAGGTGATCTTCAATGCATCTCTGTGTGAATGTGAACGGGGCGAGAAGACCCCCACTGACTGCATGTCTTTAGACTGTGGGAGGAAGCTGGAGAGAACATGCAGACTCCACACAAAGACCCCGGCCTGATGGGGTTAGGGTCCTGAGTTTGATACCCCAAACTGAACGCAGGACAGAGGAAGGGATGGGTGATGTTCATGTGTGCCCAGGTGTATGATGTGGCTCTTTGCGGTGACACAGTAAAAAATGTGGCTGTTTGTCTGTGACTGGTTGGCTGCCCCAGCCCTGGCCCTTCATGTATTTCAGTAATGTCTTTTTCTCCCGTCTCCTCCTCTCGTTTACATGTTTTGCCCTTGTGACCCATTCCTTCTGTCACGTGTGTTTTCCCCCCAGCCATCATGTTCTGTTTGTGCTTAGTTATGTCCATGTCTCATCTCTAGTCCTCTTTTCCCTCTGTATGTATTTACAGTGTACGTGTTCCTCGTCGGTTCGTCATGCTAAGTCTGCGTGTCTTATTCCGTCATGTGTCATGTATCACTCCAAATCTCACTGACTTTAACTAATAATAACTGTTTGCTGAGTGTTATGTCTAAAAGGTATTGCACAATCGCCTCTAGTAGAGGATCAGGTTTGTTTTCCACTGATAATGGATTTTAACATGACTGACCAATGATTGTGGAGCACGTCCATGTAGGATCTTATAAATACAACGAGCAAACTTAAATGTTTTAAAATATTCAAAACTTAATATATTATATTTCTGAAGTATGACGGAAGGAAAAAGTTTCATATTTTTAAAAAAATCCAATTTCATATGATCAAATTTATGTCAAAAAGTTCATATTTATTCCTCCTATGTCATGTGTGAGTACTGTACTGTAAATGTCATATATATCAGATGATACTGATAACCTAATGCTAATAACTATGCAGAGGTCTCTAGGCCTCGACTTTTATGGAGCATGTGAAGTTTGGGGCAGAGTGGACAAAGAAAAGTTTCTCAGCAGGTTCAACAGGTTGCTACAACACAGGCCGATGAAGTATTGCACTCACTCATCCAAACTGGCAAACATGTAACATACACCCTAAGACTGATCCTGCTTTTTACTCCTTTGCTATGATTTAATTTGATATTATGTAGCCATGGAGACAGTTTGCATAGATTAGAATGTTAGATTCCTGTGATGTCATCAATGCCCAATGTTTTGTTTTAATGTCTTGTGATAGTTCTAAGTGCAGACAAAGTCAGAGTTCAAGTGAGTTTAGTCCAATTTTTTTCCCTTTTTTAATTCAAATCAGGCAACAAACGTATCTCATTTACAGTGACATAGTTTTTTCTTCACTTCCTTCCTCTCCCCCTCCTTTTTACATAAAATATAATTACCATCATATAAACGATCATATATCTATGTCTATACATACACATTTATATACCTAGATAAGTATATACAAAGGAGGGGGAGAGGAAAACAAAACCCCCAAAACAAACAACCCCCCCCCTCCCCCCCAAAAAAACAAACAAACAAACAAACAAAAAAAAGACAATACACCTGCCCAGACCAATGTGTGTAATCTTGGAGCAGATTTGGGAGGAGGCCATCCATCCCATCTATAACGGGTTGCCAAATTAGGTAAAACTGTTTGACATTATCTCTCAGTGAAAATTTAATTTTTTCCAACTGTAAATGATACATTGTGTCACTTAACAAAGCAGAATGAGTTGGGGGGGCTTTATTTTTCCAATTTAGAAGTATAAGGCGTCTTCCAAGCAATGTTATAAAACACGAATTTGTTTATTATTTAAGTGTTTAACTGTAGCTACACAAAATAGTGCCATTACTGGGTCTGGGGGGAGCTGTTTTTTAAAAATATCAGACAAAGTTTTAAATATTTTAGACCAGTAAGTAGTGATATTAGGACATGTCCAAAACATATGTGACAATGAGGCAGAATTCTGGCCACATTGATCACATCTTGAGTCCGCCCCTGGAAACATCCTTGAAACCTTCAATTTAAACAGATGGAGCTTATGCAGGACCTTAAATTGTAGTAGTTGGAAAACGCAGAGAAGACAATTTCCCAGTATGGCTTCTTATGTGTGCACTTTACAATTCTTCTAGTTCCTCCTGTTCTCTTTTTCTAAAACACATTTTCTCTGTAATGCAGGTGGTGATTAAGCATGTTGCTCAGTTTTTAGTCAGCTACCTACCAGTGGTAAGAAATGTTTGTCTTTTTCTGTTGTTTTCCCCCAACGTGTTCCTCAAACAGCCTAATGTTTGAACACTGACCTTGATGTTCTGTTTCTCAAGCTTCTTAATGGTAAAATGACCGAGATTCCCAAGGAGGTGGCATTGCTAATAAAAGTGGGGGCAGGACCAGAGGCTACGAGCAGCAATGTGACGCCCGCTTAAAACGACTGGTATGACTTGGAAGACGAACTCATTATGGTCTTTGAAAGGCCAAAAAAACATAGACTTGGAAGCCTACCTGGCAAACAGAAGAACCTTTGTGCACGAGAGGGAGGTTAAGGTCAGCGAGTGGCAAGATAACATATATGGCAAACTTTAATGGATAATGTAAATCTGATTATTTGAACGTATTTTTCATTTGTCTGTCTGGTCATAATGAGACAGCTGGTACATGCAGCCACTGAAATGCAATCCAAGGGTGTCTACCATCGAGACATTAAGCCAGACAACATTGTGTTTGACACATCGCCTGATCATCCAGCATTTCTATGTGTCAAATTCATCGATTTTGGTATTGGAGTCCCTTTTAGACCAGAAGCAGTCACACGAAGAAATGGTAGGTCGTCAGCCTCACTGTTTAAATGTCCTTGCCTGCCCACACGCTTAGAGTCCACATGAATTCCTTACCATGAATAATTACTCTCTGGATTTTAGGGACCAAATCAGCAACTTATGTTAGTTCTTTTTGAACTTGTAGTTCTAAATTAGAAGATTATTGTGATATTGAAATATAAAAATAAAAGTATGGTAAGTATGACTGCACAGGGGCTTTGTGGCCTGGCTGCAGAAGTCACTGGATAGAAAGCTGCTGACGTTTCACTGCATCCTGCACCAAGAGGCATTGTGTGCGCAAACCTTTCCTCTAGAATGCACAGAGGTCATAAATGTTGTCATTCAGATCATCAATAAAATAATGGCAAAAGGTTTAAATGCTCTCCACCTCATTACTGGATGAGGTGGAGAGCATTTACCCTGATCTCCTGCTGTATGACAGAGTCCTGCTGTCCAGAGGAGAGGTGCTGAAACGCTTTGCTGCATGTAAGATAAGATAAGATAACTCTTTATTGTCATTGCACAGTCATACATAGTACAGTAGTACAATGAAATTGGAAAATGTCTGGGAGAGGTGAAAGTTTTCATGAGCAGCAAAGGGCTCGCCTTTTCTGCGCTGGAACAGCCAGAGTGGCTGAAAAAGCTGCACTTTGTGGACATTACAGCGAACCAGAAGAAGCTGAATACAAGTCTTCAGGGGAGAGGAGGCACAGCGTTACACATGCTGGAGGAGGTGTTAGCGTTTGAGTGCAAACTGACAGTTAATAAATTCAGAGCATTTGCAGTCTGCAATCACCACAGTTATTTGGGAAATAATTCCACGAGTTCAGAGAGGAAAAACCCACATTATCCTTCCCCATCACTGCCCTGACCATCGATCCATCCCTGTTAAATGTGACTGGATTTTCAGGTGATACTGAGAACCTTGTTTGAAACATGGAATGCCATCCCGACACATAAACATGAAGAAATATGCATTTGGAGTCCTGACGATCTTCAGATCCACATACGTATGTGAGCAGCTGTTCTCCACCATGAACTGTGTTACAAACAAACACAGCTGACGCCTCACAGACGACAGCTTACAGTCCTGCGTAGATGAAAGTGACTTTGTAACTTGTAACTGTAAATTAAATGTGTAAGTGATATTTATATAGGTGTAAACTTATCCACAGCTTTATGCCTTGTTGCTGTTTTAGAAAGAGTTAAAAAATGAATCCACTATTTAAACCTTTTGAATGCAGGATATTTTATTAAAGCAATTTAGCAGGAGGGGGGAAAAGCCAGCTCACATACTATGATCACATAATGAAATCACTTAATACTCATCTAATTAACCCACTCTTAGCTAATGTTGATCTTTTGAGGAGAGAGATTGAGGAGAGAACGGGCACATCCATGCCTGAAGAGGCCCTTATCTCTGTTTTGCATCCCTGCAACTTCAACACTCCAGGGATTCAGTTGAAATCCAAATCCTCTCAAAGTTATAATTCAAAATAAAACAAAATAAAATAAAATGGAAACTCTCGGAAGTTGTAATCCTGCAGGAAATCGACAGAAATCCAAATCCTCTTGAATTTATAATTCACAAAAGAGCAGAGAAAAAGCCAAAAAATACAAAACCCAAGTGTAAGTGTGCACTTCAGACAGCAGCTGATCTCTGGGCTCTAGAGTCTGACCAATTTGGTCACATTTGCAGCCAAATTTCTCACTGGTGCGACTAATAAAATCCTAGATCGCACCAGCGACCAGCCGTTCAGTACATTAAAACAAAGTCTCTGCGATCTGAAAGTCTCCGTATCACTCCCGTATCATCACTCCCCGCCTGGCGCTGACTACAGCAGAGTACCTGGCCTACCAGTGTGAGAAACATGTGCTGGTCATCCTCACTGACATGAGTTCCTACGCTGAAGCTCTGAGAGAGGTACGACTGCCTTTACTTTCTTTGGCTCATGTTTAGGTGTTGTTTGTCAAAATAACATCAGTGTAAAAGCCAAATCCCAATGAGTCACAACGTTGTAATATAATGGTATTCAGGGCTCTAGAGTGCGACCAGATTTTTCAATGATGCGACTAAAAAAGATCTTTGGTCGCACCGGTGTGACCAGCTGTTCAAAAACGTAAACACAGACCCGACGCATCACAATCAGCTTTCTCACACGGACACGCCGTCGGGGCTGAAAGCCGACAGCTCGCTGACTCTGATGCGTCGGCGCGTCCGCGCTTTGTGTTTCCGTCTTTTTTGCGCTCGATTCTGAGCTGCAGGTTTTATCTCTCTAACCAAAATTCACTGAAGCAGCAGCAGAAGATCCAAACTACGCTCCACATTTGATCAATGTCGTCATTAATGCCCTCTGACTTTTGCTGTTTTGCTACCAGCAGATAAAATCACACTTCCTGCACAGCTCTCTCTCTCTCTGTACTTCAAGAACAGTTTCCCGTCTCAAATCTCTGTTTCCTGCATCATTCATTCACTTATCACCCACCAGTCTACCGTTGTTTACAGCGCTGTCGGCCGCTCGGACAAGAAAGCCTAATTTCTGCTGTTCAATACTGAAGAAATGTAAACTTTTTAAAACGATGCAATAAAGTGTATCTGCTACAGAAAACAGAGCAGGAAAATCTCCTTCATGTTTTTCTGTTTTATCCTCAGTTACTTTGACACAAAGGCCTCTGCTGTGATGCTCACACCTCTGATGAAGTCTCACATGTGTCAGCGCTGATAAATCATCAGAATTATAATATTTCTGACTGTCTGAGGCAAAATCAAATTGAATGGAATCAGGACCTCGTGAATCGAGTGGATTACAGAAATCAGTGATGATACCAGCCGTAGTGAGCAGCCTCGGCCCGACAGAAGTGGATGTAGCTGTGGGTAAAAAGGTGGAAAGAACTACTGATAACTTTTTTGTTAAGTTAAGGCCTGATCCTTCTGAAATTCATAGCCAGCTCTGACACGGAGCCATCAATCTCTGGGCTCTGAAAAAGCAGCAGTGTATCCAGAAAACACATTATATGCTGCAATAAATGCCCAAGTGTCCCTCTAACACTGCCTTTCAGTGGCAAACAGGTCGTCAGAGGACACAGGATGACATCATACTGTAAGGCTTATATGACATCATACTGTATGCCTATATGACATCATGTAATACTATGAAGAGACCAGGGCATTGGTTTCAGGTGAAGGGGACAGGTGGGGCGCACTCTGACCCCACACACACACACACACACATACACACACTTACACAACGCACAGGCAAGGTACTCTTTGTTTGTATGTATACGTCATATGTTAATGAACCTATGTATATTCATGTAACCTCAATAAAAGAGCAGTGTTACGAGGGAGCGGATGAGAGCGACTGGGGTCAAGCGAAGGAACGGCGTTTGTCCAGTTCTCTCCCGTGCACGAGAAACATGAAGAACTTTGCCTACTCGTGTCTTGCTTTGATGTGTAGTTAAATTGTCTTGAAAATTCCAGCGAATAGGTTTGAGCTACAAACCTATCAAAGTTGCATGTCATGCATGACATTAACCTGTATGCCTTTATATGACATCATACCATATGTATCGATGACATCAATCTGTAAGACTTATATGACATCAAGCTCTTTGCCATGAATGAAATTAAGCTGTATGTCATACATGTCCAGGGCTCGCAAAATCGCTAGCCCGACGTCCCGGGGCTAGCGATTTTTCCAGTCGGGCTACCAAAATCTATCTCTGCCCTGCCCGTCGGGCTGTCATAGGAAGGAAAAATCTATGTCAATGCTTTTGCATTCTTTTGGAAATGTAGCTGGGTAATTATGTCATTGGCATCGGTGAGCCACTGTCAATATGTGACATATTGAAATCGCGTTTGAATTTGCGCTTGTTTTTGCTTTCACTTTGCAATCGCGCAAACTGTGTATAGAGAGCGACAGCACTGATTGGTGAGTGATGATAATTTGCACCAATTCCTCTGACATCATCTTATCAATCGTTAGCTTACTATGCAAACATGACAAGTGAAATCTCCCGCAGCTTAAACATGTGAGAGGTTGATCGCGCAGAGAATCGCTGAGCGTTATGTGAGTGTGTGTGTGTAAAAGCAGCAGGATATATATTTTAGTTCTGCTGAGCCAAATAAGACAGGTCAGGGTGAAGAAGTGACAGCCAAAGAAAAGCTTACCACAAAACGGAAAAGTTATGACAAATCAGACTATGAGGCAAAAAGAAAGTGCAGCTTTATGGTTTCATGGACAAAAGAATTTCTGTGGCTGCAATATGACGAGCTAAATAACCAGGGCTGCACATAAGTGGTCCGCAGGTGCGCATTCGCTGTCAAAATAAAAAACACGCACAAGATAAGAAGTTGCAACGCGTGTTTGCGTACATAAGATTTTCAGGAGGAGGACAGACATTTGTTTAGAACTCTTAAAGATGTTGAAGAAGCTCCTTTAAGCAATTACTTTGATGTTCCTCCACCTCCAAAGAAATGTCAGAAGGAGTCCGAACCACAAAAGAAGCGCGTATTCTCGGAAAAGTGGTTGCAGGAGGTGAGCTGGCTTCAAACAAATGATGAATGCACAGAGATGTGGTGCAGAATGTGCCGTGAAAATCCCACTCTAGCGGACAAAAACAGCCTTTTATATGGACGCAAACGCGCGTTGCAACTTCTTATCTGGTGCGCGTCTTTTATTTTGACAGCGAATGCGCACATGCGGACCACTTATGTGCCCCTGTGTAAATAACATAATGTTCTGCCGGGTGTGTTGTCGGCTTTCCCTTGATTTCTGAGTGGAAACGCGCCTTTGTTGCTGGGACCAGTCATTTTAAGAAAGGCCCCCATTAGAACCCATGAGAAATGCAAGAAATACATTATTGCTCAGTCTGCAATATCTTTCCCAGAACAAACACCAATTACAAATAACATACTAAAAATAAACCTGAAAATCTGTTTAAAAGAGCTACTATGTTGCAAAGAGTGAACTACCACTGGCACAATGTAGCAGTCTTTGCAAACTTCAAAAAGCAAATGGCCTCGATCTTGGTTCCACTTGCCTCTTACCCGTGACTTCAGTGGAAATTTCAAATTCAGGATCTGACACAGACTGATTCATGTTCTACACAGTTCTTACAAGTTCATAGACATTTCTGTTCAATTAGAACCAAGTATTTGAGTTGATGATTGTAATTTTTATACAATGTTGTCATTTGTTTTTCAACAATTTTTTGATTAATGTTTTGTTTCCGTTACAATATTATACTTTAATGTATAATATTGTAACGGAAACAAAACATCAATCAAAAAATTGCTCTTTTTTATTCGGGTTACTTAAATTTATTTTGGGCTACCAAAAATTGAAGAGTCCCTGCCCGAAGGGCTACCAGAGATTTTGAAATTTTGCGAGCCCTGATGTCATCAACCTGTATGCCTTATGCCATATATGACATCATACTGTATGCCATATATGACATCATACTGTATGCCATATATGACATCATACTGTATGCCATATATGACATCTGTCACGGCCCAGCGGCACGAGGTAAATGGGATGGACACAAGTGCAAGATCCAAATCGGAAGCGAGACAGTGAGTGAACAAAAAGGTTCATTTCTTCCCCCACAAATTAAACACACGAGCCAAATTTAAACGAAGCCACTACACTAGTGGGTGCGCTGTCAAAACTAAGGCAACTAAATGAAAACTAGACAGCTCTAGAATACAGCGGGACAGCTGTGGCAGTGGGGAGGTGGAAGCTGGGCTGGGAAAAATACTGTGAAGAGACCAGGGCATTGGTTTCAGGTGAAGGGGACAGGTGGGGGGCAAGGCCCAGATGAGGTCGAGGTGCGGGGAGGCAGGCAGGTGAGTTTCAGGCTAGTTGGCAATGCTGTACCAGCAGCTGGTGGCCCAGGTCCAGAAAAGCGGGGATGACTGAGGCGAGAACCCCACTCCAGGAGCCGACTCTGAAGACAGGAAAAAGCAGGTAAGTTTTCACACAGGATCTGGACTGAGCAATAAAACATCACTGACTAACCTGATACTCAGGCCATGACTGATTGAGTGCGCAGATCTTATATGCTGCTGGAATAATTGCCCACAGGTGCTCAGCCAGGGAGGAGCAACCGATCTCCGCCCAAAGGAGGAGGACCGCTGTTGGAAACCTACAGGTATGCATACATGACATCATGCTGTATGCTTTTTATGACAACTTACTGTGTGCCTTTTATGACATCAATCTTTATGTCATACATGACATCAAGCTGTCTCGATCCAGGACTTCAAGCTGAGGACATACATGAGATCAGGCATTAATGACACAAATGACATCAATCTCTAAGACTTATAAGACATTAAAATGGGGCGATCGTGGCTCAAGAGTTGGGAGTTCGTCTTGTAATCGGAAGGTTGCTGGTTTGAGCCCCAGCTTGGACAGTCTCAGTCGTTGTGTCCTTGGGCAAGACACTTCACCCGTTGCCTACTGGTGGTGGTCAGAGGGCCCGGTGGTGCCAGTGTCCGGCAGCCTCGCCTCTGTCAGTGCGCCCCAGGGCGGCTGTGGCTACAATGTAGCTGCCATCACCAGTGTGTGAATGAGTGTGTGTGAATGGGTGGATGACTGGATGTGTAAAGTGCTTTGAGGTCCTTAGGGACTAGAAAAGCGCTATACAAATACAGGCCATTTACCATTAAGCTTTATGTCATAAATGATATAAAACTGTGTGCCATGCATGATATCAACCTGTAAGACTTATATGACATCAAGCTTTATGTATTCCAAGACATCAAGCTCTTTGCCATAAATGAAATTAAGCTGTATGCATATATGACATCATACTGTATGCAGATGTAAGGCAGTGACTGGAATTGGTCACAAGGTGTCAATGTTGAGCTGCATATACATTGTAAGTTTTAGCAATTTTGACCATTTGTCCTCTGCAGGACACCGTAGTTCAGATTTCTCGTTCGTGCGGGCGCCATCTTGGTTCAGTGTTTACTGTGATTTGCAAAGGTAAGCACAGTCAGTGGTGTACTGCATTGGTTTTTTGTTTAAAAATAAGTGTTCCACTGTGTAAAATGGCAGTTTGCTAAGCATATATTGTGTTTGTTGGGAGGTTCATGTATTGTCTGATCAGAGTATGAGCAGTTTGTGTGCATGTTTCATTTGGTAATATCTGCCGCAATTTCGGGCTACATTCCCGCTAGTTAGCAGAGCACGCATTTGGGCAAAGTAATGCAAGATGAAGCATTAGCTTTTCAGCTACAGTTTGCTGGTAGTCCTGCTATGTTAGTTTTGCGTTATACACATTACTGAGACCGAGGAATTTTGTAAGGACATGATTATTTTTGCTTAATGTGGTTTTTTTTATATATTTGTTGTTGACTTTCACTATATGTTGATAATCACACAGTGTTTACTGTGATTTGCAAAGGGCTAGCAGTAGAGTTGGAGTGGTGTTTGCCCCAGCATCTGAATAAACGGCGCGGTCCGAGCCACAAATTGAACGCATGTGTCTGACTGGTCTCTCTACTGTGCACCCCAATACAACACAAACTTACACAACGCAGAGTCCGGGGTGTAGGGAGGCCCCTGCACTGGTTGGGTTACATCTTTGGTGCCGTGACCCGGATTTGTGGCACCTCGAGACAGAAGAGAAAGCAATGCCGACACCCCCCCAGCTACGCTGAGGTGTTGCCGTCTGATGGGGTACTGAACTAAGTTATAACTGCCTGTGCAGCTGTATTACTGGGACTTTCACTTCCCCAGGCATATCCTTTAAAAGTGAAATCTTGGGGTGGTTTCATTTGAGGGTTTTCTGTCATTGAAAAAAAAAAAAAGACTCAGAGACTTGAATTGTAGCAAGAATGTTAAATGATGTTCCCTGTCTATAATGATAATCATTGAATACGGTTAAGCAATTGCTGCTGATTTGTGTCATTCACAACCTCTGTGCTGAAGATAGTTGTTTAACTGCACTCTGAGTTTAATGCTGTTTTTTTGTGAAGTCTGTTTTGCGTTATGAGATGATAGTTGTCATACATCTGTGTTGTGTTCTATTTTACTAGAAATAGATTGTACTTACTCACAGTTAAGCATACTACGAGTAGCCCACACACATTTTCTGGTGCAGCTAAATTAGAGATACAGGACAGTGAAAATGATGAGAGGCTATGCAGACACTCCAAAGAGGGCACAGCCTCACCTTTTGAATGAAGGGGCAACAGCTAGCGCCACTACAGTGGACCAACAGTCATCAGTGAAGTCAAAGCTGGTCACCCAGTTCCCCAGCTTCACTGGCCAGCGGTTACAGTATCACACCCCAATCAGGGACCTCACCGACTCTGGGCTGGGCACACAACAGACCCCACCACCAACCATGCTTTCACCCCAGACTGATCTTGGTGTGGCTCCAGCTCATGCACCACCACTGCCAGCCTATGGAGGCCAAATGCAGGTGCCCTCACACCTATCTGAAATTCGCCCAAGTTCAGTGCCAACCAATCAGACAAGCCAGTCCAACAACAGCCCTCTAACTACAGCCCCTCCAGTGTTTCAGCCAGATGTACAGATAACTATGCCCCCTGCTTTTTCCCCTCAGGCCCTGTTGTTTACACTGGTCGTAAGGTACACATTCAAGCAGGGAAAGAGATGGATTTAATGTGCAAAATAAAAGCTGGACCACAAAGAAAGACTTATACAGCCCTAATTGAAGGCCACCCCTCCCTGCGGCTCAGCCAAGACATCCTGGTCGCCAGAGTTCTTGCTGATGTAAAGAAAGGATGTGCCCCGGTAAGAGTGATGAACCTCTCCCAGCATGCTATCACTATCAAGCCTCACACTGGCCAAGGCATCTCTGGTGGAAAGTATTGTGGGCTTTTCAGACAGGGTGCGGGGCAGTCATCACATTAGCGGAGGCAGAGAAGCATGCCTGGGTAAGGACCACGCTGTGGCAAGCCAGGAAGTGGATTTAAGTGGAGCAGATGTCGAAAACGAGCACCAGCGTTCCCTTCTTAAAGAGCTTGTGGAAAGGAACGTAGGTGTGTTCTCACAGCATCCCATGGATTATGGCCATACAAAGACTGTGCAACATGAAATCCCTCTGGTTGACTCTAAGCCATTTCGACTGCCTTACCGTAAGATCCCCCCATCACAGTGGCAGGATGTGAGAAGGTTGCTGACAGAAATGGAGGCAGCAGGAGTTATCAGGCCCAGCAAAAGTCCATATGCTTCACCTGTCGTGATTGTAACCAAGAAAGATGGATCACTAAGGCTGTGTATTGACTACAGGAAACTGAACTCCTGTAGCACGAGAGATGCTTTTCCTCTCCCCAGAATAGAGGAAGCCCTGGAGGTTCTAGGGCAGGCAAGATACTTCTCCACCCTTGACCTCACTTCTGGTTATTGGCAGGTAGAGGTGGCGGAGCATGACAAACACAAAACGGCATTCAGCACCCCTATGGGGCTTTTTGAAGCAAATCGTATGCCCTTTGGACTGCAGAATGCTCCCTCCACCTTTCAGAGACTCATGACCTGCTGCTTTGGCGATCTGAACTTCACCCACCTCCTAATCTATCTTGATGACCTCATCATATTCTCCAAAACCTTTGATAAGCATCTGGAAAGACTGCAGCTGGCGTTCGATCGGCTTCGGGAGCATGGCTTGAAGTTAAAGCCTTCTAAATGCCAGCTTGTGAGAAAGGAGGTTCAGTATTTGGGTCACTTGGTGTCTGCTGAGGGGATCCGGACAGACCCAGAGAAGATCAGCAGGGTGAAAAACTGGGTGAGGCCCACAAACCGCAAAGAAGTGTTGCAATTCCTGGGATTTGCTGGATACTATAGGCGGTATGTAAGTGGGTACTCTACCCTAGCTGCTCCCCTGTACCGCCTAACTGCTGGTGACCCCAGAAAGAAAAAGCGAGGGGGAAAGAAAAGTCTGGCCACCGATCCACCCTTTTTGTGGACAGATGAATTCGAGAAGGCATTTAAGACCCTAAAAGAAAGGCTGACAAGCGCTCCAGTGCTGGGATATCCTGATTATAGCTTGCCTTTCATTCTCCAGACGGGTGCCTCAGGGGAGGGTCTGGGCGCCGTTCTAGCTCAGGTCCAAGGGGGAGCTGAGAGGGTCATAGCCTTCGCCAGCAGAGACAAGGTATCCTGCACACAAACTCGAGTTCCTTGCTCTCAAATGGGCGGTCACAGACAAATTCTACGACCACCTCTATGGGCGTAGGTTCTCTGTCCAGACAGACAATAACCCTCTCAAGTATGTTATGTCCTCAGCAAAGCTGGATGCCACAGGCCAGCGGTGGGTGTCTAGGCTGGCTGCTTTCGACTTCGATGTCCAGTATCGGAGGGGACAGAGAAACACAAACGCTGACGCCCTCTCTCGCATGTCTAACCAGAAGGTCGTGCACATCCTACAGACATGCCCTCAGTGGGTGGGTGTCGACGAACAGGGGCATGGTGTGACACAGGCAACCCAGGATACTCAAAGCCTCACTGGCCATGGCACGCCTGCAGGGGAGGAACTGGAACTTGGGCCCCCTACATCCACTGAGCCTTACAGGGATGTGGGGATGGAATCCCTGCCCACCATGACCAAACAGGAGATCCGTGCAGGGCAGAAAAAAGACCTTGTTATTGGCCCTGTCTTGCACTATAAGAGTATGAACCAGAAGCCAAGCCGCAGTGAGCGAATGAGTGCTGAAGGGCACGTGTGCCTTCTCTTAAAGGAGTGGAGAAGGTTAGTGGTAAGGGATGGCATCCTGTACCGCTGCGTCCAAGACAACCAAAGGGGAGTAGTTGGGCAATTGGTGCTACCAGAGGATTTGCGTATATCAGTGAAGACTGCTCTCCACGATGACTCAGGCCACCTTGGTTTTGAGAGGACATTGCACATAATAAAGGAGAGATTTTATTGGCCACGGATGTTTCAGGAAATCAAGGCTTGGTGCGAGCAATGTGAGAGGTGCTGCCTTAGGAAAACTCCAACCGCAGGGGTCAGGGCCCCCCTGGTCAGTATCCACAGCAGTGCCCCCTTGCAGCTAGTTTGTGTGGATTTTTTGACTCTTGAGAAACCAAAAGGTGGTATCGAAAATGTCCTCGTTGTCACTGACCATTTCTCATGCTATGCACAAGCATACCCCACTAAAGACCAAAGAGCCAGCACAGTGGCTAAGGTGCTGTATAGAAACTTTTTCTGTCGGTTTGGCTTCCCAGCAAAATTGCATGCAGACCAAGGGCGCAATTTTGAAAGTGCTGTGGTGAAGGAGCTTTGTAAATGCACCGGAATCACTAAGACCCACACCACGCCCTATCACCCACAGGGTAATGGGTGGGTGACTGAACGGTTCAACCGCACCCTCATGAACATGCTGGGGATGCTAGAACCTCACCTGAAGCCCCGGTGGCACGAATATGTGGATGCAATGACACACGCCTACAACTGCACCCGCCATGATTCGACAGGGTACACACCATACTACTTGATGTTTGGCAGGCATCCACGGCTCCCTGTCGACTTGGTTTTAGGGCTGTCAACCACTAATGGGTCGGGGGGATTCAATTCAATTCAATTCAATTTTATTTATATAGCTCCAAATCACAACAAAAGTCGCCTCAAGGCGCTTCATAGATACAGAGAAAAACCCAACAATCATATTACCCCCTATGAGCAAGCACTTTGGCGACAGTGGGAAGGAAAAACTCCCTTTTAACAGGAAGAAACCTCCGGCAGAACCAGGCTCAGGGAGGGGCGGCCATCTGCTGCGACCGGTTGGGGTGAGAGAAGGAAGACAGGATAAAAGACATGCTGTGGAAGAGAGACAGAGGTTAATAACAGATATGATTCAATGCAGAGAGGTCTATTAACAACATAGTGAGTGAGAAAGGTGACTGGAAAGGAAAAACTCAATGCATCATGGGAGTCCCCCGGCAGCCTACGTCAATTGCAGCATAACTAAGGGAGGATTCAGGGTCACCTGGTCCAGCCCTAAATATATGCTTTAGCAAAAAGGAAAGTTTTAAGCCTAATCTTAAAAGTAGAGATAGTGTCTGTCTCCCGAATCCAAACTGGAAGCTGGTTCCACAGAAGAGGGGCCTGAAAACTGAAGGCTCTCCCTCCCATTCTACTTTTAAATACTCTAGGAACAACAAGTAGGCCTGCAGAGCGAGAGCGAAGTGCTCTAATAGGGTGATACGGTACTACAAGGTCATTAAGATAAGATGGGGCCCGATTATTTAAGACCTTGTATGTGAGGAGCAGGATTTTGAATTCAATTCTGGATTTAACAGGAAGCCAATGAAGGGAAGCCAAAACAGGAGAAATATGCTCTCTCTTTCTAGTCCCTGTCAGGACTCTTGCTGCAGCATTTTGGATTAACTGAAGGCTTTTCAGTGAGTTTTTTGGACATCCTGATAATAATGAATTGCAGTAGTCCAGCCTGGAAGTAATAAATGCATGAACTAGTTTTTCAGCGTCACTCTGAGACAGGATATTTCTAATTTTAGAGATGTTGCGCAAATGGAAGAACGCAGTCTTACATATTTGTTTAATATGTGCGTTGAAGGACATATCCTGGTCAAAAATGACTCCAAGGTTCCTCACAGTGTTACTGGAGGCCAAGGTAATGCCATCCAGAGTAAGAATCTGGTTAGATACCATATTTCTAAGCTTTTCAGCGCCGAGTACAATGACCTCAGTTTTATCTGAGTTAAGAAGCAGAAAGTTAGTGGCCATCCAAGTCTTTATGTCTTTAAGACATTCCTGCAGTTTAACTAATTGGTGTGTGTTATCTGGCTTCATGGACAGATAGAGCTGGGTGTCATCTGCATAGCAGTGAAAATGTATGCTATGTCTTCTAATGATGCTGCCTAGGGGAAGCATGTATAATGTAAACAGAATTGGTCCTAGCACTGAACCCTGTGGAACTCCATAATTAACCTCGGTGTGTGAAGAGGACTCTCCATTTACATGTACAAATTGGAGTCTATTAGATAGATATGATACAAACCACTGCAGTGCAGTACCTGTAATACCTACAGCATGTTCTAATCGCTCTAATAGGATATTATGGTCAACAGTATCGAATGCTGCACTAAGGTCTAGCAGGACAAGCACAGAGATGAGTCCACTGTCAGAGGCCATAAGAAGATCATTTGTAACCTTCACTAAAGCTGTTTCTGTGCTGTGATGAACTCTGAAACCCTACTGACTGTTAGTGGGTATACCATGTCTAGCAAAAATGTCAGTGACAAATTTACCAGCTGCTACCTGAGATGTAGCTTCTTTGACAGCGCTGGCTTCAACCCATTTAGTAAAATAGTCAACAAACATGATCAAATAAGCATTACCAGTGGGGTTGCAGGGAAGTGGCCCAACAAAATCCACACCCACATACTCCCAGGGTTTCTGGGGGACAATGGGAACCATAAGACCGGCTGCTTTTTCTGACTTGGCTTGGTGAGTTGGCACACACACATAGCATTTCACATCAGCTGCCATTTTGGGCCAGAAAAACGTAAAACGCAGTCTAGCCAACGTCTTAGAAACACCCAAGTGACCTGCTGTGGGGTGGTCGTGGTAATAGTCCAGCAAGGTGCCTCTCATGGAAGTAGGAGCAAACAGTTTCAGCTCTTTCAAAGGGTGCAAAGCACATGTGGATTTGGGGTCTCTGTAATACAAAAGAGAGTCATACACAACATACTGTAACAAGGTGGCATTGTCCGAGCTGTTCAGAGAGTCTGCTTCAGTGTCTCTGAGGAGTGGACCTGTGACATGATCGTCTAACTGCAGCTGTCTCAATTGTGAACGGTCAGCCAGAATGACGGGGGGCAGAGTACAAATGTCCAGGCTGCCCATGACAGCATGATCTGGTAAAAGATCAGTCGGCCTGTCACAGGTCAGAGGCAAAGGGTTGCGTGACAGTGCGTCGGGAACTTTGTTTTGTGCACCAGGTTTGTGCACTATTGTGAAATCAAAGTCCTGCAAACGAAGTGACCAGCGGGCGAGTCGGCCCGTTGGGTTTTGAGGAGACATGAGCCACCTGAGACTGTTGTGGTCAGTGAAGATGGTAACATGAACACCTTCAACATATGGGCGGAAGTGTTCCAGAGCCCATATCACAGCAAGGCACTCTGAAGTGCAGTAGGGGAGTTCAGCTTTGTGAAGGGAGCGACTAGCAAAAGCCACAACATACTCACGACCCTTGTCATCCTTTGCATCAACGCTGCCCCGAGACCAATGTCACACGCATCTGCGTGAATGGAAAAGGGATGGTTGAAGTCCGGAAATGACAGGACCGGGGCTGATGTGACATGGTCTTTCAAAGTGTCCATGGCACTTTGACAGCTGTCGTCCCAGCGGAAAGCATTGTCCTTTCTGGTGATGGCGTGAAGAGGTTCGGCATGTCGGGCATAATTCTGAATGAAGCGCCGATAATAGCCAGTCAAGCCAAGGAACTGACGGACGTGTTTCACCGAGGTTGGTGTATCAAACTCCTTAACCGCCTTTACTTTGTCTGAATCGGGCTTAACACCTGATGATGTGATGCGGTACCCGAGAAAGGTGAATTCATCGAGGCAGAATTGGCACTTTTTGAGCTTCAATGACAAGCCAGCAGCTTGGAGTCTGCCCAGCACCTCCTCAAGATCCACCAAGTGCTGTTCAAAGGTAGGTGAGGCGATAACAATGTCATCCAGGTAGACTGCGCACGTTTTGTAAATAAGGCCAGCAAGCACAGAGTTCATGAGTCTATGAAAAGTTGCAGGTGCGTTGCAGAGCCCAAAGGGCAGCAGTGAGAGATGAAGGCAGTTTTAGGCTTCGAGTCCTCTGCTACAGCAACCTGCCAATAGCCTCGCACTAAGTCCAATGTCGAGACAAACTTTCCCCGTGCCAGAAAGTCCAAAGACTCATCTACACGAGGCAGGGGATAAGAGTCTTTTCGGGTAACTTGGTTGAGCCCTCGAAAGTCCACACAAAACCTTGGTTCCGTGGCCGCTCTATTTACAATGACTACAGGAGCTGCCCAAGGGCTTGTGGAAGGTTCAATGATGTTGTCCTTCAACATTTGTTGCACTTGTTCTTCAATCACACGTTTCTTAGCAGGTGACGTGCGGTAGGGTGGGAGATTGACGGGTGTTGCATTGCCAGTCTCTATGGCGTGCTCAGTGAGAGCCGTTCGACCAAGTTGACCATCAAACAAGGAGGTAAACTTGCTGAGCAGATTGAGTAAAGCATCCTTGTTGTTCTCTGAGAGACTTGCTTCAGACAGTTTGGCTGTTAAGTCTGAGCGAATCAAGTCCAAAGACATTAGTGTTCCAGGTGAATGTGAGTATTCATTTTGAAGGTCCTCTTCATCGTCTGTGAGTGGGCAGGGGATGTCCTCAATGTAGACTGTTCTAGTGGGAATGTGAATAGAAACAGAAGCTCTTGCCATAAAATCCATTCCCAGAATGAAAGGAGAGGACAAATCTGGTATTATTGCAAAACGCTGATAAAAGTTCTTGTTCATGAATCCAATATTGAGCCAAATAACACCCTCAGGGATACAGGGAGCATTATTGGCGAGGTTAACTGCAGGACCATTCCACTTACTTGTGTTTCTAGGGTAAGAGTCATTTACTCGAATGAGATCTGTTCGTACAGCCGAGAGGGAAGCACCCGTGTCGAGGGTAGCATCCACAGATGAAGCATTGAAGTTCACTTTCGTTCTTAGCGGGGTATTCCAGTGGACTTCTGAAAAATTGTTTTCCAAGTGTCCAAGACTGTGTCCACCCTGTAGTGAATCGGGCATGTGAGGCTCCGTTAGTAACTGGGGGAAGGTTGGCCTCTGTGAAATGTCCTCCCCCCCTGTAGTTTCCCGACTGCCTGTATTGTGGCTGGGATGTGGTGCTGCTTAATTCCACCTTTTCATGGCCAGGGTCAGAGGGGCCAGGTGCCGGCAATGGCTGGACTGGGCCATGCTTAGCGGTGTTTGAGGCTCGTTGTGGCAAATGAGGTTGGGTGTTACAGTTTGGGCAGGTGCGTGTAGTGAACCCTGGCTGAGAGCATTTGAAGCAGTAAGGTTCAGGCTTATAGTTGTCTTTGCCACATAAAGCAGGCTTTATGGTCCAAGCACTGAGTGAAGCTCATGAGCACGTAGCAGCAGGTCCATTACAGAAGTGACATTAGCGCCATACAGGGCAAACTTTGTATTTTTCAAGAGCATGTTTACTAATCAGGTCGATTCTGTCTTTTTCAGGTGGAGGACTCTTCAGTTTGTCAAACTCACTCACTCAACATGTGAGCAACAAAGGTTGGGAGCGGTTCGTCCTGAGCCTGAACACGATCCAAAGTTCCTCTCAGGATGCGTTCTTGGTTGTCGGAGGGCAGAAAAACTGTCTTAAACAGTTGACAGAATTGAGCCCATGATGTGGTGTGGGAGCTCAATGCCTTGAACCATTTCTTTTGCAAGAAAGTGTGGAAGTTCGTTTAGCAATTGCCCATCGGTTAGGTTCAATGAGGCTTTGTATGTGCCAACTGCATTTAACCAGTCCTCAGGTTGCACTTTGCCGTCCCCAGCATACACAGGAGGCTCCAGTTTGGCATGATGTAAAGCTGCCGCAATCACTCTGGAAGTGCTGCTGAGCTCGAGTGGGTGAGATGGGAGGAAAGGATTTGTAGGTTGAAATGGGCTGCTAGGCAGGAACGGATTGGTACTGTTGGTGGGTTCAGTTTTGTCCCTTGCAGGAACATGAGTGTCGATGTGGCCATTGGGAAAACAGGAGACTGTTTGACTGCAGGAGGGGGAGAGTTCCCCGTTGTGAGTTGATCCCACTGCTTTAGTAAACTCTGCTGTATGTTCAGTGAGTCACGTAAACAATCACTAAGCTTATTCACCTCAGTTCTTAACTCCACCACTTGTTGGCTAAGGCTAGGAGTCACATTTTCAACTATCTGGCACATAGGTAACGAGGTAAGTTCCATGTCTGAGTCAGAGTCGTCTGGGTAGTTGTGCCATTGCGATTTCAAAAAAAAATTAAGCCGCTCCAGGGCACAGCGCAGTTATTGATATAGCAGTAAAAGAGTCAGCTAGGTCAGACTAGAAAGACAAAACTGCAAAAATGCCATTCAAGATTAAATTTAGAAAACCCAAATAAAATTTCGCCCAACAACTGAAATTATGCTGTAGTGATCAGAACCATGTTATTACAATAGCATGTCTGAAACACTAGAGCTCAATGCAAGATTAGTTTTAAATCGTTTCGTTATACTGAGCCGAAGACCAGCACCAACAGTTGTAGTCGGCCAAGTTATCACTTACATGTGCTACAGTCAGTCTAGTCTCAGCAGAGGGAAAGGGGCATGAAAGCCAGCAGAAATGTTCATGTCCAGGCTCTCCACAGAAGAACTTAATCCTTAGAAGACGAGACCAACAGCACGTCCAAATAACAGATCCACAGAGTCCATTCGCGTCGCGGAGTCAGCTTCTCTCTTTTCTTTCTCCCAAGTGGAGCAGCGGCACACCGCGGTATCCAGAAATTAGTCGGGTCCCACCTGAGCTGAGGCTGCGGAAAACGTCCGAGCGTCCGCAAAAGTGGGGGATTTCCGAGACAGTTCACGTGCTAGAAGAGAAGAATCCTCGGCGGGATACAAAAATCGTCTGAAGTCCAAGGGGAAAAAGTTCGGGCACCAGTTGTAACGTGCGGTGGAGATGAAGCCAGCCGCGGAGGTGTGCAGGTGGATAGCGAATGAGCAACAGCTTCTGACTTTCCAAAAAGTACTCATTTATTTACAGTATCAAAAATAAAAGTGCTACTCTACCACACATTACTAAAGAGCACACTAGTCCGCGTACACACGGGAGCATCCATTACAGGAGGAGTGCGAAGAAGAACAAAAAGGGGGTGACACACCAATCATGAGACAGGAGGCGCCGCCATGTGGTGATACACTGCATTACAATAGCAACTGTTACACTATATGACATCATACTGTAGCCTGGGAAATGGTTAGCCACACAGGACACAATTACTGGGTTCTTAATGTGCAGTTTTATTGTCAATGCCGACTGAATAAACAAAAAAAATGTCCTTTGACCTTTACTTTTGTCAAACAGCGGCCATGTGGACTTGTACTGAACATCGACAGCACGAGAGGTAACGTGGCAAAGTAACAGAATAACCGACTAAACAAAGATTCGCCAATACAATACAGGAATAAAGGAAATGAAATACAAAACACAAAAATACGGCAGTGACCTCTGTGTGCAGAACAAAATACAAAGAGCTAAATCACACAAGGCTCCTTTAAAAACTGTGGAAGTGTTACATACATTTTTATAAACACTTACATTCCACAGAAATCTCAGCTCACTCGGATACTGGAGCACACAGACGATCTCGCAACTCATCCCTTGCATGGAGAAAATGGCCGCTCCACGCTGCACATACAGGTCCTTTGCATCATACATTTCAGAAATACATCATCTTGTTAAAATACTGATCTTGCCACTGCACTACAATTATACCAATATGTTTCAATGAGTTATGTGCATATTTAACAATTCCTTACCAACAATTTAACTCCTTCACAACATTCCCGTTCCACATCCACAAAAAAAAAAAATCCCGAGATGCAGTTCTTGTTAAGTCTTTTTTTGGAAAACTGCAGTTAACCCTTAGAACTGCCCCCCCCCCTCCCCCCAGTGACCACAATATGCAACTACACAAACCTATAAGATTAACAGTTTCAAGTGCACGCAACATGCAGATAGCCAAAGAAATAGCACAAGCAATAACATTAAATTACCCAATAACATTCTTGTCTTACCATACATGGAAACAAAGACAACATTTTAAGACCCCTTTTTGAACCTTAAATGGACATTTGGTTAACTGAAATGGAAAATATTATTATTAATTTACCACTCGGCTAAATACTGTATGCCTATATGACATCATACTGTATGCCTATATGACATCATACTGTATGCCTATATGACATCATACTGTATGCCTATATGACATCATACTGTTCTTGCATGAGTTGGACCAACAATACAGACTTGTAATGAACGCTCTTCCTTACCAGTGAGTCCTGAAGTTCTTTGGAATATCCTGTGTTGTCTGTGTTTCCAAATCCATGAGAGATGCTTGAACATGAGTCTCCTTTTATATGAACTCTCAAGACTCCTCTTGCAGTCCCACCCACATTTAAGTCAATGACATTCAGTCATGAAACCAATGGTTGGCTAACGACTGTAGTAGCGGCCCATTGTATTTTGGTTTCCTCTTTTGTCTCCAGTAGCTGTTGAAGGATTTCTGTGATTTCAATCAGAGGCATCTTATTAACACATAAATCAACGATTCCCTGAACTATTCAAAATAAAGAATTCCCAAAATTGGAGCACTAAGTAAAGAGGAAAACCACAACTGTTTCCATTTGAGGGATATATTCAAATATATATATATTCACTTGATATATTCTTTAAGTGAATCATATACAGTAAAGCCACATAGAATTTTCTTCTGTTTGTTGCTCTATTTGAAGTTTGCTTCAAAGTGTCTAATTGCTGTTAACTCATATGCAAGTTCACTTTGATTGGGTGCACTTAGGAAAAGAACCACCATTGATATGAAGCACAGGACATGTAGCTTCAAATATTTATGAATTTCTTATGTATAGCTCTAATCCATCATTACTATATTAGACCTAATGAGTACAAAAATAATTAGCACGTAATGTACTCAGAATCCAAGTAAGTGCTTAAGTCTCTGTAATTTCATGACCAATCTTATGCTTATTGAATACATATACAACAAGTGTATCAGTGAAAAAGCTGATGTCTTGAATGTAATACTTTGTTGCAGAGATCAAGAGTATAATTGCTAACACTTACAGAACCTAAAATTCCAGTTGGTAATAGTCCTTTTGTTATGATGGTGAATAATTCCTTAAATTATGTCATTGTTTCATCCTGATGTGAGCCCAATCCAAGATTATCTCAAAGGAAGCACTTGGGGAAAAAAGAATCATCCCATTTTTATTCCATGAAATCTTGACAACTCAGTTCAATTCAACTGTATTTATACATATTTGTATTTATTGTAATTCCTGAAATTATGACTTTATGTGACCCTGATGAAAAACATGAGAACAAACGCACAAAGCCATGCATCCACTGAGACAGAAGATGCCTGCAAAACACTCTTTGTTGATGACATATACAGCACAAAAACCTGCACTTACTGTAGTTTAAATTCCAGTTGGTGACAGTTGTTTTTAATGATGGTGAACAAGTCCTGAAATAATGAAGCTTTGTGATCCTGATGTAACACAATCAAGATTACTTTGAAAGGAAGCACTTAGAAACATGAACCATCAGTGTCTCCATTCGAGGTGATCTTTGTGTGTTATGTCCTGAAATCTAAAGTCAGCTTAAGTTAACATGCATATTGATATTAAGTCCTGCAACCTTGGCAAAGAAGAAAGATTTGCAACAAAGATTTCTGTTGGACAAAGTCAGCTACAATTCATAATGCAAAGGTAATTTTACAGTGATTGTTGGCTGTAGAAGACATCAACAACACAACAACAATGAGAACTTACTGTATTCAGAAATCAAATAAGTGCTTATGTTGTTGTGATGTTGGTGACTTGATTTAGCAAAGCACTTTAATTAAAGAAGTGTGATCTGTGATTTTTTTGTGGTAAACAAATTCAACCTTTTCTTTAAAAATAAACAAATAAATAAATAAAGCTTAATTGTATCTCGAGTCACAATTCAACATTATGGGCTAGGAATATAGTTTAGCAAATCATTTACATACACACTTACTCTTTCAGAACTCAACCTAATCCTACTGTTTTCAGTCAGTTCATGGTTTGTGGTGGACAACAGCATTACAACAACAATTAGCACTTGATGCTTTCAGAATTCACTTAAGTGCTCATGTTGCTGTGATCTTGGTGACCAATTCAGAAGTTTATATCATCATGTGACCCTGATAGAACTATAAATAGACACCTAACATGATCAAGTACCTTAACAGAAGTACTTTCTTCATTAAAACACAAAAAAAAAAACAAAGTTACTGTTCTTATGATAAGTATACTTTGGATTACTTCCATCAAAGGATAATTATAAACAGAACTAAATAAGACAATGTGGTAATAACGATCATAGAACATAAAACCAATGGATCAATAACAGATATGTAAAGAACAGGCTTACTTACCGATGAAGTTGACCATGGTTTGTAGCATCTGCCATTTGGTTTCCCTTTTGCAGTGGATGTGGTGATATACTTATAGGGTACTCTTAACTGCTGGGTGCTGCCTCTTCCACCCAACTCCGCCTTCTTTTACACCAAATTTCAATGGTCTAGATAATGGCTGGCCAACGACCAAACCATGATAAACAAAGAACCATTGTCACACCTTAACTCAGGTCATCAGACATTCGGGAGTTAGATTTACTTGATAGAACTAGGGCTAAAGTGATATTTAGAAATGGCATGAAAAAAATTAGAAATAAGAACTTTCAGCTAAAAGTTTTTAAAATGTCCTTAATACAGAACATATATAAGTCATATTTGTCTGTGATAGCAAACTATGGTTTCCCATATGTCATTCATCAGTTAAATTCCTCACTTATAGCATTTAACTTGGGTTAAAAAATAATGACTTAACTCTATAATGATATTTTCATGACTACTGAGAAAAGAACCTTAACCTGAAAAATGAGCACTTACTTTAGTGTAAGTCAGTGAAAGTTAGAATAATTATGTTATGATTAAGTCATGAGTGTTAGTGGTAAATTTCAGATTTACGTAATAAATTATATAACATAAACTGTAATAGGATTTTATGATTTTTGTAGTTATCTTAACGTGAAAGCTGATATATTGTTCACTGATACTGTTGTATACCTGATAGGATTTATTATGAATCAAACTGTGTTTTAATACAATCTCTGATAGTCTTTTTTTACTTGCTGAGTGGTTTCAAACTATAATGCCCTTAACTCTCACAAACCCACTACAGTGGGTGGCTGTAGGTCAGGTGGCAGAGCAGGACAAAGAAAAGTTTCTGAAAAAGTTTGAATCACAGCAGAGAAGCGAGTCTGGCCTTGATGTTTGACGTCACAACAGTGAAGCGAGTTGGCATTGATATTTGACATCACAACAGAGAAGCGAGTCTGGCATTGATATTTGACTCAAAACAGAGAAGCGAGTCTGGCATTGATATTTGACATCACAGCACAGAAGCGAGTCTGGCATTGATATTTGACATCACAACAGAGAAGCGAGTCTGGCATTGATGTTTGACATCACAGCACAGAAGCGAGTCTGGCATTGCTATTTAACATCACAACAGAGAAGCTAGTCTGGCATTGATATTTGACATCACAGCACAGAGCGAGTGGCATTGCTATTTAACATCACAACAGAGAAGCTAGTCTGGCATTGATATTTGACATCACAACAGAGAAGCGAGTCTGCCATTGATATTTGACATCACAGCACAGAAGCGAGTCTGCCATTGAAATTTGACATCACAGCACAGAAGCGAATCTGGCATTGCTATTTAACATCACAACAGAGAGCTAGTCTGGCATTGATATTTGACATCACAACAGAGAAGCGAGTCTGCCATTGATATTTGACATCACAACAGCAGAGAGACGAATCTGGCATTATATTTGACATCACAACAGAGAAGTGAGTCTGCATTGATATTTGACATCACAGCACAGAAGCGAGTCTGGCATTGATATTTGACATCACAACAGAGAAGCGAGTTTGGCAATGATATTTGACATCAAAACAGAGAAGCGAGTCTGGCATTGAAATTTGACATCACAACAGCAAAGACACAAATCTGGCATTGATATTTTGACATCACAACAGAGAGATGAATCTGGCATTGATGTTTGACATCACACAGAGAGATGATCTGGCATTGATGTTTGACATCACAACAGAGAAGCGAATTTGGCATTGACATTTGACATCAAAACAGAGAAGCGAATCTGGCATTGATATTTGACATCACAACAGAGAAGCGAGTCTGCCATTGATATTTGACATCACAACAGCAGAGAGACGAATCTGGCATTGATATTTGACATACAACAGAGAAGCGAGTCTGCCATTGATATTTGACATCACAGCACAGAAGCGAGTCTGGCATTGAAATTTGACATCAGAGCACAGAAGCGAATCTGGCATTGATATTTGACATCAAAACAGAGAAGCTAGTCTGGCATTGAAATTTGACATCACAACAGCAAAGACACAAATCTGGCATTGATATTTGACATCACAACAGAGAGATGAATCTGGCATTGATGTTTGACATCACAACAGAGAGATGAATCTGGCATTGATGTTTGACATCACAACAGAGAAGCGAGTTTGGCATTGAAATTTGACATCACAAAGAGAAGCCATGGCATTGATATTTGATATCACAGCAGAGAGATGAATCTGGCATTGATATTTGACATCACAGACAGAAGCGAATTTGGCATTGATATTTGACATCACAACAGCAAAGACACAAATCTGGCAATGATATTTGACATCAAAACAGAGAAGCGAGTCTGGCATTGAAATTTGACATCACAACAGCAAAGACACAAATCTGGCATTGATATTTGACATCACAACAGAGAGATGAATCTGGCATTAATATTTGACATCACAACAGAGAGATGAATCTGGCATTGATGTTTGACATCACAACAGAGAAGCGAGTTTGGCATTGAATTTGACATCACAAAAGAGAAGCGAGTCTGGCATTGATTTTGACATCACACAGTGACGCGAGTTTGGCATTAATATTTGACATCACAGCACAGAAGCGAGTCTGGCATTGATATTTGACATCACAACAGAGAAGCGAGTCTGGCATTGATATTTGACATCACAGCAGAGAGATGAATCTGGCATTGATATTTGACATCACAACAGAGAAGCGAGTTTGGCATTGATTTGACATCACAGCAGAGAAGCGAGTTTGGCATTGATATTTGACATCACAACAGAGAAGCGAGTCTGGCATTGATATTTGACATCACAACAGAGAAGCGAATTTGGCATTGATATTTGACATCAAGACAAAGAAGCGAGTTTGCCATTGATATTTGACATCACAACAGAGAAGCGAGTTTGGCATTGATATTTGACATCACAACAGAGAAGCGAGTTTGGCATTGATATTTGACATCACAGCACGGACGCGAGTCTGGCAATGATATTTGACATCACAACAGAGAAGCGAGTCTGGCATTGACATTTGACATCACAACAGAGAAGCGAATCTGGCATTGATATTTGACATCACAGCAGAGAGCGAGTTTGGCATTGACATTTGACATCACAACATCAGAGAGACGAATCTGGCATTGATATTTGACATCACAACAGAGAAGTGAGTTTGGCATTGATATTTGACATCAAAACAGAGAAGCGAGTCTGGCATTGATATTTGACATCACAACAGAGAAGCGAGTTTGGCATTGATATTTGACATCACAACAGCAGAGAGACGAATCTGGCATTGATATTTGACATCACAACAGAGAAGGAATTTGGCATTGATATTTGACATGAAAACAGAGAAGCGAGTCTGGCATTGACATTTGACATCACAACAGCAGAGAGACGAATCTGTCATTGACATTTGACATCACACAGAGAAGAGAATTTGGCATTGACATTTGACATCAAAACAGAGAAGCGAGTCTGGCATTGATATTTGACATCACAACAGAGAAGCGAGTTTGGCATTGATATTTGACATCACAACAGAAAGGGAATCTGCATTGATATTTGACATCACAACAGAGAAGCGAGTCTGGCATTGACATTTGACATCACAACAGAGAAGCGAGTTTGGCATTGATATTTGACATCACAACAGAGAAGCGAGTTTGGCATTGATATTTGACATCACAACAAAGGTCGAATCTGGCATTGATATTTGTCATCACAACAGAGAAGCGAGTCTGGCATTGACATTTGACATCACAACAGAGAAGCGAATCTGGCATTGACATTTGACATCACAACAGCAAAGACACAAATCTGGCAATGATATTTAACATCACAACAGAGAGATGAATCTGGCATTGATATTTGACATCAAAACAGAGAGATGAATCTGGCATTGATGTTTGACATCACAACAGAGAAGCGAGTCTGGCATTGATTTTTGACATCACAAAAGTGACGCGAGTTTGGCATTGATATTTTACATCACAGCACAGAAGCGAGTCTGGCATTGACATTTGACATCACAACAGAGAAGAGAATTTGGCATTGATATTTGACATCAAGACAAAGAAGCGAGTCTGGCATTGATATTTGACATCACAACAGAGAAGCGAGTCTGCCATTGATATTTGACATCACAACAGAGAAGCGAGTTTGGCATTGATATTTGACATCACAGCACAGAAGCGAGTCTGGCATTGACATTTGACATCACAACAGCAAAGAGACGAATCTGGCATTGATATTTGACATCACAGCAGAGAAGCGAGTTTGGCATTGACATTTGACATCACAAAAGCAGAGAGACGAATCTGGCATTGATATTTGACATCACAACAGAGAAGTGAATTTGGCATTGATATTTGACATCAAAACAGAGAAGCGAGTCTGGCATTGATATTTGACATCACAACAGAGATGCGAGTTTGGCATTGATATTTGACATCACAACAGCAGAGAGACGAATCTGGCATTGATATTTGACATCACAACAGAGAAGTGAATTTGGCATTGATATTTGACATCAAACAGAGAAGCGAGTCTGGCATTGACATTTGACATCACAACAGCAGAGAGACGAATCTGGCATTGATATTTGACATCACAACAGAGAAGTGAATGTGGCATTGATATTTGACATCACAACAGCAGAGAGACGAATCTGGCATTGATATTGACATCACAACAGAGAAGCGAGTTTGGCATTGATATTGACATCACAGCAGAGAAGCGAGTTTGGCATTGATATTTTACATCACAGCACAGAAGCGAGTCTGGCATTGACATTTGACATCACAACAGAGAAGAGAATTTGGCATTGATATTTGACATCAAGACAAAGAAGCGAGTCTGGCATTGATATTTGACATCACAACAGAGAAGCGAGTCTGCCATTGATATTTGACATCAAACAGAGAAGCGAGTTTGGCATTGATTTGACATCACAGCACAGAAGCGAGTCTGGCATTGACATTTGACATCACAACAGCAAAGAGACGAATCTGGCATTGATATTTGACATCACAGCAGAGAAGCGAGTTTGGCATTGACATTTGACATCACAAAAGCAGAGAGACGAATCTGGCATTGATATTTGCATCACAACAGAGAAGTGAATTTGGCATTGATATTTGACATCAAAACAGAGAAGCGAGTCTGGCATTGATATTTGACATCCAACAGAGATGCGAGTTTGGCATTGATATTTGACATCACAACAGCAGAGAGACGAATCTGGCATTGATATTTGACATCACAACAGAGAAGTGAATTTGGCATTGATATTTGACATCAAAACAGAGAAGCGAGTCTGGCATTGACATTTGACATCACAACAGCAGAGAGACGAATCTGGCATTGATATTTGACATCACAACAGAGAAGTGAATGTGGCATTGATATTTGACATCACAACAGCAGAGAGACGAATCTGGCATTGATATTTGACATCACAACAGAGAAGCGAGTTTGGCATTGATATTTGACATCACAGCAGAGAAGCGAGTTTGGCATTGATATTTGACATCACAACAGAGAAGCGAGTCTGGCATTGATATTTGACATCACAACAGAGAAGCGAATTTGGCATTGATATTGACATCAAGACAAAGAAGCGAGTTTGCCATTGATATTTGACATCACAACAGAGAAGCGAGTATGCCATTGATATTTGACATCACAACAGAGAAGCGAGTTTGGCATTGATATTTGACATCACAGCACAGAAGCGAGTCTGGCATTGACATTTGACATCAACACCGAACCTACGCCGGAGTAACAGCTGGTGGAGGTAAAGATGGTGAAGATGCCCCGGTAGAGGAGCTGCAAACGCTTGAACAGCAAGTGATAAAATTCCTTCAAACGAAGAATGTAAGTATTCAGAGCCATCATATTGCAGCATGCCACACGCTCCCCAGGAAAGACAGTAAAACAAAGCCATCAATTATTTTTCGGTTTGTGAGTCGCAAAACAAAGATTGAGTTACTGAAACAGGGTAAGAAGCTTAAAGGGACTGGTGTGTATTTAAATGAACATTTAACGAAAAAGACTGCTGAAATTGCAAGACAGGCATGCAGCCTGAGAAAACAAAATAAGATACAAGCGACATGGACGAGGAACTGCAAAGTAATGATAAGACTAAATGGCAATCCCGAAGAAGCGAAAGTTGTGATGATAAGAGAACTCAAAGACTTAGAGCAATATAAATAATCAGGAATCTGCTCTGGAATCTATTGGAAAAGTGACGATTGGATAATGAACAATGGGTATGGAAAGTGTTTCTGGCCTTACGGCTCAAAAAACAACAACAAAAACAAAAACACATAAATTGAATATATTGAAATCCATGTTGAAAAAGCTAACAATATAATTATAAGTTGCATCTATAGGACACCAGGTTCATGCCTTGAGACATTCAATGAAAAACTTGCTGCTATGTTTAGCAACCTAAATGATAAAAAAGTGCAAATAATTTGTGGTGATTTTAATATAGATTTGCTAAACCCAAATGGACATCAGAAAACAACAGATTTCATAAATACAATGTATAGTAACTCCCTTTTCCCTGTAATTATAAAACCAAGTAGAATAACAATTGATACAGCTACATTGATAGATAATATATTCACAAATAAAATTGACCATGAAATAGTAGGTGGACTTCTTATAACTGATATAAGCGATCATCTTCCTGTTTTTTGCAATTTTTCAAATTATTTTGGGATTAAAACTAAACAAAAGAATCAAATATTTGATATGATACGACTTAGAACAACAAGAGCCATTGCTGCCCTCCAGGTGGACTTAAAGGAACACAATTGGAATGAGGTTTTTGCAAATGAAGATTCAATAGTGCATATGATGCATTCTTATCAACTGTAATTTCACTATATGAAAAACATTGTCCTTTAATGAAAATCACTAGAAAGCATCACAGATCAAATAAGCCATGGATCACAAAGGGATAGAAGATGCATGTAAAAAGAAAAATAATCTATATAAGAGATTCATAAAACAGAGGACAAAAGATGCTGAAATAAAGTACAAGTTATATAAAAATAGATTAGTAAATATTATAAGAACAAGTAAGAAAGAATATTACCACAAATTATTGGAGCAAAGTAGAAGTAACACACAAGAAACATGGAGGATATTAAATAGTATAATCAAAAAGGGCTCAAAAAATAAGAATTATCCAGATTATTTTAAAAAAGATAAGATATTGTGCTTGATAAAACTAAAGACATTGCAAATGAATTTAATGATTTCTTTGTAAATGTTGGCTTTAATTTAGCAAAGAAATTCCAGAGACAAGAAATAATAACGACCTAAATAAACATATTACTCAGAATGTGTCCTCCATGTTTATTGGTGCTGTAACTCATAGAGAAATAATTAACATTGTGAAGACATTTAAAAATAAAAAGTCCACTGACTGTTTTGGTATTGACATGATATTAGTTAAAAGTATTATAGAATATATAGTGCAACCTTTCGCTTACATTTGTAATCTGTCCTTTCAAACTGGTGTATTTCCCTCACAAATGAAAATAGCAAAGTTATTCCAATCCATAAAAACGGAGAGAGAAGTCAGTTTACCAATTATAGGCCAATATCACTGCTCCCACAGTTCTCAAAATTTTAGAAAAGTTATTTGTTAATAGACTTGAAATATATTGAGAAGCATAATCTCCTAAGTGATAACCAATATGGCTTTAGAGTGAAAAGGTCCACTTCGATGGCAGTGATGGAACTTGTAGAAGGGATATCTAATGCTATAGATAATAAGGAATATACTGTTGGTGTTTTTATAGACTTAAAAAAGGCGTTTGATACGATTGATCATTCTATATTATGAATAAACTAGAGAGATATGGCATAAGAGGGTTAGCATACAAGTGGATGAAAAGTTACCTGGATGACAGATATCATATGTCGAATTCAATAATGTAAAATCTAAGCAGTTGAAGGTAACTTGTGGTGTTCCTCAGGGCTCTGTGCTGGGCCCTAAATTATTTTATTATACATAAATGACATATGTAGCATTTCCAAACTGTTAAAATGTGTATTGTTTGCTGATGATACCACTCTGTATTGCTCAGGTAAAAACCTAGAACAGCTTCTGACTACAGCGGAAAAGGAGTTAAATATATTAAAAAACTGGTTTGATGTAAATAAGTTATCATTAAATATAAAGAAAACAAAATTGATTATTTTGGCACTAGACAAATGAAAAATGTATCTAAAATCAGGGTTAATGGAATTGAAATTGAAAGAGTGTACGAAAATAAATTTCTTGGAGTGATAATTGATGATAAGCTGAGTTGGAAGTCTCATATAAACCATGTGAAAACAAAATGTCAAAAACCATTGCTATTCTCTATAAAACAAAGCATGTCCTGAACAAAAAATCATTATACACACTCTATTGTACTCTGTTGCTTCCATATATGACTTACTGTCTGGAGATATGGGGTAATGCATATAAAACGAACACTCTTCCTATTTCAAGTTGCAAAAAAGAGCTATAAGAATTATAAACCAATCAAACTATATAGAACCAACTAACATTTTGTTTATTAATCTGAATACCCTGAAATTTTATGATTTAGTTGAATATAAAATGGCACAGATAATGTATAAAGCACAAAATAACTTGCTTTGCCCCAGTACTCAGAAGCTGTTCAAAGTCAGAGAGAGTCAATATGACTTAAGGGGAACAGATTTCTTTAAAAAAAACAAGATAAGGACAAATATAAAGCAGAGATGTGTTTCTGTTAGAGGAGTTAACCTGTGGAATAGTTATGACAGTGATTTAAAAAGGTGTAGTTCATTTTCCTTGTTTAAAATATGTTTAAAAATAGAGTATTAGAAAATATATATATCAAGAATGAAAAGAGCAAAAAAACAAAAACAAAAACAGAAAACCTCTTGATTCTTTTGCTTTGATGTAGTTACTTACTAAGGTGGTGGTGTTTTTTCTTGTTTGTTTGTTTGTTTGTTTTGTTTTTGCTTTGTTTGCCTTCTCTCACCCCAACCGGTCGCAGCAGATGGCCGCCCCTCCCTGAGCCGGGTTCTGCCGGAGGTTTCTTCCTGTTAAAAGGGAGTTTTTCCTTCCCACTGTCGCCAAAGTGCTTGCTCATAGGGGGTCATATGATTGTTGGCTTTTCTCTGTATCTATGAAGCGCCTTGAGGCGACATTTGTTGTGATTTGGCGCTATATAAATGAAATTGAATGAATTGAATTTTATTATTTGCTTCGAGCCCTGTGTACAGGAGCTGCATGCTAAAAGATCTTTTGTTAAAAGGGTTGGCGTAATAAGCAAATGCTTCAGCCAATACCTTTTGATTAGCCTTGTCTCATGCTTTCTTGCTTTGTGGTAAATCTTTGTTCTGTCTTCACTGAGATATTTGAATACTAATCAATAAACATATCAGAAACAAATCAGAAACAAACAAACAATCTCTATGCTATCCCAGACCAACGTGCCACAACAGTTGCAAAATGCCTGTTTGACAACTTCATCTGTCAGCACGGCGTCCCTGAAATGCTACACACAGACCAAGGACGTCAATTTGAATCTGACCTGGTGAAACATCTGTGTCAGCTGCTAGGCATCCAGAAGACACGGACCAGCCCATATCACCCTCAATGCGACGGTATGGTTGAGAGGTTCAACCGAACACTTATTGACCAGTTAGCTAAGTTACTCCTTCAGCAGCCTGGCGAATGGGATGACTGCCTCAATCAAGTTGCTTTGGCTTACAACACCAGTCCTCACTCTACCACGGGGTTTACGCCATTTTTTCTCACACATGGACATGAGGCACGGATGCCTGCTAATATGCTGTTGCCTACCAACATGCCAGCATCATCTACCTCTGCTTCTCCTGCTGACTACGTCACCCAGTTGACTCAGAGACTTCAGTCTGCCTTCAGCACTGCTGCATGGAACAGAGATTGTGCCCACACCCAGCAGAAACAACTGTATGATAGGGGCATCAAACACACTCCTTATGGTCCGGGTGACTTGGTGTGGTTAAATGACCCCACTACAGCAAAGCAGAAACTTGCTCCACATTGGAAGGGCCCCTTGAGATATTGGAGTGCCTTGGAACAGATGGAGAAAACCCTGGTGTCACGTACAGGATTCGCTACCTCCTGGACCAATCAGATAAGACTCAAATTGTTCACTACAATCGTCTCAGGCCTTACAAAGCACCTGTCCCTAAAGGTGGAACCAACTCGCCTGCTGGTGACATACCTGCACAGCCCCAGATTCCACAATTGACTGCATTATCAGTGCTTTGCCCTTCACAGCTTCAAAATCTGCAGCTAAAGGGAGCTGGAATGTTCAGGGCCGCAGACCTGCAACCTCATCAGACCCTCAGGTTTGTCAGCCACCACTTCTAAACCAGTCACGACCCCATTCCCACTCTCCTTTGACCCCTCCTCCTCGGTCTGAGACTGTAACAACTCCCCCCTCTGGCCATGTGGTGATACACCAATCAGACATTGTCCCTTCAACTCCTCATCGAGTATCTGGTGTTTCACGGCGATGTGGGAGACGTCAAGTTGTGCCTCCCAGATACCTCAAGGACTATGTTTTGAACTGAACTTGTTTTTGGTTTTGCTGTTGTTTTATCGTTGTCCCCTTTGCTCGCAGTATGTTGTTTCGTTTTTTTTCCTTTTCTGTAGGGAAACGGGACGTTTCTTATGTGAGGGGGGGAGGAAAATGTAAAGTGTAGAAGTAAATTTAAATTCGTTTTAAGTTTGATATTTACATGTTTACACGTTTGAATGTTTAGACATGCATGTTCAAACCAGTAATAAGTATGTGTTATATCTACCTGGTTGTTTTCCTGTTTAGATCTGAGTATAAGATTTCCTGGTTTCTGAGAGGCCAGTGAAGTATTCATGAGGGCGGCACACAGCGAATTTGGGATTTTTATAACACAACAGTGGTGAGTGTTCCCACCTTCTCCTCTTTGTAACTTAACGTGATCTTTCCGTTTTCGAGTTTTGGACATGATTTTGGAGTATATCTTAGCAGTAGCGATTGACCACAAAGTAAAGCTACCGGAAATGCACAATCCCACATCCGGTCTCAAACCAGGAAGTTAGCATTTTCTCGTGCACAGGGTCAATAGAAGGCACTAACCACAAGGTGATCTTCAATGCATCTCTGTGTGAATGTGAACGGGGCGAGAAGACCCCCACTGACTGCATGTCTTTAGACTGTGGGAGGAAGCTGGAGAGAACATGCAGACTCCACACAAAGACCCCGGCCTGATGGGTTAGGGTCCTGAGTTTGATACCCCAAACTGAACGCAGGACAGAGGAAGGATGGGTGATGTTCATGTGTGCCCAGGTGTATGATGTGGCTCTTTGCGGTGACCAGTGTTGGGACTAACGCGTTATTAAGTAACGCGTTACAGTAACTACGTTATTATTGTGGTAACGAGCACGGTAACTAGTTATTATGCCAAAATCAGGAACGCGTTAGTCGTTACTGGGATTTAGATAGGGTCGTTACTCGTTACTTCGTGTGGCTATCGCGGAGCTTCCACAGATTCAGTAACATTAGCAAGTGGTGGAGGCAGCAGGTGGATGAGAGAAAGTGGACGTAGAAGGAAAAGAGACCCGAGGCGGCCGCCGGTCCAAGTATGAACTGAACTTCAGGTAAGAAGTTATGACCTGCAGTCTATCTGGGTCAGATATAAACCAAGTTTAGGTGGAGTTTATTTTCGTTATTCTGACTTTTTCCGTACTGCGTACTAGCTAGCATGACGGAGTTTCTATACAGCTGGGTGGGTGCTATGAAGTTAATGATGTTGAACTTTATTTTGTTCATAAGTTATTAGAGTTGCCAACCGTCCCGTCTGGTATTCAGAGAAAATATTACGCGTTTCTTATTGAGGTGAAAAAGGAACAGTTTGTCCCGTAATTCAGCTACAATGAAAAAGGCACAAAGCTGGAGTTATTCTGTGTCTTTGCTGCACAGCTGCCTCTTCTTCTTTCATTCTCCCCCCTCCCTCTCCCGTTTCTACTTCAATCATGAAAACTGATCAATGATCAGCTGATCGGCTCTCTTGTTTGTTTATCGCCCACTTTGCGCCAGAAAGAGGAAACCAGCCGATGTCGCGTTAAACAACAGCAGCACGTTTAAGCTTGATCAGCTGTTGTTAGAACTTATTTAATATTAATTTCTAGTATCAGCTGATGTTTGCTGGAGCCACAGCTGCAAAAAAGCTGCTGGTCATGATGTCGGTTTGGTTATCTGGTGAGAGGGAAACATGAAGATGAAACCAGGAGATGTCCTTACTGAATCATCAGAGCTCAGAGCTGTTTCTGAGAGACAGATAACCCAGGATCCTTTTTAGGTAGTTGAGAGCTGGTAACTGTGCAGGTGCGGATCTAGCAAAGTTTTGCCAGGGGGGCCAGGTAGGGCATTAACAGGGAGAGGTGGGCACAAAGAAATACTTTCCTTTCTTATTCTCATTTAAAATGTCTAGCTTTTAAAAAATAATTATCTCAATCTTACAACAAACGATTGATGCATATATACCATCAAAACAGTGAACATCACTGTCACAACAGCGTTTGTTTTCATTCAAAGGCTTTATGATTTTCCTATAATGGTGGGCCAGTCTCTAGTCAAAATGCCGTCCAGTCCTGTATGCAGCTCATCTGCAGTCTGGTGTTACCTACATCTTCCTATTCAGAAGGCAGAATTTCCGAGTTACAGTACAGTAAGTTGAGTACAATCAAAGCATCACGACTGCAGTTTTTGTGTTGGATGTAAAAGGCACACATGACGATGTGACGTAGGCTAGAATCATGGCAATGGTCAATGACGGTCCAGGCGTGGGATTTCTCTCGTGGAAATATGCACATTATCTTTTCCTTTCTATTGGTAGGTGGCACAGTGCACTCGTGGCAAGTAAGCAAGCTAGAAGACTGGCAAAGTTATGGAAGCAACACATTAACAAGAGAATTCTGAGTAAAACCAAAGTTACTTTCCCTAGTAACTAGTTACTTTGAAAGTAACGAGTAACTTGAAGTAACTGAGTTACTTTTGATAGAAGTAACTAGTAATGTAACTAAGTTACTATTTTAAAGTAACTTACCCAACACTGGCGGTGACACAGTAAAAAATGTGGCTGTTTGTCAGTGACTGGTTGGCTGCCCCAGCCCTGGCCCTTCATGTATTTCAGTAATGTCTTTTTCTCCCGTCTCCTCCTCTCGTTTACATGTTTTGCCCTTGTGACCCATTCCTTCTGTCACGTGTGTTTTCCCCCCAGCCATCATGTTCTGTTTGTGCTTAGTTATGTCCATGTCTCATCTCTAGTCCTCTTTTCCCTCTGTATGTATTTACAGTGTACGTGTTCCTCGTCGGTTCGTCATGCTAAGTCTGCGTGTCTTATTCCGTCATGTGTCATGTATCACTCCAAATCTCACTGACTTTAACTAATAATAACTGTTTGCTGAGTGTTATGTCTAAAAGGTATTGCACAATCGCCTCTAGTAGAGGATCAGGTTTGTTTTCCACTGATAATGGATTTTAACATGACTGACCAATGATTGTGGAGCACGTCCATGTAGGATCTTATAAATACAACGAGCAAACTTAAATGTTTTAAATGTTCAAAACTTAATATATTATATTCTGAAGTATGACGGAAGGAAAAAGTTTCATATTTTTAAAAAAATCCAATTTCATATGATCAAATTTATGTCAAAAAGTTCATATTTATTCCTCCTATGTCATGTGTGAGTACTGTACTGTAAATGTCATATATATCAGATGATACTGATAACCTAATGCTAATAACTATGCAGAGGTCTCTAGGCCTCGACTTTTATGGAGCATGTGAAGTTTGGGGCAGAGTGGACAAAGAAAAGTTTCTCAGCAGGTTCAACAGGTTGCTACAACACAGGCCGATGAAGTATTGCACTCACTCATCCAAACTGGCAAACATGTAACATACACCCTAAGACTGATCCTGCTTTTTACTCCTTTGCTATGATTTAATTTGATATTATGTAGCCATGGAGACAGTTTGCATAGATTAGAATGTTAGATTCCTGTGATGTCATCAATGCCCGATGTTTTGTTTTAATGTCTTGTGATAGTTCTAAGTGCAGACAAAGTCAGAGTTCAAGTGAGTTTAGTCCAATTTTGATCCACTTTCTGACATGTGGTCAAAATCTTGGCCGACCTTTACCACACCACGTGCTGTGGGTGTGCGTAAATATCTAGGTGAGTAAAGTCTCCTTTACCTGTTAAATTCAATTTGTTTTGTCTCTCTGTAGAGGACTTTGAAGAAAAATTCGAAGAGCAGGATAAGCTGGGTGAAGGAGGCTTTGGGACTGTCTTCTTTGGAAAACGCAGAGAAGACAATTTCCCAGTATGGCTTCTTATGTGCACTTTACAATTCTTCTAACCCACTACAGTGGGTGGCTGTAGGTCAGGTGGCAGAGCAGGACAAGAAAAGTTTCTGAAAAAGTTTGAATCACAGCAGATAAGCGAGTCTGGCATTGATATTTGACATAACAACAGAGAAGCGAGTCTGGCATTGATATGTAAAGTGTAGAAGTAAATTTAAATACATTTTAAGTTTTGATATTTACATGTTTACACGTTTAAATGTTTAGACATGCATGTTCAAACCAGTAATAAGTATGTGTTATATCTACCTGGTTGTTTTCCTGTTTAGATCTGAGTATAAGATTTCCTGGTTTCTGAGAGGCCAGTGAAGTATTCATGAGGGCGGCACACAGCGAATTGGGATTGATATTTGACATCACAACAGAGAAGCGAGTTTGGCATTGATATTTGACATCACAACAGAGAAGCGAGTTTGGCATTGATATTTGACATCACAACAGAGAAGCAAGTCTGTCATTGATATTTGACATCACAACAGAGAAGCGAGTCTGTCATTGATATTTGACATCACAACAGAGAAGCGAGTTTTGGCATTGATATTTGACATCACAACAGAGAAGCGAGTTTGGCATTGATATTTGACATCACAACAGAGAAGCGAGTTTGGCATTGATATTTGACATCACAACAGAGAAGCGAGTTTGGCATTGATATTTGACATCACAACAGAGAAGTGAGTTTGGCATTGATATTTGACATCACAACAGAGAAGCGAGTTTGGCATTGATATTTGACATCACAACAGAGAAGCGAGTTTGGCATTGATATTTGACATCACAACAGAGAAGCGAGTTTGGCATTGATATTTGACATCACCACAGAGAAGTGAGTTTGGCATTGATATTTGACATCACAACAGAGAAGTGACTTTGGCATTGATATTTGACATCACAACAGAGAAGCGAGTTTGGCATTGATTTTTGACATCACAACAGAGAAGCGAGTCTGGCATTGATATTTGACATCACAACAGAGAAGCGAGTTTGGCATTGATTTTTGACATCACAACAGAGAAGCGAGTCTGGCATTGATATTTGACATCACAACAGAGAAGCGAGTCTGGCATTGATATTTGACATCACAACAGAGAGACTGGATGTGATGTCAGACCCTCTAAATCGTGTAATTTACAGATATTTAATTCCAATGATTTGACTGCATCATTGTGTCTTTGAGTTATGACCCAAACTCTCTTTCAACTTTGTGAATAAATTCACGTCCCCTGTGACCTCATAATTACACCACAGTTCAGATGGCATGAATGAGTCATGAGGTCACACCAACAGTGACAACATCAGCAATGACATCACTAAAGTTGCCAGGTGAGTCTATAAATAGAACCCGTGACGTGGAGCAGGTACCACCATTTTGGACGATGCCACAACGCAGGTATAGACGCAAACGTGCCTCTCGCCCCGTTCGCAGACGCAGGAGAGCCCACAAGGCCTCGGGTGTCCGCAGACGTGGGAGAAGATACCGTCGCAGACATTAGACAATCTCAATAAACATGTAGGATGAACATCAAAATGTGGTCCAATCAAGTTTTTTTTAGATAATATATGTTGTTGTTGTTGTTTTGTGTGTGTTTGTTATCAATGTTGTGAAAAACGTTAAGCTTAGTAAGCCATCAAGCACTGATTACTCGTAGAAGAGCACCAATAGGAGACAGAACTAATTAGAAGGTGTTACTATTCAGTCTGTACATCGAATTGACTATGTACACGTTAGCATATGCTACTTCCGGTGCGGAAACTCCTGTGGGGAGCTTTGTTTCCGGTGTCCTATTCACGCCCTGTTTACGGTCCAAAACAAGTTAAGCAAATGAATGAATCAAGCGGCGATTTACATTTCTATAGATGTCTCGGGCATTTACCCAATATATCTGTAAATGATGTTCATCGACTTGTCAATATTTTTACCCGCGCCTCAGGGCAAAAGAGAAAAGTGATTCAAATGTTATATTTCTCAGCTGTCCTCGTTTATCGCGGGTGTTATGTTCTAAAAATAACCAGCGATAGGTGAAATCAAGTAGCCAATTTTATTTTTTGACGGTGCAAAACGTTTCGTTGACATCGTGGACATACAGTACTGCACTTCAGTGTTACACTGCTAGCCATCGATGCAGCGATTCTGTACTGTACAGGAGAGACGTCACGGAGGAGATCGTCTGCAGCGATCAGGACGCAGGACACAATGTGATATAAAAAAATAAGCATGCAAACTTGCACTAAAAAAGCTGCGAAACAGCCAGGTGAAAGGTGAACCGCGTTATAGTGAGGGACCGCTGTAATTTTGAAGGTAAGTCACAACATACCCTTGTAAATACTAATGTATAGAAACCCTTACCAGCAATCATTCATTTTTGTGTGGCTCTTTTTCACGGTTTGTTAACATGCTGTGTGTGTGTACTTGACTAGCTGATATCGACATAACGGGAAACATCTGGTTTGACTATTGTTCACCTGTAGTTTGAATGCTGAACATTTACCTGTTTAAATCATAAGACCAGTCACTATACAGAGATGTGCTTCTGAATGTGGACGATGTGTCTTCTGCATGCAGTGATGCAGTTCTGCTTGTGTTGAGTGATGTAAACAACTGATCGATCTAAACTCTTTAAACGTCAAAGTTGATCATTAGATTTTTTATAACACAACAGTGGTGAGTGTTCCCACCTTCTCCTCTTTGTAACTTAACGTGATCTTTCCGTTTTCGAGTTTTGGACATGATTTTGGAGTATATCTTAGCAGTAGCGATTGACCACAAAGTAAAGCTACCGGAAATGCACAATCCCACATCCGGTCTCAAACCAGGAAAGTTAGCATTTTCTCGTGCACAGGGTCAATTTGAAGGCACTAACCACAAGGTGATCTTCAATGCATCTCTGTGTGAATGTGAACGGGGCGAGAAGACCCCCACTGGACTGCATGTCTTTAGTACTGTGGGAGGAAGCTGGAGAGAACATGCAGACTCCACACAAAGACCCCGGCCGATGGGGTTAGGGGTCCTGAGTTTGATACCCCAAACTGAACGCAGGACAGAGGAAGGGATGGGTGTTGTTCATGTGTGCCCAGGTGTATGATGTGGCTCTTTGCGGTGACACAGTAAAAAATGTGGCTGTTTGTCTGTGACTGGTTGGCTGCCCCAGCCCTGGCCCTTCATGTATTTCAGTAATGTCTTTTTTCTCCCGTCTCCTCCTCTCGTTTACCATGTTTAGGCCCTTGTGACCCATTCCTTCTGTCACGTGTGTTTTCCCCCCAGCCATCATGTTCTGTTTGTGCTTAGTTATGTCCATGTCTCATCTCTAGTCCTCTTTTCCCTCTGTATGTATTTACAGTGTACGTGTTCCTCGTCGGTTCGTCATGCTAAGTCTGCGTGTCTTATTCCGTCATGTGTCATGTATCACTCCAAATCTCACTGACTTTAACTAATAATAACTGTTTGCTGAGTGTTATGTCTAAAAGGTATTGCACAATCGCCTCTAGTAGAGGATCAGGTTTGTTTTCCACTGATAATGGATTTTAACATGACTGACCAATGATTGTGGAGCACGTCCATGTAGGATCTTATAAATACAACGAGCAAACGTAAATGTTTTAAAATAGTTCAAAACTTAATATATTATATTTCTGAAGTATGACGGAAGGAAAAAGTTTCATATTTTTAAAAAATATCCAATTTCATATGATCAAATTTATGTCAAAAAGTTCATATTTATTCCTCCTATGTCATGTGTGAGTACTGTACTGTAAATGTCATATATATCAGATGATACTGATAACCTAATGCTAATAACTATGCAGAGGTCTCTAGGCCTCGACTTTTATGGAGGCATGTGAAGTTTGGGGCAGAGTGGACAAAGAAAAGTTTCTCAGCAGGTTCAACAGGTTGCTACAACACAGGCCGATGAAGTATTGCACTCACTCATCCAAACTGGCAAACATGTAACATACACCCTAAGACTGATCCTGCTTTTTACTCCTTTGCTATGATTTAATTTGATATTATGTAGCCTTGGAGACAGTTTGCATAGATTAGAATGTTAGATTCCTGTGATGTCATCAATGCCCGATGTTTTGTTTTAATGTCTTGTGATAGTTCTAAGTGCAGACAAAGTCAGAGTTCAAGTGAGTTTAGTCCAATTTTTTTCCCTTTTTTTATTCAAATCAGGCAACAAACGTATCTCATTTACAGTGACATAGTTTTTTCTTCACTTCCTTCCTCTCCCCCTCCTTTTTACATAAAATATAATTACCATCATATAAACGATCATATATCTATGTCTATACATACACATTTATATACCTAGATAAGTATATACAAAGGAGGGGGAGAGGAAAACAAAACCCCCAAAACAAACAACCCCCCCCCTCCCCCCCCAAAAAAACAAACAAACAAACAAACAAAAAAAAGACAATACACCTGCCCAGACCAATGTGTGTAATCTTGGAGCAGATTTGGGAGGAGGCCATCCATCCCATCTATAAAGGGTTGCCAAATTAGGTAAAACTGTTTGACATTATCTCTCAGTGAAAATTTAATTTTTTCCAACTGTAAATGATACATTGTGTCACTTAACAAAGCAGAATGAGTTGGGGGGGGCTTTATTTTTCCAATTTAGAAGTATAAGGCGTCTTGCCAAGCAATGTTATAAAACACGAATTTGTTTATTATTTAAGTGTTTAACTGTAGCTACACAAAATAGTGCCATTACTGGGTCTGGGGGGAGCTGTTTTTTAAAATATCAGACAAAGTTTTAAATATTTTAGACCAGTAAGTAGTGATATTAGGACATGTCCAAAACATATGTGACAATGAGGCAGAATTCTGGCCACATTGATCACATCTTGAGTCCGCCCCTGGAAACATCCTTGAAACCTTCAATTTAGACAGATGGAGCTTATGCAGGACCTTAAATTGTAGTAGTTGGAAAACGCAGAGAAGACAATTTCCCAGTATGGCTTCTTAGGTGTGCACTTTACAATTCTTCTAGTTCCTCCTGTTCTCTTTTTCTAAAACACATTTTCTCTGTAATGCAGGTGGTGATTAAGCATGTTGCTCAGTTTTTAGTCAGCTACCTACCAGTGGTAAGAAATGTTTGTCTTTTTCTGTTGTTTTCCCCCAACGTGTTACCTCAAACAGCCTAATGTTTGAACACTGACCTTGATGTTCTGTTTCTCAAGCTTCTTAATGGTAAAATGACCGAGATTCCCAAGGAGGTGGCATTGCTAATAAAAGTGGGGGCAGGACCAGAGGCTACGAGCAGCAATGTGACGCCCGCTTAAAACGACTGGTATGACTTGGAAGACGAACTCATTATGGTCTTTGAAAGGCCAAAAAAACATAGACTTGGAAGCCTACCTGGCAAACAGAAGAACCTTTGTGCACGAGAGGGAGGTTAAGGTCAGCGAGTGGCAAGATAACATATATGGCAAACTTTAATGGATAATGTAAATCTGATTATTTGAACGTATTTTTCATTTGTCTGTCTGGTCATAATGAGACAGCTGGTACATGCAGCCACTGAAATGCAATCCAAGGGTGTCTACCATCGAGACATTAAGCCAGACAACATTGTGTTTGACACATCGCCTGATCATCCAGCATTTCTATGTGTCAAATTCATCGATTTTGGTATTGGAGTCCCTTTTAGACCAGAAGCAGTCACACGAAGAAATGGTAGGTCGTCAGCCTCACTGTTTAAATGTCCTTGCCTGCCCACACGCTTAGAGTCCACATGAATTCCTTACCATGAATAATTACTCTCTGGATTTTAGGGACCAAATCAGCAACTTATGTTAGTTCTTTTTGAACTTGTAGTTCTAAATTAGAAGATTATTGTGATATTGAAATATAAAAATAAAAGTATGGTAAGTATGACTGCACAGGGGCTTTGTGGCCTGGCTGCAGAAGTCACTGGATAGAAAGCTGCTGACGTTTCACTGCATCCTGCACCAAGAGGCATTGTGTGCGCAAACCTTTCCTCTAGAATGCACAGAGGTCATAAATGTTGTCATTCAGATCATCAATAAAATAATGGCAAAAGGTTTAAATGCTCTCCACCTCATTACTGGATGAGGTGGAGAGCATTTACCCTGATCTCCTGCTGTATGACAGAGTCCTGCTGTCCAGAGGAGAGGTGCTGAAACGCTTTGCTGCATGTAAGATAAGATAATAACTCTTTATTGTCATTGCACAGTCATACATAGTACAGTAGTACAATGAAATTGGAAAATGTCTGGGAGAGGTGAAAGTTTTCATGAGCAGCAAAGGGCTCGCCTTTTCTGCGCTGGAACAGCCAGAGTGGCTGAAAAAGCTGCACTTTGTGGACATTACAGCGAACCAGAAGAAGCTGAATACAAGTCTTCAGGGGAGAGGAGGCACAGCGTTACACATGCTGGAGGAGGTGTTAGCGTTTGAGTGCAAACTGACAGTTAATAAATTCAGAGCATTTGCAGTCTGCAATCACCACAGTTATTTGGGAAATAATTCCACGAGTTCAGAGAGGAAAAACCCACATTATCCTTCCCCATCACTGCCCTGACCATCGATCCATCCCTGTTAAATGTGACTGGATTTTCAGGTGATACTGAGAACCTTGTTTGAAACATGGAATGCCATCCCGACACATAAACATGAAGAAATATGCATTTGGAGTCCTGACGATCTTCAGATCCACATACGTATGTGAGCAGCTGTTCTCCACCATGAACTGTGTTACAAACAAACACAGCTGACGCCTCACAGACGACAGCTTACAGTCCTGCGTAGATGAAAGTGACTTTGTAACTTGTAACTGTAAATTAAATGTGTAAGTGATATTTATATAGGTGTAAACTTATCCACAGCTTTATGCCTTGTTGCTGTTTTAGAAAGAGTTAAAAAATGAATCCACTATTTAAACCTTTTGAATGCAGGATATTTTATTAAAGCAATTTAGCAGGAGGGGGGAAAAGCCAGCTCACATACTATGATCACATAATGAAATCACTTAATACTCATCTAATTAACCCACTCTTAGCTAATGTTGATCTTTTGAGGAGAGAGATTGAGGAGAGAACGGGCACATCCATGCCTGAAGAGGCCCTTATCTCTGTTTTGCATCCCTGCAACTTCAACACTCCAGGGATTCAGTTGAAATCCAAATCCTCTCAAAGTTATAATTCAAAATAAAACAAAATAAAATAAAATGGAAACTCTCGGAAGTTGTAATCCTGCAGGAAATCGACAGAAATCCAAATCCTCTTGAATTTATAATTCACAAAAGAGCAGAGAAAAAGCCAAAAAATACAAAACCCAAGTGTAAGTGTGCACTTCAGACAGCAGCTGATCTCTGGGCTCTAGAGTCTGACCAATTTGGTCACATTTGCAGCCAAATTTCTCACTGGTGCGACTAATAAAATCCTAGATCGCACCAGCGACCAGCCGTTCAGTACATTAAAACAAAGTCTCTGCGATCTGAAAGTCTCCGTATCACTCCCGTATCATCACTCCCCGCCTGGCGCTGACTACAGCAGAGTACCTGGCCTACCAGTGTGAGAAACATGTGCTGGTCATCCTCACTGACATGAGTTCCTACGCTGAAGCTCTGAGAGAGGTACGACTGCCTTTACTTTCTTTGGCTCATGTTTAGGTGTTGTTTGTCAAAATAACATCAGTGTAAAAGCCAAATCCCAATGAGTCACAACGTTGTAATATAATGGTATTCAGGGCTCTAGAGTGCGACCATATTTTTCAATGATGCGACTAAAAAAGATCTTTGGTCGCACCGGTGTGACCAGCTGTTCAAAAACGTAAACACAGACCCGACGCATCACAATCAGCTTTCTCACACGGACACGCCGTCGGGGCTGAAAGCCGACAGCTCGCTGACTCTGATGCGTCGGCGCGTCCGCGCTTTGTGTTTCCGTCTTTTTTGCGCTCGATTCTGAGCTGCAGGTTTTATCTCTCTAACCAAAATTCACTGAAGCAGCAGCAGAAGATCCAAACTACGCTGCACATTTGATCAATGTCGTCATTAATGCCCTCTGACTTTTGCTGTTTTGCTACCAGCAGATAAAATCACACTTCCTGCACAGCTCTCTCTCTCTCTGTACTTCAAGAACAGTTTCCCGTCTCAAATCTCTGTTTCCTGCATCATTCATTCACTTATCACCCACCAGTCTACCGTTGTTTACAGCGCTGTCGGCCGCTCGGACAAGAAAGCCTAATTTCTGCTGTTCAATACTGAAGAAATGTAAACTTTTTAAAACGATGCAATAAAGTGTATCTGCTACAGAAAACAGAGCAGGAAAATCTCCTTCATGTTTTTCTGTTTTATCCTCAGTTACTTTGACACAAAGGCCTCTGCTGTGATGCTCACACCTCTGATGAAGTCTCACATGTGTCAGCGCTGATAAATCATCAGAATTATAATATTTCTGACTGTCTGAGGCAAAATCAAATTGAATGGAATCAGGACCTCGTGAATCGAGTGGATTACAGAAATCAGTGATGATACCAGCCGTAGTGAGCAGCCTCGGCCCGACAGAAGTGGATGTAGCTGTGGGTAAAAAGGTGGAAAGAACTACTGATAACTTTTTTGTTAAGTTAAGGCCTGATCCTTCTGAAATTCATAGCCAGCTCTGACACGGAGCCATCAATCTCTGGGCTCTGAAAAAGCAGCAGTGTATCCAGAAAACACATTATATGCTGCAATAAATGCCCAAGTGTCCCTCTAACACTGCCTTTCAGTGGCAAACAGGTCGTCAGAGGACACAGGATGACATCATACTGTAAGGCTTATATGACATCATACTGTATGCCTATATGACATCATGTAATACTATGAAGAGACCAGGGCATTGGTTTCAGGTGAAGGGGACAGGTGGGGCGCACTCTGACCCCACACACACACACACACACATACACACACTTACACAACGCACAGGCAAGGTACTCTTTGTTTGTATGTATACGTCATATGTTAATGAACCTATGTATATTCATGTAACCTCAATAAAAGAGCAGTGTTACGAGGGAGCGGATGAGAGCGACTGGGGTCAAGCGAAGGAACGGCGTTTGTCCAGTTCTCTCCCGTGCACGAGAAACATGAAGAACTTTGCCTACTCGTGTCTTGCTTTGATGTGTAGTTAAATTGTCTTGAAAATTCCAGCGAATAGGTTTGAGCTACAAACCTATCAAAGTTGCATGTCATGCATGACATTAACCTGTATGCCTTTATATGACATCATACCATATGTATCGATGACATCAATCTGTAAGACTTATATGACATCAAGCTCTTTGCCATGAATGAAATTAAGCTGTATGTCATACATGTCCAGGGCTCGCAAAATCGCTAGCCCGACGTCCCGGGGCTAGCGATTTTTCCAGTCGGGCTACCAAAATCTATCTCTGCCCTGCCCGTCGGGCTGTCATAGGAAGGAAAAATCTATGTCAATGCTTTTGCATTCTTTTGGAAATGTAGCTGGGTAATTATGTCATTGGCATCGGTGAGCCACTGTCAATATGTGACATATTGAAATCGCGTTTGAATTTGCGCTTGTTTTTGCTTTCACTTTGCAATCGCGCAAACTGTGTATAGAGAGCGACAGCACTGATTGGTGAGTGATGATAATTTGCACCAATTCCTCTGACATCATCTTATCAATCGTTAGCTTACTATGCAAACATGACAAGTGAAATCTCCCGCAGCTTAAACATGTGAGAGGTTGATCGCGCAGAGAATCGCTGAGCGTTATGTGAGTGTGTGTGTGTAAAAGCAGCAGGATATATATTTTAGTTCTGCTGAGCCAAATAAGACAGGTCAGGGTGAAGAAGTGACAGCCAAAGAAAAGCTTACCACAAAACGGAAAAGTTATGACAAATCAGACTATGAGGCAAAAAGAAAGTGCAGCTTTATGGTTTCATGGACAAAAGAATTTCTGTGGCTGCAATATGACGAGCTAAATAACCAGGGCTGCACATAAGTGGTCCGCAGGTGCGCATTCGCTGTCAAAATAAAAAACACGCACAAGATAAGAAGTTGCAACGCGTGTTTGCGTACATAAGATTTTCAGGAGGAGGACAGACATTTGTTTAGAACTCTTAAAGATGTTGAAGAAGCTCCTTTAAGCAATTACTTTGATGTTCCTCCACCTCCAAAGAAATGTCAGAAGGAGTCCGAACCACAAAAGAAGCGCGTATTCTCGGAAAAGTGGTTGCAGGAGGTGAGCTGGCTTCAAACAAATGATGAATGCACAGAGATGTGGTGCAGAATGTGCCGTGAAAATCCCACTCTAGCGGACAAAAACAGCCTTTTATATGGACGCAAACGCGCGTTGCAACTTCTTATCTGGTGCGCGTCTTTTATTTTGACAGCGAATGCGCACATGCGGACCACTTATGTGCCCCTGTGTAAATAACATAATGTTCTGCCGGGTGTGTTGTCGGCTTTCCCTTGATTTCTGAGTGGAAACGCGCCTTTGTTGCTGGGACCAGTCATTTTAAGAAAGGCCCCCATTAGAACCCATGAGAAATGCAAGAAATACATTATTGCTCAGTCTGCAATATCTTTCCCAGAACAAACACCAATTACAAATAACATACTAAAAATAAACCTGAAAATCTGTTTAAAAGAGCTACTATGTTGCAAAGAGTGAACTACCACTGGCACAATGTAGCAGTCTTTGCAAACTTCAAAAAGCAAATGGCCTCGATCTTGGTTCCACTTGCCTCTTACCCGTGACTTCAGTGGAAATTTCAAATTCAGGATCTGACACAGACTGATTCATGTTCTACACAGTTCTTACAAGTTCATAGACATTTCTGTTCAATTAGAACCAAGTATTTGAGTTGATGATTGTAATTTTTATACAATGTTGTCATTTGTTTTTCAACAATTTTTTGATTAATGTTTTGTTTCCGTTACAATATTATACTTTAATGTATAATATTGTAACGGAAACAAAACATCAATCAAAAAATTGCTCTTTTTTATTCGGGTTACTTAAATTTATTTTGGGCTACCAAAAATTGAAGAGTCCCTGCCCGAAGGGCTACCAGAGATTTTGAAATTTTGCGAGCCCTGATGTCATCAACCTGTATGCCTTATGCCATATATGACATCATACTGTATGCCATATATGACATCATACTGTATGCCATATATGACATCATACTGTATGCCATATATGACATCTGTCACGGCCCAGCGGCACGAGGTAAATGGGATGGACACAAGTGCAAGATCCAAATCGGAAGCGAGACAGTGAGTGAACAAAAAGGTTCATTTCTTCCCCCACAAATTAAACACACGAGCCAAATTTAAACGAAGCCACTACACTAGTGGGTGCGCTGTCAAACTAAGGCAACTAAATGAAAACTAGACAGCTCTAGAATACAGCGGGACAGCTGTGGCAGTGGGGAGGTGGAAGCTGGGCTGGGAAAAATACTGTGAAGAGACCAGGGCATTGGTTTCAGGTGAAGGGGACAGGTGGGGGGCAAGGCCCAGATGAGGTCGAGGTGCGGGGAGGCAGGCAGGTGAGTTTCAGGCTAGTTGGCAATGCTGTACCAGCAGCTGGTGGCCCAGGTCCAGAAAAGCGGGATGACTGAGGCGAGAACCCCACTCCAGGAGCCGACTCTGAAGACAGGAAAAAGCAGGTAAGTTTTCACACAGGATCTGGACTGAGCAATAAACATCACTGACTAACCTGATACTCAGGCCATGACTGATTGAGTGCGCAGATCTTATATGCTGCTGGAATAATTGCCCACAGGTGCTCAGCCAGGGAGGAGCAACCGATCTCCGCCCAAAGGAGGAGGACCGCTGTTGGAAACCTACAGGTATGCATACATGACATCATGCTGTATGCTTTTTATGACAACTTACTGTGTGCCTTTTATGACATCAATCTTTATGTCATACATGACATCTAAGCTGTTCTCGATCCAGGACTTCAAGCTGAGGACATACATGAGATCAGGCATTAATGACACAAATGACATCAATCTCTAAGACTTATAAGACATTAAAATGGGGCGATCGTGGCTCAAGAGTTGGGAGTTCGTCTTGTAATCGAAGGTTGCTGGTTTGAGCCCCAGCTTGGACAGTCTCAGTCGTTGTGTCCTTGGGCAAGACACGTCACCCGTTGCCTACTGGTGGTGGTCAGAGGGCCCGGTGGTGCCAGTGTCCGGCAGCCTCGCCTCTGTCAGTGCGCCCCAGGGCGGCTGTGGCTACAATGTAGCTGCCATCACCAGTGTGTGAATGAGTGTGTGTGAATGGGTGGATGACTGGATGTGTAAAGTGCTTTGAGGTCCTTAGGGACTAGAAAAGCGCTATACAAATACAGGCCATTTACCATTAAGCTTTATGTCATAAATGATATAAAACTGTGTGCCATGCATGATATCAACCTGTAAGACTTATATGACATCAAGCTTTATGTATTCCAAGACATCAAGCTCTTTGCCATAAATGAAATTAAGCTGTATGCATATATGACATCATACTGTATGCAGATGTAAGGCAGTGACTGGAATTGGTCACAAGGTGTCAATGTTGAGCTGCATATACATTGTAAGTTTTAGCAATTTTGACCATTTGTCCTCTGCAGGACACCGTAGTTCAGATTTCTCGTTCGTGCGGGGCGCCATCTTGGTTCAGTGTTTACTGTGATTTGCAAAGGTAAGCACAGTCAGTGGTGTACTGCATTGGTTTTTTGTTTAAAATAAGTGTTCCACTGTGTAAAATGGCAGTTTGCTAAGCATATATTGTGTTTGTTGGGAGGTTCATGTATTGTCTGATCAGAGTATGAGCAGTTTGTGTGCATGTTTCATTTGGTAATATCTGCCGCAATTTCGGGCTACATTCCCGCTAGTTAGCAGAGCACGCATTTGGGCAAAGTAATGCAAGATGAAGCATTAGCTTTTCAGCTACAGTTTGCTGGTAGTCCTGCTATGTTAGTTTTGCGTTATACACATTACTGAGACCGAGGAATTTTGTAAGGACATGATTATTTTTGCTTAATGTGGTTTTTTTTATATATTTGTTGTTGACTTTCACTATATGTTGATAATCACACAGTGTTTACTGTGATTTGCAAAGGGCTAGCAGTAGAGTTGGAGTGGTGTTTGCCCCAGCATCTGAATAAACGGCGCGGTCCGAGCCACAAATTGAACGCATGTGTCTGACTGGTCTCTCTACTGTGCACCCCAATACAACACCAAACTTACACAACGCAGAGTCCGGGGTGTAGGGAGGCCCCTGCACTGGTTGGGTTACATCTTTGGTGCCGTGACCCGGATTTGTGGCACCTCGAGACAGAAGAGAAAGCAATGCCGACACCCCCCCAGCTACGCTGAGGTGTTGCCGTCTGATGGGGTACTGAACTAAGTTATAACTGCCTGTGCAGCTGTATTACTGGGACTTTCACTTCCCCAGGCATATCCTTTAAAAGTGAAATCTTGGGGTGGTTTCATTTGAGGGTTTTCTGTCATTGAAAAAAAAAAAAAAGACTCAGAGACTTGAATTGTAGCAAGAATGTTAAATGATGTTCCCTGTCTATAATGATAATCATTGAATACGGTTAAGCAATTGCTGCTGATTTGTGTCATTCACAACCTCTGTGCTGAAGATAGTTGTTTAACTGCACTCTGAGTTTAATGCTGTTTTTTTGTGAAGTCTTGTTTTGCGTTATGAGATGATAGTTGTCATACATCTGTGTTGTGTTCTATTTTACTAGAAATAGATTGTACTTACTCACAGTTAAGCATACTACGAGTAGCCCACACACATTTTCTGGTGCAGCTAAATTAGAGATACAGGACAGTGAAAATGATGAGAGGCTATGCAGACACTCCAAAGAGGGCACAGCCTCACCTTTTGAATGAAGGGGCAACAGCTAGCGCCACTACAGTGGACCAACAGTCATCAGTGAAGTCAAAGCTGGTCACCCAGTTCCCCAGCTTCACTGGCCAGCGGTTACAGTATCACACCCCAATCAGGACCTCACCGACTCTGGGCTGGGCACACAACAGACCCCACCACCAACCATGCTTTCACCCCAGACTGATCTTGGTGTGGCTCCAGCTCATGCACCACCACTGCCAGCCTATGGAGGCCAAATGCAGGTGCCCTCACACCTATCTGAAATTCGCCCAAGTTCAGTGCCAACCAATCAGACAAGCCAGTCCAACAACAGCCCTCTAACTACAGCCCCTCCAGTGTTTCAGCCAGATGTACAGATAACTATGCCCCCTGCTTTTTCCCCTCAGGCCCTGTTGTTTACACTGGTCGTAAGGTACACATTCAAGCAGGGAAAGAGATGGATTTAATGTGCAAAATAAAAGCTGGACCACAAAGAAAGACTTATACAGCCCTAATTGAAGGCCACCCCTCCCTGCGGCTCAGCCAAGACATCCTGGTCGCCAGAGTTCTTGCTGATGTAAAGAAAGGATGTGCCCCGGTAAGAGTGATGAACCTCTCCCAGCATGCTATCACTATCAAGCCTCACACTGGCCAAGGCATCTCTGGTGGAAAGTATTGTGGGCTTTTCAGACAGGGTGCGGGGCAGTCATCACATTAGCGGAGGCAGAGAAGCATGCCTGGGTAAGGACCACGCTGTGGCAAGCCAGGAAGTGGATTTAAGTGGAGCAGATGTCGAAAACGAGCACCAGCGTTCCCTTCTTAAAGAGCTTGTGGAAAGGAACGTAGGTGTGTTCTCACAGCATCCCATGGATTATGGCCATACAAAGACTGTGCAACATGAAATCCCTCTGGTTGACTCTAAGCCATTTCGACTGCCTTACCGTAAGATCCCCCCATCACAGTGGCAGGATGTGAGAAGGTTGCTGACAGAAATGGAGGCAGCAGGAGTTATCAGGCCCAGCAAAAGTCCATATGCTTCACCTGTCGTGATTGTAACCAAGAAAGATGGATCACTAAGGCTGTGTATTGACTACAGGAAACTGAACTCCTGTAGCACGAGAGATGCTTTTCCTCTCCCCAGAATAGAGGAAGCCCTGGAGGTTCTAGGGCAGGCAAGATACTTCTCCACCCTTGACCTCACTTCTGGTTATTGGCAGGTAGAGGTGGCGGAGCATGACAAACACAAAACGGCATTCAGCACCCCTATGGGGCTTTTTGAAGCAAATCGTATGCCCTTTGGACTGCAGAATGCTCCCTCCACCTTTCAGAGACTCATGACCTGCTGCTTTGGCGATCTGAACTTCACCCACCTCCTAATCTATCTTGATGACCTCATCATATTCTCCAAAACCTTTGATAAGCATCTGGAAAGACTGCAGCTGGCGTTCGATCGGCTTCGGGAGCATGGCTTGAAGTTAAAGCCTTCTAAATGCCAGCTTGTGAGAAAGGAGGTTCAGTATTTGGGTCACTTGGTGTCTGCTGAGGGGATCCGGACAGACCCAGAGAAGATCAGCAGGGTGAAAAACTGGGTGAGGCCCACAAACCGCAAAGAAGTGTTGCAATTCCTGGGATTTGCTGGATACTATAGGCGGTATGTAAGTGGGTACTCTACCCTAGCTGCTCCCCTGTACCGCCTAACTGCTGGTGACCCCAGAAAGAAAAAGCGAGGGGGAAAGAAAAGTCTGGCCACCGATCCACCCTTTTTGTGGACAGATGAATTCGAGAAGGCATTTAAGACCCTAAAAGAAAGGCTGACAAGCGCTCCAGTGCTGGGATATCCTGATTATAGCTTGCCTTTCATTCTCCAGACGGGTGCCTCAGGGGAGGGTCTGGGCGCCGTTCTAGCTCAGGTCCAAGGGGGAGCTGAGAGGGTCATAGCCTTCGCCAGCAGAGACAAGGTATCCTGCACACAAACTCGAGTTCCTTGCTCTCAAATGGGCGGTCACAGACAAATTCTACGACCACCTCTATGGGCGTAGGTTCTCTGTCCAGACAGACAATAACCCTCTCAAGTATGTTATGTCCTCAGCAAAGCTGGATGCCACAGGCCAGCGGTGGGTGTCTAGGCTGGCTGCTTTCGACTTCGATGTCCAGTATCGGAGGGGACAGAGAAACACAAACGCTGACGCCCTCTCTCGCATGTCTAACCAGAAGGTCGTGCACATCCTACAGACATGCCCTCAGTGGGTGGGTGTCGACGAACAGGGGCATGGTGTGACACAGGCAACCCAGGATACTCAAAGCCTCACTGGCCATGGCACGCCTGCAGGGGAGGAACTGGAACTTGGGCCCCCTACATCCACTGAGCCTTACAGGGATGTGGGGATGGAATCCCTGCCCACCATGACCAAACAGGAGATCCGTGCAGGGCAGAAAAAAGACCTTGTTATTGGCCCTGTCTTGCACTATAAGAGTATGAACCAGAAGCCAAGCCGCAGTGAGCGAATGAGTGCTGAAGGGCACGTGTGCCTTCTCTTAAAGGAGTGGAGAAGGTTAGTGGTAAGGGATGGCATCCTGTACCGCTGCGTCCAAGACAACCAAAGGGGAGTAGTTGGGCAATTGGTGCTACCAGAGGATTTGCGTATATCAGTGAAGACTGCTCTCCACGATGACTCAGGCCACCTTGGTTTTGAGAGGACATTGCACATAATAAAGGAGAGATTTTATTGGCCACGGATGTTTCAGGAAATCAAGGCTTGGTGCGAGCAATGTGAGAGGTGCTGCCTTAGGAAAACTCCAACCGCAGGGGTCAGGGCCCCCCTGGTCAGTATCCACAGCAGTGCCCCCTTGCAGCTAGTTTGTGTGGATTTTTTGACTCTTGAGAAACCAAAAGGTGGTATCGAAAATGTCCTCGTTGTCACTGACCATTTCTCATGCTATGCACAAGCATACCCCACTAAAGACCAAAGAGCCAGCACAGTGGCTAAGGTGCTGTATAGAAACTTTTTCTGTCGGTTTGGCTTCCCAGCAAAAATTGCATGCAGACCAAGGGCGCAATTTTGAAAGTGCTGTGGTGAAGGAGCTTTGTAAATGCACCGGAATCACTAAGACCCACACCACGCCCTATCACCCACAGGGTAATGGGTGGGTGACTGAACGGTTCAACCGCACCCTCATGAACATGCTGGGGATGCTAGAACCTCACCTGAAGCCCCGGTGGCACGAATATGTGGATGCAATGACACACGCCTACAACTGCACCCGCCATGATTCGACAGGGTACACACCATACTACTTGATGTTTGGCAGGCATCCACGGCTCCCTGTCGACTTGGTTTTAGGGCTGTCAACCACTAATGGGTCGGGGGGATTCAATTCAATTCAATTCAATTTTATTTATATAGCTCCAAATCACAACAAAAGTCGCCTCAAGGCGCTTCATAGATACAGAGAAAAACCCAACAATCATATTACCCCCTATGAGCAAGCACTTTGGCGACAGTGGGAAGGAAAAACTCCCTTTTAACAGGAAGAAACCTCCGGCAGAACCAGGCTCAGGGAGGGGCGGCCATCTGCTGCGACCGGTTGGGGTGAGAGAAGGAAGACAGGATAAAAGACATGCTGTGGAAGAGAGACAGAGGTTAATAACAGATATGATTCAATGCAGAGAGGTCTATTAACACATAGTGAGTGAGAAAGGTGACTGGAAAGGAAAAACTCAATGCATCATGGGAGTCCCCCGGCAGCCTACGTCAATTGCAGCATAACTAAGGGAGGATTCAGGGTCACCTGGTCCAGCCCTAAATATATGCTTTAGCAAAAAGGAAAGTTTTAAGCCTAATCTTAAAAGTAGAGATAGTGTCTGTCTCCCGAATCCAAACTGGAAGCTGGTTCCACAGAAGAGGGGCCTGAAAACTGAAGGCTCTCCCTCCCATTCTACTTTTAAATACTCTAGGAACAACAAGTAGGCCTGCAGAGCGAGAGCGAAGTGCTCTAATAGGGTGATACGGTACTACAAGGTCATTAAGATAAGATGGGGCCCGATTATTTAAGACCTTGTATGTGAGGAGCAGGATTTTGAATTCAATTCTGGATTTAACAGGAAGCCAATGAAGGGAAGCCAAAACAGGAGAAATATGCTCTCTCTTTCTAGTCCCTGTCAGGACTCTTGCTGCAGCATTTTGGATTAACTGAAGGCTTTTCAGTGAGTTTTTTGGACATCCTGATAATAATGAATTGCAGTAGTCCAGCCTGGAAGTAATAAATGCATGAACTAGTTTTTCAGCGTCACTCTGAGACAGGATATTTCTAATTTTAGAGATGTTGCGCAAATGGAAGAACGCAGTCTTACATATTTGTTTAATATGTGCGTTGAAGGACATATCCTGGTCAAAAATGACTCCAAGGTTCCTCACAGTGTTACTGGAGGCCAAGGTAATGCCATCCAGAGTAAGAATCTGGTTAGATACCATATTTCTAAGCTTTTCAGCGCCGAGTACAATGACCTCAGTTTTATCTGAGTTAAGAAGCAGAAAGTTAGTGGCCATCCAAGTCTTTATGTCTTTAAGACATTCCTGCAGTTTAACTAATTGGTGTGTGTTATCTGGCTTCATGGACAGATAGAGCTGGGTGTCATCTGCATAGCAGTGAAAATGTATGCTATGTCTTCTAATGATGCTGCCTAGGGGAAGCATGTATAATGTAAACAGAATTGGTCCTAGCACTGAACCCTGTGGAACTCCATAATTAACCTCGGTGTGTGAAGAGGACTCTCCATTTACATGTACAAATTGGAGTCTATTAGATAGATATGATACAAACCACTGCAGTGCAGTACCTGTAATACCTACAGCATGTTCTAATCGCTCTAATAGGATATTATGGTCAACAGTATCGAATGCTGCACTAAGGTCTAGCAGGACAAGCACAGAGATGAGTCCACTGTCAGAGGCCATAAGAAGATCATTTGTAACCTTCACTAAAGCTGTTTCTGTGCTGTGATGAACTCTGAAACCCTACTGACTGTTAGTGGGTATACCATGTCTAGCAAAAATGTCAGTGACAAATTTACCAGCTGCTACCTGAGATGTAGCTTCTTTGACAGCGCTGGCTTCAACCCATTTAGTAAAATAGTCAACAAACATGATCAAATAAGCATTACCAGTGGGGTTGCAGGGAAGTGGCCCAACAAAATCCACACCCACATACTCCCAGGGTTTCTGGGGGACAATGGGAACCATAAGACCGGCTGCTTTTTTCTGACTTGGCTTGGTGAGTTGGCACACACACATAGCATTTCACATCAGCTGCCATTTTGGGCCAGAAAAACGTAAAACGCAGTCTAGCCAACGTCTTAGAAACACCCAAGTGACCTGCTGTGGGGTGGTCGTGGTAATAGTCCAGCAAGGTGCCTCTCATGGAAGTAGGAGCAAACAGTTTCAGCTCTTTCAAAGGGTGCAAAGCACATGTGGATTTGGGGTCTCTGTAATACAAAAGAGAGTCATACACAACATACTGTAACAAGGTGGCATTGTCCGAGCTGTTCAGAGAGTCTGCTTCAGTGTCTCTGAGGAGTGGACCTGTGACATGATCGTCTAACTGCAGCTGTCTCAATTGTGAACGGTCAGCCAGAATGACGGGGGGCAGAGTACAAATGTCCAGGCTGCCCATGACAGCATGATCTGGTAAAAGATCAGTCGGCCTGTCACAGGTCAGAGGCAAAGGGTTGCGTGACAGTGCGTCGGGAACTTTGTTTTGTGCACCAGGTTTGTGCACTATTGTGAAATCAAAGTCCTGCAAACGAAGTGACCAGCGGGCGAGTCGGCCCGTTGGGTTTTGAGGAGACATGAGCCACCTGAGACTGTTGTGGTCAGTGAAGATGGTAACATGAACACCTTCAACATATGGGCGGAAGTGTTCCAGAGCCCATATCACAGCAAGGCACTCTGAAGTGCAGTAGGGGAGTTCAGCTTTGTGAAGGGAGCGACTAGCAAAAGCCACAACATACTCACGACCCTTGTCATCCTTTTGCATCAACGCTGCCCCGAGACCAATGTCACACGCATCTGCGTGAATGGAAAAGGGATGGTTGAAGTCCGGAAATGACAGGACCGGGGCTGATGTGACATGGTCTTTCAAAGTGTCCATGGCACTTTGACAGCTGTCGTCCCAGCGGAAAGCATTGTCCTTTCTGGTGATGGCGTGAAGAGGTTCGGCATGTCGGGCATAATTCTGAATGAAGCGCCGATAATAGCCAGTCAAGCCAAGGAACTGACGGACGTGTTTCACCGAGGTTGGTGTATCAAACTCCTTAACCGCCTTTACTTTGTCTGAATCGGGCTTAACACCTGATGATGTGATGCGGTACCCGAGAAAGGTGAATTCATCGAGGCAGAATTGGCACTTTTTGAGCTTCAATGACAAGCCAGCAGCTTGGAGTCTGCCCAGCACCTCCTCAAGATCCACCAAGTGCTGTTCAAAGGTAGGTGAGGCGATAACAATGTCATCCAGGTAGACTGCGCACGTTTTGTAAATAAGGCCAGCAAGCACAGAGTTCATGAGTCTATGAAAAGTTGCAGGTGCGTTGCAGAGCCCAAAGGGCAGCAGTGAGAGATGAAGGCAGTTTTAGGCTTCGAGTCCTCTGCTACAGCAACCTGCCAATAGCCTCGCACTAAGTCCAATGTCGAGACAAACTTTCCCCGTGCCAGAAAGTCCAAAGACTCATCTACACGAGGCAGGGGATAAGAGTCTTTTCGGGTAACTTGGTTGAGCCCTCGAAAGTCCACACAAAACCTTGGTTCCGTGGCCGCTCTATTTACAATGACTACAGGAGCTGCCCAAGGGCTTGTGGAAGGTTCAATGATGTTGTCCTTCAACATTTGTTGCACTTGTTCTTCAATCACACGTTTCTTAGCAGGTGACGTGCGGTAGGGTGGGAGATTGACGGGTGTTGCATTGCCAGTCTCTATGGCGTGCTCAGTGAGAGCCGTTCGACCAAGTTGACCATCAAACAAGGAGGTAAACTTGCTGAGCAGATTGAGTAAAGCATCCTTGTTGTTCTCTGAGAGACTTGCTTCAGACAGTTTGGCTGTTAAGTCTGAGCGAATCAAGTCCAAAGACATTAGTGTTCCAGGTGAATGTGAGTATTCATTTTGAAGGTCCTCTTCATCGTCTGTGAGTGGGCAGGGGATGTCCTCAATGTAGACTGTTCTAGTGGGAATGTGAATAGAAACAGAAGCTCTTGCCATAAAATCCATTCCCAGAATGAAAGGAGAGGACAAATCTGGTATTATTGCAAAACGCTGATAAAAGTTCTTGTTCATGAATCCAATATTGAGCCAAATAACACCCTCAGGGATACAGGGAGCATTATTGGCGAGGTTAACTGCAGGACCATTCCACTTACTTGTGTTTCTAGGGTAAGAGTCATTTACTCGAATGAGATCTGTTCGTACAGCCGAGAGGGAAGCACCCGTGTCGAGGGTAGCATCCACAGATGAAGCATTGAAGTTCACTTTCGTTCTTAGCGGGGTATTCCAGTGGACTTCTGAAAAATTGTTTTCCAAGTGTCCAAGACTGTGTCCACCCTGTAGTGAATCGGGCATGTGAGGCTCCGTTAGTAACTGGGGGAAGGTTGGCCTCTGTGAAATGTCCTCCCCCCCTGTAGTTTCCCGACTGCCTGTATTGTGGCTGGGATGTGGTGCTGCTTAATTCCACCTTTTCATGGCCAGGGTCAGAGGGGCCAGGTGCCGGCAATGGCTGGACTGGGCCATGCTTAGCGGTGTTTGAGGCTCGTTGTGGCAAATGAGGTTGGGTGTTACAGTTTGGGCAGGTGCGTGTAGTGAACCCTGGCTGAGAGCATTTGAAGCAGTAAGGTTCAGGCTTATAGTTGTCTTTGCCACATAAAGCAGGCTTTATGGTCCAAGCACTGAGTGAAGCTCATGAGCACGTAGCAGCAGGTCCATTACAGAAGTGACATTAGCGCCATACAGGGCAACTTTGTATTTTTCAAGAGCATGTTTACTAATCAGGTCGATTCTGTCTTTTTCAGGTGGAGGACTCTTCAGTTTGTCAAACTCACTCACTCAACATGTGAGCAACAAAGGTTGGGAGCGGTTCGTCCTGAGCCTGAACACGATCCAAAGTTCCTCTCAGGATGCGTTCTTGGTTGTCGGAGGGCAGAAAAACTGTCTTAAACAGTTGACAGAATTGAGCCCATGATGTGGTGTGGGAGCTCAATGCCTTGAACCATTTCTTTTGCAAGAAAGTGTGGAAGTTCGTTTAGCAATTGCCCATCGGTTAGGTTCAATGAGGCTTTGTATGTGCCAACTGCATTTAACCAGTCCTCAGGTTGCACTTTGCCGTCCCCAGCATACACAGGAGGCTCCAGTTTGGCATGATGTAAAGCTGCCGCAATCACTCTGGAAGTGCTGCTGAGCTCGAGTGGGTGAGATGGGAGGAAAGGATTTGTAGGTTGAAATGGGCTGCTAGGCAGGAACGGATTGGTACTGTTGGTGGGTTCAGTTTTGTCCCTTGCAGGAACATGAGGTGTCGATGTGGCCATTGGGAAAACAGGAGACTGTTTGACTGCAGGAGGGGGAGAGTTCCCCGTTGTGAGTTGATCCCACTGCTTTAGTAAACTCTGCTGTATGTTCAGTGAGTCACGTAAACAATCACTAAGCTTATTCACCTCAGTTCTTAACTCCACCACTTGTTGGCTAAGGCTAGGAGTCACATTTTCAACTATCTGGCACATAGGTAACGAGGTAAGTTCCATGTCTGAGTCAGAGTCGTCTGGGTAGTGTGCCATTGCGATTTCAAAAAAAATTAAGCCGCTCCAGGGCACAGCGCAGTTATTGATATAGCAGTAAAAGAGTCAGCTAGGTCAGACTAGAAAGACAAAACTGCAAAAATGCCATTCAAGATTAAATTTAGAAAAACCACAAATAAAATTTCGCCCAACAACTGAAATTAGGCTGTAGTGATCAGAACCATGTTATTACAATAGCATGTCTGAAACACTAGAGCTCAATGCAAGATTAGTTTTAAATCGTTTCGTTATACTGAGCCGAAGACCAGCACCAACAGTTGTAGTCGGCCAAGTTATCACTTACATGTGCTACAGTCAGTCTAGTCTCAGCAGAGGGAAAGGGGCATGAAAAGCCAGCAGAAATGTTCATGTCCAGGCTCTCCACAGAAGAATTAATCCTTAGAAGACGAGACCAACAGCACGTCCAAATAACAGATCCACAGAGTCCATTCGCGTCGCGGAGTCAGCTTCTCTCTTTTTCTTTCTCCCAAGTGGAGCAGCGGCACACCGCGGTATCCAGAAATTAGTCGGGTCCCACCTGAGCTGAGGCTGCGGAAAACGTCCGAGCGTCCGCAAAAGTGGGGGGATTTCCGAGACAGTTCACGTGCTAGAAGAGAAGAATCCTCGGCGGGATACAAAAATCGTCTGAAGTCCAAGGGGAAAAAGTTCGGGCACCAGTTGTAACGTGCGGTGGAGATGAAGCCAGCCGCGGAGGTGTGCAGGTGGATAGCGAATGAGCAACAGCTTCTGACTTTCCAAAAAGTACTCATTTATTTACAGTATCAAAAATAAAAGTGCTACCTCTACCACACATTACTAAAGAGCACACTAGTCCGCGTACACACGGGAGCATCCATTACAGGAGGAGTGCGAAGAAGAACAAAAAGGGGGTGACACACCAATCATGAGACAGGAGGCGCCGCCATGTGGTGATACACTGCATTACAATAGCAACTGTTACACTATATGACATCATACTGTAGCCTGGGAAATGGTTAGCCACACAGGACACAATTACTGGGTTCTTAATGTGCAGTTTTATTGTCAATGCCGACTGAATAAACAAAAAAAATGTCCTTTGACCTTTACTTTTGTCAAACAGCGGCCATGTGGACTTGTACTGAACATCGACAGCACGAGAGGTAACGTGGCAAAGTAACAGAATAACCGACTAAACAAAGATTCGCCAATACAATACAAGGAATAAAGGAAATGAAATACAAAACACAAAAATACGGCAGTGACCTCTGTGTGCAGAACAAAATACAAAGAGCTAAATCACACAAGGCTCCTTTAAAGACTGTGGAAGTGTTACATACATTTTTATAAACACTTACATTCCACAGAAATCTCAGCTCACTCGGATACTGGAGCACACAGACGATCTCGCAACTCATCCCTTGCATGGAGAAAATGGCCGCTCCACGCTGCACATACAGGTCCTTTGCATCATACATTTCAGAAATACATCATCTTGTTAAAATACTGACATCTTGCCACTGCACTACAATTATACCAATATGTTTCAATGAGTTATGTGCATATTTAACAATTCCTTACCAACAATTTAACTCCTTCACAACATTCCCGTTCCACATCCACAAAAAAAAGAAAAGTCCCGAGATGCAGTTCTTGTTAAGTCTTTTTTTGGAAAACTGCAGTTAACCCTTGAGAACTGCCCCCCCCCCTCCCCCCCAGTGACCACAATATGCAACTACACAAACCTATAAGATTAACAGTTTCAAGTGCACGCAACATGCAGATAGCCAAAGAAATAGCACAAGCAATAACATTAAATTACCCAATAACATTCTTGTCTTACCATACATGGAAACAAAGAAACAACATTTTAAGACCCCTTTTTGAACCTTAAATGGACATTTGGTTAACTGAAATGGAAAATATTATTATTAATTTACCACTCGGCTACAATACTGTATGCCTATATGACATCATACTGTATGCCTATATGACATCATACTGTATGCCTATATGACATCATACTGTATGCCTATATGACATCATACTGTTCTTGCATGAGTTGGACCAACAATACAGACTTGTAATGAACGCTCTTCCTTACCAGTGAGTCCTGAAGTTCTTTTGGAATATCCTGTGTTGTCTGTGTTTCCAAATCCATGAGAGATGCTTGAACATGAGTCTCCTTTTATATGAACTCTCAAGACTCCTCTTGCAGTCCCACCCACATTTAAGTCAATGACATTCAGTCATGAAACCAATGGTTGGCTAACGACTGTAGTAGCGGCCCATTGTATTTTGGTTTCCTCTTTTGTCTCCAGTAGCTGTTGAAGGATTTCTGTGATTTCAATCAGAGGCATCTTATTAACACATAAATCAACGATTCCCTGAACTATTCAAAATAAAGAATTCCCAAAATTGGAGCACTAAGTAAAGAGGAAAACCACAACTGTTTCCATTTGAGGGATATATTCAAATATATATATATTCACTTGATATATTCTTTAAGTGAATCATATACAGTAAAGCCACATAGAATTTTCTTCTGTTTGTTGCTCTATTTGAAGTTTGCTTCAAAGTGTCTAATTGCTGTTAACTCATATGCAAGTTCACTTTGATTGGGTGCACTTAGGAAAAGAACCACCATTGATATGAAGCACAGGACATGTAGCTTCAAATATTTATGAATTTCTTATGTATAGCTCTAATCCATCATTACTATATTAGACCTAATGAGTACAAAAATAATTAGCACGTAATGTACTCAGAATCCAAGTAAGTGCTTAAGTCTCTGTAATGTTCATGACCAATCTTATGCTTATTGAATACATATACAACAAGTGTATCAGTGAAAAAGCTGATGTCTTGAATGTAATACTTTGTTGCAGAGATCAAGAGTATAATTGCTAACACTTACAGAACCTAAAATTCCAGTTGGTAATAGTCTCTTTTGTTATGATGGTGAATAATTCCTTAAATTATGTCATTGTTTCATCCTGATGTGAGCCCAATCCAAGATTATCTCAAAGGAAGCACTTGGGGAAAAAAGAATCATCCCATTTTTATTCCATGAAATCTTGACAACTCAGTTCAATTCAACTGTATTTATACATATTTTGTATTTATTGTAATTCCTGAAATTATGACTTTATGTGACCCTGATGAAAAACATGAGAACAAACGCACAAAGCCATGCATCCACTGAGACAGAAGATGCCTGCAAAACACTCTTTGTTGATGACATATACAGCACAAAAACCTGCACTTACTGTAGTTTAAATTCCAGTTGGTGACAGTTGTTTTTAATGATGGTGAACAAGTCCTGAAATAATGAAGCTTTGTGATCCTGATGTAACACAATCAAGATTACTTTGAAAGGAAGCACTTAGGAAAACATGAACCATCAGTGTCTCCATTCGAGGTGATCTTTGTGTGTTATGTCCTGAAATCTAAAGTCAGCTTAAGTTAACATGCATATTGATATTAAGTCCTGCAACCTTGGCAAAGAAGAAAGATTTGCAACAAAGATTTCTGTTGGACAAAGTCAGCTACAATTCATAATGCAAAGGTAATTTTACAGTGATTGTTGGCTGTAGAAGACATCAACAACACAACAACAATGAGAACTTACTGTATTCAGAAATCAAATAAGTGCTTATGTTGTTGTGATGTTGGTGACTTGATTTAGCAAAGCACTTTAATTAAAGAAGTGTGATCTGTGATTTTTTTGTGGTAAACAAATTCAACCTTTTCTTTAAAAATAAACAAATAAATAAATAAAGCTTAATTGTATCTCGAGTCACAATTCAACATTATGGGCTAGGAATATAGTTTAGCAAATCATTTACATACACACTTACTCTTTCAGAACTCAACCTAATCCTACTGTTTTCAGTCAGTTCATGGTTTGTGGTGGACAACAGCATTACAACAACAATTAGCACTTGATGCTTTCAGAATTCACTTAAGTGCTCATGTTGCTGTGATCTTGGTGACCAATTCAGAAGTTTATATCATCATGTGACCCTGATAGAACTATAAATAGACACCTAACATGATCAAGTACCTTAACAGAAGTACTTTCTTCATTAAAACACAAAAAAAAAAAACAAAGTTACTGTTCTTATGATAAGTATACTTTGGATTACTTCCATCAAAGGATAATTATAAACAGAACTAAATAAGACAATGTGGTAATAACGATCATAGAACATAAAACCAATGGATCAATAACAGATATGTAAAGAACAGGCTTACTTACCGATGAAGTTGACCATGGTTTGTAGCATCTGCCATTTGGTTTCCCTTTTGCAGTGGATGTGGTGATATACTTATAGGGTACTCTTAACTGCTGGGTGCTGCCTCTTCCACCCAACTCCGCCTTCTTTTACACCAAATTTCAATGGTCTAGATAATGGCTGGCCAACGACCAAACCATGATAAACAAAGAACCATTGTCACACCTTAACTCAGGTCATCAGACATTCGGGAGTTAGATTTACTTGATAGAACTAGGGCTAAAGTGATATTTAGAAATGGCATGAAAAAAATTAGAAATAAGAACTTTCAGCTAAAAGTTTTTAAAATGTCCTTAATACAGAACATATATAAGTCATATTTGTCTGTGATAGCAAACTATGGTTTCCCATATGTCATTCATCAGTTAAATTCCTCACTTATAGCATTTAACTTGGGTTAAAAAATAATGACTTAACTCTATAATGATATTTTCATGACTACTGAGAAAAGAACCTTAACCTGAAAAATGAGCACTTACTTTAGTGTAAGTCAGTGAAAGTTAGAATAATTATGTTATGATTAAGTCATGAGTGTTAGTGGTAAATTTCAGATTTACGTAATAAATTATATAACATAAACTGTAATAGGATTTTATGATTTTTGTAGTTATCTTAACGTGAAAGCTGATATATTGTTCACTGATACTGTTGTATACCTGATAGGATTTATTATGAATCAAACTGTGTTTTAATACAATCTCTGATAGTCTTTTTTTACTTGCTGAGTGGTTTCAAACTATAATGCCCTTAACTCTCACAAACCCACTACAGTGGGTGGCTGTAGGTCAGGTGGCAGAGCAGGACAAAGAAAAGTTTCTGAAAAAGTTTGAATCACAGCAGAGAAGCGAGTCTGGCCTTGATGTTTGACGTCACAACAGTGAAGCGAGTTTGGCATTGATATTTGACATCACAACAGAGAAGCGAGTCTGGCATTGATATTTGACTCAAAACAGAGAAGCGAGTCTGGCATTGATATTTGACATCACAGCACAGAAGCGAGTCTGGCATTGATATTTGACATCACAACAGAGAAGCGAGTCTGGCATTGATGTTTGACATCACAGCACAGAAGCGAGTCTGGCATTGCTATTTAACATCACAACAGAGAAGCTAGTCTGGCATTGATATTTGACATCACAGCACAGAAGCGAGTCTGGCATTGCTATTTAACATCACAACAGAGAAGCTAGTCTGGCATTGATATTTGACATCACAACAGAGAAGCGAGTCTGCCATTGATATTTGACATCACAGCACAGAAGCGAGTCTGGCATTGAAATTTGACATCACAGCACAGAAGCGAATCTGGCATTGCTATTTAACATCACAACAGAGAAGCTAGTCTGGCATTGATATTTGACATCACAACAGAGAAGCGAGTCTGCCATTGATATTTGACATCACAACAGCAGAGAGACGAATCTGGCATTATATTTGACATCACAACAGAGAAGTGAGTCTGCCATTGATATTTGACATCACAGCACAGAAGCGAGTCTGGCATTGATATTTGACATCACAACAGAGAAGCGAGTTTGGCAATGATATTTGACATCAAAACAGAGAAGCGAGTCTGGCATTGAAATTTGACATCACAACAGCAAAGACACAAATCTGGCATTGATATTTGACATCACAACAGAGAGATGAATCTGGCATTGATGTTTGACATCACAACAGAGAGATGAATCTGGCATTGATGTTTGACATCACAACAGAGAAGCGAATTTGGCATTGACATTTGACATCAAAACAGAGAAGCGAATCTGGCATTGATATTTGACATCACAACAGAGAAGCGAGTCTGCCATTGATATTTGACATCACAACAGCAGAGAGACGAATCTGGCATTGATATTTGACATCACAACAGAGAAGCGAGTCTGCCATTGATATTTGACATCACAGCACAGAAGCGAGTCTGGCATTGAAATTTGACATCAGAGCACAGAAGCGAATCTGGCATTGATATTTGACATCAAAACAGAGAAGCTAGTCTGGCATTGAAATTTGACATCACAACAGCAAAGACACAAATCTGGCATTGATATTTGACATCACAACAGAGAGATGAATCTGGCATTGATGTTTGACATCACAACAGAGAGATGAATCTGGCATTGATGTTTGACATCACAACAGAGAAGCGAGTTTGGCATTGAAATTTGACATCACAAAAGAGAAGCCACTCTGGCATTGATATTTGATATCACAGCAGAGAGATGAATCTGGCATTGATATTTGACATCACAACGGAGAAGCGAATTTGGCATTGATATTTGACATCACAACAGCAAAGACACAAATCTGGCAATGATATTTGACATCAAAACAGAGAAGCGAGTCTGGCATTGAAATTTGACATCACAACAGCAAAGACACAAATCTGGCATTGATATTTGACATCACAACAGAGAGATGAATCTGGCATTAATATTTGACATCACAACAGAGAGATGAATCTGGCATTGATGTTTGACATCACAACAGAGAAGCGAGTTTGGCATTGAAATTTGACATCACAAAAGAGAAGCGAGTCTGGCATTGATTTTTGACATCACAACAGTGACGCGAGTTTGGCATTAATATTTGACATCACAGCACAGAAGCGAGTCTGGCATTGATATTTGACATCACAACAGAGAAGCGAGTCTGGCATTGATATTTGACATCACAGCAGAGAGATGAATCTGGCATTGATATTTGACATCACAACAGAGAAGCGAGTTTGGCATTGATATTTGACATCACAGCAGAGAAGCGAGTTTGGCATTGATATTTGACATCACAACAGAGAAGCGAGTCTGGCATTGATATTTGACATCACAACAGAGAAGCGAATTTGGCATTGATATTTGACATCAAGACAAAGAAGCGAGTTTGCCATTGATATTTGACATCACAACAGAGAAGCGAGTTTGGCATTGATATTTGACATCACAACAGAGAAGCGAGTTTGGCATTGATATTTGACATCACAGCACGGACGCGAGTCTGGCAATGATATTTGACATCACAACAGAGAAGCGAGTCTGGCATTGACATTTGACATCACAACAGAGAAGCGAATCTGGCATTGATATTTGACATCACAGCAGAGAAGCGAGTTTGGCATTGACATTTGACATCACAACATCAGAGAGACGAATCTGGCATTGATATTTGACATCACAACAGAGAAGTGAGTTTGGCATTGATATTTGACATCAAAACAGAGAAGCGAGTCTGGCATTGATATTTGACATCACAACAGAGAAGCGAGTTTGGCATTGATATTTGACATCACAACAGCAGAGAGACGAATCTGGCATTGATATTTGACATCACAACAGAGAAGGGAATTTGGCATTGATATTTGACATGAAAACAGAGAAGCGAGTCTGGCATTGACATTTGACATCACAACAGCAGAGAGACGAATCTGTCATTGACATTTGACATCACAACAGAGAAGAGAATTTGGCATTGACATTTGACATCAAAACAGAGAAGCGAGTCTGGCATTGATATTTGACATCACAACAGAGAAGCGAGTTTGGCATTGATATTTGACATCACAACAGAAAGGTCGAATCTGCATTGATATTTGACATCACAACAGAGAAGCGAGTCTGGCATTGACATTTGACATCACAACAGAGAAGCGAGTTTGGCATTGATATTTGACATCACAACAGAGAAGCGAGTTTGGCATTGATATTTGACATCACAACAGAAAGGTCGAATCTGGCATTGATATTTGTCATCACAACAGAGAAGCGAGTCTGGCATTGACATTTGACATCACAACAGAGAAGCGAATCTGGCATTGACATTTGACATCACAACAGCAAAGACACAAATCTGGCAATGATATTTAACATCACAACAGAGAGATGAATCTGGCATTGATATTTGACATCAAAACAGAGAGATGAATCTGGCATTGATGTTTGACATCACAACAGAGAAGCGAGTCTGGCATTGATTTTTGACATCACAAAAGTGACGCGAGTTTGGCATTGATATTTTACATCACAGCACAGAAGCGAGTCTGGCATTGACATTTGACATCACAACAGAGAAGAGAATTTGGCATTGATATTTGACATCAAGACAAAGAAGCGAGTCTGGCATTGATATTTGACATCACAACAGAGAAGCGAGTCTGCCATTGATATTTGACATCACAACAGAGAAGCGAGTTTGGCATTGATATTTGACATCACAGCACAGAAGCGAGTCTGGCATTGACATTTGACATCACAACAGCAAAGAGACGAATCTGGCATTGATATTTGACATCACAGCAGAGAAGCGAGTTTGGCATTGACATTTGACATCACAAAAGCAGAGAGACGAATCTGGCATTGATATTTGACATCACAACAGAGAAGTGAATTTGGCATTGATATTTGACATCAAAACAGAGAAGCGAGTCTGGCATTGATATTTGACATCACAACAGAGATGCGAGTTTGGCATTGATATTTGACATCACAACAGCAGAGAGACGAATCTGGCATTGATATTTGACATCACAACAGAGAAGTGAATTTGGCATTGATATTTGACATCAAAACAGAGAAGCGAGTCTGGCATTGACATTTGACATCACAACAGCAGAGAGACGAATCTGGCATTGATATTTGACATCACAACAGAGAAGTGAATGTGGCATTGATATTTGACATCACAACAGCAGAGAGACGAATCTGGCATTGATATTTGACATCACAACAGAGAAGCGAGTTTGGCATTGATATTTGACATCACAGCAGAGAAGCGAGTTTGGCATTGATATTTTACATCACAGCACAGAAGCGAGTCTGGCATTGACATTTGACATCACAACAGAGAAGAGAATTTGGCATTGATATTTGACATCAAGACAAAGAAGCGAGTCTGGCATTGATATTTGACATCACAACAGAGAAGCGAGTCTGCCATTGATATTTGACATCACAACAGAGAAGCGAGTTTGGCATTGATATTTGACATCACAGCACAGAAGCGAGTCTGGCATTGACATTTGACATCACAACAGCAAAGAGACGAATCTGGCATTGATATTTGACATCACAGCAGAGAAGCGAGTTTGGCATTGACATTTGACATCACAAAAGCAGAGAGACGAATCTGGCATTGATATTTGACATCACAACAGAGAAGTGAATTTGGCATTGATATTTGACATCAAAACAGAGAAGCGAGTCTGGCATTGATATTTGACATCACAACAGAGATGCGAGTTTGGCATTGATATTTGACATCACAACAGCAGAGAGACGAATCTGGCATTGATATTTGACATCACAACAGAGAAGTGAATTTGGCATTGATATTTGACATCAAAACAGAGAAGCGAGTCTGGCATTGACATTTGACATCACAACAGCAGAGAGACGAATCTGGCATTGATATTTGACATCACAACAGAGAAGTGAATGTGGCATTGATATTTGACATCACAACAGCAGAGAGACGAATCTGGCATTGATATTTGACATCACAACAGAGAAGCGAGTTTGGCATTGATATTTGACATCACAGCAGAGAAGCGAGTTTGGCATTGATATTTGACATCACAACAGAGAAGCGAGTCTGGCATTGATATTTGACATCACAACAGAGAAGCGAATTTGGCATTGATATTTGACATCAAGACAAAGAAGCGAGTTTGCCATTGATATTTGACATCACAACAGAGAAGCGAGTATGCCATTGATATTTGACATCACAACAGAGAAGCGAGTTTGGCATTGATATTTGACATCACAGCACAGAAGCGAGTCTGGCATTGACATTTGACATCAACACCGAACCTACGCCGGAGTAACAGCTGGTGGAGGTAAAGATGGTGAAGATGCCCCGGTAGAGGAGCTGCAAACGCTTGAACAGCAAGTGATAAAATTCCTTCAAACGAAGAATGTAAGTATTCAGAGCCATCATATTGCAGCATGCCACACGCTCCCCAGGAAAGACAGTAAAACAAAGCCATCAATTATTTTTCGGTTTGTGAGTCGCAAAACAAAGATTGAGTTACTGAAACAGGGTAAGAAGCTTAAAGGGACTGGTGTGTATTTAAATGAACATTTAACGAAAAAGACTGCTGAAATTGCAAGACAGGCATGCAGCCTGAGAAAACAAAATAAGATACAAGCGACATGGACGAGGAACTGCAAAGTAATGATAAGACTAAATGGCAATCCCGAAGAAGCGAAAGTTGTGATGATAAGAGAACTCAAAGACTTAGAGCAATATAAATAATCAGGAATCTGCTCTGGAATCTATTGGAAAAGTGACGATTGGATAATGAACAATGGGTATGGAAAGTGTTTCTGGCCTTACGGCTCAAAAAACAACAACAAAAACAAAAACACATAAATTGAATATATTGAAATCCATGTTGAAAAAGCTAACAATATAATTATAAGTTGCATCTATAGGACACCAGGTTCATGCCTTGAGACATTCAATGAAAAACTTGCTGCTATGTTTAGCAACCTAAATGATAAAAAAGTGCAAATAATTTGTGGTGATTTTAATATAGATTTGCTAAACCCAAATGGACATCAGAAAACAACAGATTTCATAAATACAATGTATAGTAACTCCCTTTTCCCTGTAATTATAAAACCAAGTAGAATAACAATTGATACAGCTACATTGATAGATAATATATTCACAAATAAAATTGACCATGAAATAGTAGGTGGACTTCTTATAACTGATATAAGCGATCATCTTCCTGTTTTTGCAATTTTTCAAAATTATTTTGGGATTAAAACTAAACAAAAGAATCAAATATTTGATATGATACGACTTAGAACAACAAGAGCCATTGCTGCCCTCCAGGTGGACTTAAAGGAACACAATTGGAATGAGGTTTTTGCAAATGAAGATTCAAATAGTGCATATGATGCATTCTTATCAACTGTAATTTCACTATATGAAAAACATTGTCCTTTAATGAAAATCACTAGAAAGCATCACAGATCAAATAAGCCATGGATCACAAAGGGGATAGAAGATGCATGTAAAAAGAAAAATAATCTATATAAGAGATTCATAAAACAGAGGACAAAAGATGCTGAAATAAAGTACAAGTTATATAAAAATAGATTAGTAAATATTATAAGAACAAGTAAGAAAGAATATTACCACAAATTATTGGAGCAAAGTAGAAGTAACACACAAGAAACATGGAGGATATTAAATAGTATAATCAAAAAGGGCTCAAAAAATAAGAATTATCCAGATTATTTTAAAAAAGATAAAGATATTGTGCTTGATAAAACTAAAGACATTGCAAATGAATTTAATGATTTCTTTGTAAATGTTGGCTTTAATTTAGCAAAAGAAATTCCAGAGACAAGAAATAATAACGACCTAAATAAACATATTACTCAGAATGTGTCCTCCATGTTTATTGGTGCTGTAACTCATAGAGAAATAATTAACATTGTGAAGACATTTAAAAATAAAAAGTCCACTGACTGTTTTGGTATTGACATGATATTAGTTAAAAGTATTATAGAATATATAGTGCAACCTTTCGCTTACATTTGTAATCTGTCCTTTCAAACTGGTGTATTTCCCTCACAAATGAAAATAGCAAAAGTTATTCCAATCCATAAAAACGGAGAGAGAAGTCAGTTTACCAATTATAGGCCAATATCACTGCTCCCACAGTTCTCAAAAATTTTAGAAAAGTTATTTGTTAATAGACTTGATAAATATATTGAGAAGCATAATCTCCTAAGTGATAACCAATATGGCTTTAGAGTGAAAAGGTCCACTTCGATGGCAGTGATGGAACTTGTAGAAGGGATATCTAATGCTATAGATAATAAGGAATATACTGTTGGTGTTTTTATAGACTTAAAAAAGGCGTTTGATACGATTGATCATTCTATATTAATGAATAAACTAGAGAGATATGGCATAAGAGGGTTAGCATACAAGTGGATGAAAAGTTACCTGGATGACAGATATCAATATGTCGAATTCAATAATGTAAAATCTAAGCAGTTGAAGGTAACTTGTGGTGTTCCTCAGGGCTCTGTGCTGGGCCCTAAATTATTTATATTATACATAAATGACATATGTAGCATTTCCAAACTGTTAAAATGTGTATTGTTTGCTGATGATACCACTCTGTATTGCTCAGGTAAAAACCTAGAACAGCTTCTGACTACAGCGGAAAAGGAGTTAAATATATTAAAAAACTGGTTTGATGTAAATAAGTTATCATTAAATATAAAGAAAACAAAATTGATTATTTTTGGCACTAGACAAATGAAAAATGTATCTAAAATCAGGGTTAATGGAATTGAAATTGAAAGAGTGTACGAAAATAAATTTCTTGGAGTGATAATTGATGATAAGCTGAGTTGGAAGTCTCATATAAACCATGTGAAAACAAAAATGTCAAAAACCATTGCTATTCTCTATAAAACAAAGCATGTCCTGAACAAAAAATCATTATACACACTCTATTGTACTCTGTTGCTTCCATATATGACTTACTGTCTGGAGATATGGGGTAATGCATATAAAACGAACACTCTTCCTATTTTCAAGTTGCAAAAAAGAGCTATAAGAATTATAAACCAATCAAACTATATAGAACCAACTAACATTTTGTTTATTAATCTGAATACCCTGAAATTTTATGATTTAGTTGAATATAAAATGGCACAGATAATGTATAAAGCACAAAATAACTTGCTTTGCCCCAGTACTCAGAAGCTGTTCAAAGTCAGAGAGAGTCAATATGACTTAAGGGGAACAGATTTCTTTAAAAAAAACAAGATAAGGACAAATATAAAGCAGAGATGTGTTTCTGTTAGAGGAGTTAACCTGTGGAATAGTTATGACAGTGATTTAAAAAGGTGTAGTTCATTTTCCTTGTTTAAAAATATGTTTAAAAATAGAGTATTAGAAAAATATATATATCAAGAATGAAAAGAGCAAAAAAAACAAAAACAAAAAACAGAAAACCTCTTGATTCTTTTGCTTTGATGTAGTTACTTACTAAGGTGGTGGTGTTTTTTCTTGTTTGTTTGTTTGTTTGTTTTGTTTTTGCTTTGTTTGCCTTCTCTCACCCCAACCGGTCGCAGCAGATGGCCGCCCCTCCCTGAGCCGGGTTCTGCCGGAGGTTTCTTCCTGTTAAAAGGGAGTTTTTCCTTCCCACTGTCGCCAAAGTGCTTGCTCATAGGGGGTCATATGATTGTTGGGCTTTTCTCTGTATCTATGAAGCGCCTTGAGGCGACATTTGTTGTGATTTGGCGCTATATAAATGAAATTGAATTGAATTGAATTTTATTATTTGCTTCGAGCCCTGTGTACAGGAGCTGCATGCTAAAAGATCTTTTGTTAAAAGGGTTGGCGTAATAAGCAAATGCTTCAGCCAATACCTTTTGATTAGCCTTGTCTCATGCTTTCTTGCTTTGTGGTAAATCTTTGTTCTGTCTTCACTGAGATATTTGAATACTAATCAATAAACATATCAGAAACAAATCAGAAACAAACAAACAATCTCTATGCTATCCCAGACCAACGTGCCACAACAGTTGCAAAATGCCTGTTTGACAACTTCATCTGTCAGCACGGCGTCCCTGAAATGCTACACACAGACCAAGGACGTCAATTTGAATCTGACCTGGTGAAACATCTGTGTCAGCTGCTAGGCATCCAGAAGACACGGACCAGCCCATATCACCCTCAATGCGACGGTATGGTTGAGAGGTTCAACCGAACACTTATTGACCAGTTAGCTAAGTTACTCCTTCAGCAGCCTGGCGAATGGGATGACTGCCTCAATCAAGTTGCTTTGGCTTACAACACCAGTCCTCACTCTACCACGGGGTTTACGCCATTTTTTCTCACACATGGACATGAGGCACGGATGCCTGCTAATATGCTGTTGCCTACCAACATGCCAGCATCATCTACCTCTGCTTCTCCTGCTGACTACGTCACCCAGTTGACTCAGAGACTTCAGTCTGCCTTCAGCACTGCTGCATGGAACAGAGATTGTGCCCACACCCAGCAGAAACAACTGTATGATAGGGGCATCAAACACACTCCTTATGGTCCGGGTGACTTGGTGTGGTTAAATGACCCCACTACAGCAAAGCAGAAACTTGCTCCACATTGGAAGGGCCCCTTTGAGATATTGGAGTGCCTTGGAACAGATGGAGAAAACCCTGGTGTCACGTACAGGATTCGCTACCTCCTGGACCAATCAGATAAGACTCAAATTGTTCACTACAATCGTCTCAGGCCTTACAAAGCACCTGTCCCTAAAGGTGGAACCAACTCGCCTGCTGGTGACATACCTGCACAGCCCCAGATTCCACAATTGACTGCATTATCAGGTGCTTTGCCCTTCACAGCTTCAAAATCTGCAGCTAAAGGGAGCTGGAATGTTCAGGGGCCGCAGACCTGCAACCTCATCAGACCCTCAGGTTTGTCAGCCACCACTTCTAAACCAGTCACGACCCCATTCCCACTCTCCTTTGACCCCTCCTCCTCGGTCTGAGACTGTAACAACTCCCCCCTCTGGCCATGTGGTGATACACCAATCAGACATTGTCCCTTCAACTCCTCATCGAGTATCTGGTGTTTCACGGCGATGTGGGAGACGTCAAGTTGTGCCTCCCAGATACCTCAAGGACTATGTTTTGAACTGAACTTGTTTTTGGTTTTGCTGTTGTTTTATCGTTGTCCCCTTTGCTCGCAGTATGTTGTTTCGTTTTTTTTCCTTTTCTGTAGGGAAACGGGGACGTTTCTTATGTGAGGGGGGGAGGAAAATGTAAAGTGTAGAAGTAAATTTAAATTCGTTTTAAGTTTTGATATTTACATGTTTACACGTTTGAATGTTTAGACATGCATGTTCAAACCAGTAATAAGTATGTGTTATATCTACCTGGTTGTTTTCCTGTTTAGATCTGAGTATAAGATTTCCTGGTTTCTGAGAGGCCAGTGAAGTATTCATGAGGGCGGCACACAGCGAATTTGGGATTTTTATAACACAACAGTGGTGAGTGTTCCCACCTTCTCCTCTTTGTAACTTAACGTGATCTTTCCGTTTTCGAGTTTTGGACATGATTTTGGAGTATATCTTAGCAGTAGCGATTGACCACAAAGTAAAGCTACCGGAAATGCACAATCCCACATCCGGTCTCAAACCAGGAAGTTAGCATTTTCTCGTGCACAGGGTCAATAGAAGGCACTAACCACAAGGTGATCTTCAATGCATCTCTGTGTGAATGTGAACGGGGCGAGAAGACCCCCACTGACTGCATGTCTTTAGACTGTGGGAGGAAGCTGGAGAGAACATGCAGACTCCACACAAAGACCCCGGCCTGATGGGGTTAGGGTCCTGAGTTTGATACCCCAAACTGAACGCAGGACAGAGGAAGGGATGGGTGATGTTCATGTGTGCCCAGGTGTATGATGTGGCTCTTTGCGGTGACCAGTGTTGGGACTAACGCGTTATTAAGTAACGCGTTACAGTAACTACGTTATTATTGTGGTAACGAGCACGGTAACTAGTTATTATGCCAAAATCAGGAACGCGTTAGTCGTTACTGGGATTTAGATAGGGTCGTTACTCGTTACTTCGTGTGGCTATCGCGGAGCTTCCACAGATTCAGTAACATTAGCAAGTGGTGGAGGCAGCAGGTGGATGAGAGAAAGTGGACGTAGAAGGAAAAGAGACCCGAGGCGGCCGCCGGTCCAAGTATGAACTGAACTTCAGGTAAGAAGTTATGACCTGCAGTCTATCTGGGTCAGATATAAACCAAGTTTAGGTGGAGTTTATTTTCGTTATTCTGACTTTTTCCGTACTGCGTACTAGCTAGCATGACGGAGTTTCTATACAGCTGGGTGGGTGCTATGAAGTTAATGATGTTGAACTTTATTTTGTTCATAAGTTATTAGAGTTGCCAACCGTCCCGTCTGGTATTCAGAGAAAATATTACGCGTTTCTTATTGAGGTGAAAAAGGAACAGTTTGTCCCGTAATTCAGCTACAATGAAAAAGGCACAAAGCTGGAGTTATTCTGTGTCTTTGCTGCACAGCTGCCTCTTCTTCTTTCATTCTCCCCCCTCCCTCTCCCGTTTCTACTTCAATCATGAAAACTGATCAATGATCAGCTGATCGGCTCTCTTGTTTGTTTATCGCCCACTTTGCGCCAGAAAGAGGAAACCAGCCGATGTCGCGTTAAACAACAGCAGCACGTTTAAGCTTGATCAGCTGTTGTTAGAACTTATTTAATATTAATTTCTAGTATCAGCTGATGTTTGCTGGAGCCACAGCTGCAAAAAAGCTGCTGGTCATGATGTCGGTTTGGTTATCTGGTGAGAGGGAAACATGAAGATGAAACCAGGAGATGTCCTTACTGAATCATCAGAGCTCAGAGCTGTTTCTGAGAGACAGATAACCCCAGGATCCTTTTTAGGTAGTTGAGAGCTGGTAACTGTGCAGGTGCGGATCTAGCAAAGTTTTGCCAGGGGGGCCAGGTAGGGCATTAACAGGGAGAGGTGGGCACAAAGAAATACTTTCCTTTCTTATTCTCATTTAAAATGTCTAGCTTTTAAAAAATAATTATCTCAATCTTACAACAAACGATTGATGCATATATACCATCAAAACAGTGAACATCACTGTCACAACAGCGTTTGTTTTCATTCAAAGGCTTTATGATTTTTCCTATAATGGTGGGCCAGTCTCTAGTCAAAATGCTCGTCCAGTCCTGTATGCAGCTCATCTGCAGTCTGGTGTTACCTACATCTTCCTATTCAGAAGGCAGAATTTCCGAGTTACAGTACAGTAAGTTGAGTACAATCAAAGCATCACGACTGCAGTTTTTGTGTTGGATGTAAAAGGCACACATGACGATGTGACGTAGGCTAGAATCATGGCAATGGTCAATGACGGTCCAGGCGTGGGATTTCTCTCGTGGAAATATGCACATTATCTTTTCCTTTCTATTGGTAGGTGGCACAGTGCACTCGTGGCAAGTAAGCAAGCTAGAAGACTGGCAAAGTTATGGAAGCAACACATTAACAAGAGAATTCTGAGTAAAACCAAAGTTACTTTCCCTAGTAACTAGTTACTTTGAAAGTAACGAGTAACTTGAAGTAACTGAGTTACTTTTGATAGAAGTAACTAGTAATGTAACTAAGTTACTATTTTAAAGTAACTTACCCAACACTGGCGGTGACACAGTAAAAAATGTGGCTGTTTGTCAGTGACTGGTTGGCTGCCCCAGCCCTGGCCCTTCATGTATTTCAGTAATGTCTTTTTCTCCCGTCTCCTCCTCTCGTTTACATGTTTTGCCCTTGTGACCCATTCCTTCTGTCACGTGTGTTTTCCCCCCAGCCATCATGTTCTGTTTGTGCTTAGTTATGTCCATGTCTCATCTCTAGTCCTCTTTTCCCTCTGTATGTATTTACAGTGTACGTGTTCCTCGTCGGTTCGTCATGCTAAGTCTGCGTGTCTTATTCCGTCATGTGTCATGTATCACTCCAAATCTCACTGACTTTAACTAATAATAACTGTTTGCTGAGTGTTATGTCTAAAAGGTATTGCACAATCGCCTCTAGTAGAGGATCAGGTTTGTTTTCCACTGATAATGGATTTTAACATGACTGACCAATGATTGTGGAGCACGTCCATGTAGGATCTTATAAATACAACGAGCAAACTTAAATGTTTTAAAATGTTCAAAACTTAATATATTATATTTCTGAAGTATGACGGAAGGAAAAAGTTTCATATTTTTAAAAAAATCCAATTTCATATGATCAAATTTATGTCAAAAAGTTCATATTTATTCCTCCTATGTCATGTGTGAGTACTGTACTGTAAATGTCATATATATCAGATGATACTGATAACCTAATGCTAATAACTATGCAGAGGTCTCTAGGCCTCGACTTTTATGGAGCATGTGAAGTTTGGGGCAGAGTGGACAAAGAAAAGTTTCTCAGCAGGTTCAACAGGTTGCTACAACACAGGCCGATGAAGTATTGCACTCACTCATCCAAACTGGCAAACATGTAACATACACCCTAAGACTGATCCTGCTTTTTACTCCTTTGCTATGATTTAATTTGATATTATGTAGCCATGGAGACAGTTTGCATAGATTAGAATGTTAGATTCCTGTGATGTCATCAATGCCCGATGTTTTGTTTTAATGTCTTGTGATAGTTCTAAGTGCAGACAAAGTCAGAGTTCAAGTGAGTTTAGTCCAATTTTGATCCACTTTCTGACATGTGGTCAAAATCTTGGCCGACCTTTACCACACCACGTGCTGTGGGTGTGCGTAAATATCTAGGTGAGTAAAGTCTCCTTTACCTGTTAAATTCAATTTGTTTTGTCTCTCTGTAGAGGACTTTGAAGAAAAATTCGAAGAGCAGGATAAGCTGGGTGAAGGAGGCTTTGGGACTGTCTTCTTTGGAAAACGCAGAGAAGACAATTTCCCAGTATGGCTTCTTATGTGTGCACTTTACAATTCTTCTAACCCACTACAGTGGGTGGCTGTAGGTCAGGTGGCAGAGCAGGACAAAGAAAAGTTTCTGAAAAAGTTTGAATCACAGCAGATAAGCGAGTCTGGCATTGATATTTGACATAACAACAGAGAAGCGAGTCTGGCATTGATATGTAAAGTGTAGAAGTAAATTTAAATACATTTTAAGTTTTGATATTTACATGTTTACACGTTTAAATGTTTAGACATGCATGTTCAAACCAGTAATAAGTATGTGTTATATCTACCTGGTTGTTTTCCTGTTTAGATCTGAGTATAAGATTTCCTGGTTTCTGAGAGGCCAGTGAAGTATTCATGAGGGCGGCACACAGCGAATTTGGGATTGATATTTGACATCACAACAGAGAAGCGAGTTTGGCATTGATATTTGACATCACAACAGAGAAGCGAGTTTGGCATTGATATTTGACATCACAACAGAGAAGCAAGTCTGTCATTGATATTTGACATCACAACAGAGAAGCGAGTCTGTCATTGATATTTGACATCACAACAGAGAAGCGAGTTTTGGCATTGATATTTGACATCACAACAGAGAAGCGAGTTTGGCATTGATATTTGACATCACAACAGAGAAGCGAGTTTGGCATTGATATTTGACATCACCACAGAGAAGCGAGTTTGGCATTGATATTTGACATCACAACAGAGAAGTGAGTTTGGCATTGATATTTGACATCACAACAGAGAAGCGAGTTTGGCATTGATATTTGACATCACAACAGAGAAGCGAGTTTGGCATTGATATTTGACATCACAACAGAGAAGCGAGTTTGGCATTGATATTTGACATCACCACAGAGAAGTGAGTTTGGCATTGATATTTGACATCACAACAGAGAAGTGACTTTGGCATTGATATTTGACATCACAACAGAGAAGCGAGTTTGGCATTGATTTTTGACATCACAACAGAGAAGCGAGTCTGGCATTGATATTTGACATCACAACAGAGAAGCGAGTTTGGCATTGATTTTTGACATCACAACAGAGAAGCGAGTCTGGCATTGATATTTGACATCACAACAGAGAAGCGAGTCTGGCATTGATATTTGACATCACAACAGAGAGACTGGATGTGATGTCAGACCCCTCTAAATCGTGTAATTTACAGATATTTAATTCCAATGATTTGACTGCATCATTGTGTCTTTGAGTTATGACCCAAACTCTCTTTCAACTTTGTGAATAAATTCACGTCCCCCTGTGACCTCATAATTACACCACAGTTCAGATGGCATGAATGAGTCATGAGGTCACACCAACAGTGACAACATCAGCAATGACATCACTAAAGTTGCCAGGTGAGTCTATAAATAGAACCCGTGACGTGGAGCAGGTACCACCATTTTGGACGATGCCACAACGCAGGTATAGACGCAAACGTGCCTCTCGCCCCGTTCGCAGACGCAGGAGAGCCCACAAGGCCTCGGGTGTCCGCAGACGTGGGAGAAGATACCGTCGCAGACATTAGACAATCTCAATAAACATGTAGGATGAACATCAAAATGTGGTCCAATCAAGTTTTTTTTAGATAATATATGTTGTTGTTGTTGTTTTGTGTGTGTTTGTTATCAATGTTGTGAAAAACGTTAAGCTTAGTAAGCCATCAAGCACTGATTACTCGTAGAAGAGCACCAATAGGAGACAGAACTAATTAGAAGGTGTTACTATTCAGTCTGTACATCGAATTGACTATGTACACGTTAGCATATGCTACTTCCGGTGCGGAAACTCCTGTGGGGAGCTTTGTTTCCGGTGTCCTATTCACGCCCTGTTTACGGTCCAAAACAAGTTAAGCAAATGAATGAATCAAGCGGCGATTTACATTTCTATAGATGTCTCGGGCATTTACCCAATATATCTGTAAATGATGTTCATCGACTTGTCAATATTTTTACCCGCGCCTCAGGGCAAAAGAGAAAAGTGATTCAAATGTTATATTTCTCAGCTGTCCCTCGTTTATCGCGGGTGTTATGTTCTAAAAATAACCAGCGATAGGTGAAATCAAGTAGCCAATTTTATTTTTTGACGGTGCAAAACGTTTCGTTGACATCGTGGACATACAGTACTGCACTTCAGTGTTACACTGCTAGCCATCGATGCAGCGATTCTGTACTGTACAGGAGAGACGTCACGGAGGAGATCGTCTGCAGCGATCAGGACGCAGGACACAATGTGATATAAAAAAATAAGCATGCAAACTTGCACTAAAAAAGCTGCGAAACAGCCAGGTGAAAGGTGAACCGCGTTATAGTGAGGGACCGCTGTAATTTTGAAGGTAAGTCACAACATACCCTTGTAAATACTAATGTATAGAAACCCTTACCAGCAATCATTCATTTTTTGTGTGGCTCTTTTTCACGGTTTGTTAACATGCTGTGTAGGTGTGTACTTGACTAGCTGATATCGACATAACGGGAAACATCTGGTTTGACTATTGTTCACCTGTAGTTTGAATGCTGAACATTTACCTGTTTAAATCATAAGACCAGTCACTATACAGAGATGTGCTTCTGAATGTGGACGATGTGTCTTCTGCATGCAGTGATGCAGTTCTGCTTGTGTTGAGTGATGTAAACAACTGATCGATCTAAACTCTTTAAACGTCAAAGTTGATCATTAGATTTTTTATAACACAACAGTGGTGAGTGTTCCCACCTTCTCCTCTTTGTAACTTAACGTGATCTTTCCGTTTTCGAGTTTTGGACATGATTTTGGAGTATATCTTAGCAGTAGCGATTGACCACAAAGTAAAGCTACCGGAAATGCACAATCCCACATCCGGTCTCAAACCAGGAAGTTAGCATTTTCTCGTGCACAGGGTCAATTGAAGGCACTAACCACAAGGTGATCTTCAATGCATCTCTGTGTGAATGTGAACGGGGCGAGAAGACCCCCACTGACTGCATGTCTTTAGACTGTGGGAGGAAGCTGGAGAGAACATGCAGACTCCACACAAAGACCCCGGCCTGATGGGGTTAGGGTCCTGAGTTTGATACCCCAAACTGAACGCAGGACAGAGGAAGGGATGGGTGATGTTCATGTGTGCCCAGGTGTATGATGTGGCTCTTTGCGGTGACACAGTAAAAAATGTGGCTGTTTGTCTGTGACTGGTTGGCTGCCCCAGCCCTGGCCCTTCATGTATTTCAGTAATGTCTTTTTCTCCCGTCTCCTCCTCTCGTTTACATGTTTTGCCCTTGTGACCCATTCCTTCTGTCACGTGTGTTTTCCCCCCAGCCATCATGTTCTGTTTGTGCTTAGTTATGTCCATGTCTCATCTCTAGTCCTCTTTTCCCTCTGTATGTATTTACAGTGTACGTGTTCCTCGTCGGTTCGTCATGCTAAGTCTGCGTGTCTTATTCCGTCATGTGTCATGTATCACTCCAAATCTCACTGACTTTAACTAATAATAACTGTTTGCTGAGTGTTATGTCTAAAAGGTATTGCACAATCGCCTCTAGTAGAGGATCAGGTTTGTTTTCCACTGATAATGGATTTTAACATGACTGACCAATGATTGTGGAGCACGTCCATGTAGGATCTTATAAATACAACGAGCAAACTTAAATGTTTTAAAATGTTCAAAACTTAATATATTATATTTCTGAAGTATGACGGAAGGAAAAAGTTTCATATTTTTAAAAATATCCAATTTCATATGATCAAATTTATGTCAAAAAGTTCATATTTATTCCTCCTATGTCATGTGTGAGTACTGTACTGTAAATGTCATATATATCAGATGATACTGATAACCTAATGCTAATAACTATGCAGAGGTCTCTAGGCCTCGACTTTTATGGAGCATGTGAAGTTTGGGGCAGAGTGGACAAAGAAAAGTTTCTCAGCAGGTTCAACAGGTTGCTACAACACAGGCCGATGAAGTATTGCACTCACTCATCCAAACTGGCAAACATGTAACATACACCCTAAGACTGATCCTGCTTTTTACTCCTTTGCTATGATTTAATTTGATATTATGTAGCCTTGGAGACAGTTTGCATAGATTAGAATGTTAGATTCCTGTGATGTCATCAATGCCCGATGTTTTGTTTTAATGTCTTGTGATAGTTCTAAGTGCAGACAAAGTCAGAGTTCAAGTGAGTTTAGTCCAATTTTTTTCCCTTTTTTTAATTCAAATCAGGCAACAAAGTACGTATCTCATTTACAGTGACATAGTTTTTTCTTTCTCTTCCTTCCTCTCCCCCTCCTTTTACATAAAATATAATTACCATCATATAAACGATCATATATCTATGTCTATACATACACATTTATATACCTAGATAAGTATATACAAAGGAGGGGGAGAGGAAAACAAAACCCCCCAAAACAAACAACCCCCCCCTCCCCCCAAAAAAAACAAACAAACAAACAAACAAACAAAAAAAAGACAATACACCTGCCCAGACCAATGTGTGTCATCTTGGAGCAGATTTGGGAGGAGGCCATCCATCCCATCTATAAAGGGTTGCCAAATTAGGTAAAACTGTTTGACATTATCTCTCAGTGAAAATTAAATTTTTTCCAACTGTAAATGATACATTGTGTCACTTAACAAAGCAGAATGAGTTGGGGGGGCTTTATTTTTCCAATTTAGAAGTATAAGGCGTCTTGCAAGCAATGTTATAAAACACGAATTTGTTTATTATTTAAGTGTTTAACTGTAGCTACACAAAATAGTGCCATTACTGGGTCTGGGGGGGGCTGTTTTTTAAAAATATCAGACAAAGTTTTAAATATTTTAGACCAGTAAGTAGTGATATTAGGACATGTCCAAAACATATGTGACAATGAGGCAGAATTCTGGCCACATTGATCACATCTTGAGTCCGCCCCTGGAAACATCCTTGAAACCTTCAATTTAAACAGATGGAGCTCATGCAGGACCTTAAATTGTAGTAGTTGGAAAACGCAGAGAAGACAATTTCCCAGTATGGCTTCTTATGTGTGCACTTTACAATTCTTCTAGTTCCTCCTGTTCTCTTTTTCTAAAACACATTTTCTCTGTAATGCAGGTGGTGATTAAGCATGTTGCTCAGTTTTTAGTCAGCTACCTACCAGTGGTAAGAAATGTTTGTCTTTTTCTGTTGTTTTCCCCCAACGTGTTCCTCAAACAGCCTAATGTTTGAACACTGACCTTGATGTTCTGTTTCTCAAGCTTCTTAATGGTAAAATGACCGAGATTCCCAAGGATGTGGCATTGCTAATAAAAGTGGGGGCAGGACCAGAGGCTACGAGCAGCAATGTGACGCCCGCTTAAAACGACTGGTATGACTTGGAAGACGAACTCATTATGGTCTTTGAAAGGCCAAAAAAACATAGACTTGGAAGCCTACCTGGCAAACAGAAGAACCTTTGTGCACGAGAGGGAGGTTAAGGTCAGCGAGTGGCAAGATAACATATATGGCAAACTTTAATGGATGATGTAAATCTGATTATTTGAACGTATTTTTCATTTGTCTGTCTGGTCATAATGAGACAGCTGGTACATGCAGCCACTGAAATGCAATCCAAGGGTGTCTACCATCGAGACATTAAGCCAGACAACATTGTGTTTGATACATCGCCTGATCATCCAGCATTTCTATGTGTCAAATTCAGCGATTTTGGTATTGGAGTCCCTTTTAGACCAGAAGCAGTCACATGAAGAAATGGTAGGTCGTCAGCCTCACTGTTTAAATGTCCTTGCCTGCCCACACGCTTAGAGTCCACATGAATTCCTTACCATGAATAATTACTCTCTGGATTTTAGGGACCAAATCAGCAACTGATGTTAGTTCTTTTTGAACTTGTAGTTCTAAATTAGAAGATTATTGTGATATTGAAATATAAAAATAAAAGTATGGTAAGTATGACTGCACAGGGGCTTTGTGGCCTGGCTGCAGAAGTCACTGGATAGAAAGCTGCTGACGTTTCACTGCATCCTGCACCAAGAGGCATTGTGTGCGCAAACCTTTCCTCTAGAATGCACAGAGGTCATAAATGTTGTCATTCAGATCATCAATAAAATAATGGCAAAAGGTTTAAATGCTCTCCACCTCATTACTGGATGAGCTGGAGAGCATTTACCCTGATCTCCTGCTGTATGACAGAGTCCTGCTGTCCAGAGGAGAGGTGCTGAAACGCTTTGCTGCATGTAAGATAAGATAACTCTTTATTGTCATTGCACAGTCATACATAGTACAGTAGTACAATGAAATTGGAAAATGTCTGGGAGAGGTGAAAGTTTTCATGAGCAGCAAAGGGCTCGCCTTTTCTGCGCTGGAACAGCCAGAGTGGCTGAAAAAGCTGCACTTTGTGGACATTACAGCGAACCAGAAGAAGCTGAATACAAGTCTTCAGGGGAGAGGAGGCACAGCGTTACACATGCTGGAGGAGGTGTTAGCGTTTGAGTGCAAACTGACAGTTAATAAATTCAGAGCATTTGCAGTCTGCAATCACCACAGTTATTTGGGAAATAATTCCACGAGTTCAGAGAGGAAAAACCCACATTATCCTTCCCCATCACTGCCCTGACCATCGATCCATCCCTGTTAAATGTGACTGGATTTTCAGGTGATACTGAGAACCTTGTTTGAAACATGGAATGCCATCCCGACACATAAACATGAAGAAATATGCATTTGGAGTCCTGACGATCTTCAGATCCACATACGTATGTGAGCAGCTGTTCTCCACCATGAACTGTGTTACAAACAAACACAGCTGACGCCTCACAGACGACAGCTTACAGTCCTGCGTAGATGAAAGTGACTTTGTAACTTGTAACTGTAAATTAAATGTGTAAGTGATATTTATATAGGTGTAAACTTATCCACAGCTTTATGCCTTGTTGCTGTTTTAGAAAGAGTTAAAAAACACTCACAAAAAACACACATCCAGAAAACACATTATATGCTGCGATAAATGCCCAAGTGTCCCTCTAACACTGCCTTTCAGTGGCAGCAGGTCAGAGGAACAGGATGACATCATAGTGTATGCCTAAATGACATCATACTGTAAGGCTTATATGACATCATACTGTATGCCTATATGACATCATACTGTATGCCTATATGACATCATACTGTATTTCTATATGACATCATACTGTATGCCTATATGACATCTGTCACGGCCCAGCGGCACGAGGTAAATGTTGTGGTGGCAGAGCAATGCCTCCAAGTTTTGGCACTGCAAAACTTAAGAGACGCATCACATTGCAGCCCTTGTCTGAACATTTAGTGTGGGCTAAGCTGCCTGCTCCTGATGCCTCGGCGGTGGGAAGTGCTGTCATTATTGAACCCACTCAATCTCAATCCAGATCTGCACAGATCCTAGTGGGGCGAGTTTTCACTTCCTTGTTTGGGGATGGCTGGGTCCCTGTTAAAGTGGTGAATCCCTCCGACAAGCCCCTCACTCTCAGGAGAAATGCTAAGGTTGCTGATGTGTCCCCCTGTCTTTCTGTGCAGGACTTACCTGAACCTGTTCAAATTCAATCCAGTGCACAATACACACAGAACTCGTCGCCCGCACAGAGATCAGAAGCGGAGATGTCACAGCGCTTGTGTGATTTGGGCCTGCAGGACCTGGACCTCACGTCCTGTGAAGTTTCCCCAGAATGGAGAGATAGGCTGCTGCGACTCATTGAGCAGTATGAGTCCATCTTTTCAAGGCACAAAATGGACTGTGGTGAGGCTGCTGACTTTGTCCACAGAATCCGCCTGGTGGATGACAAGCCCTTCAGACTGCCATACAGACGGGTCCCACCATGCCATTACAAGAAGCTTTGCACTGCCCTAGATGAGATGGAGGAGTCAGGGATAATCCGTAAGTCCCAGAGTGAATTCTCATCCCCCCTTGTCTTAGTTGTTAAGCCAAATGGTGACCTGCGCATATGCAATGACTTTAGATGGTTAAATGCAAGAACAGTTAAAGATGCACACCCATTGCCTCATCAGTCAGACACCCTCGCAGCACTTGGGGGGAATGGTTTTTTTTTTCTACAATGGATCTCACATCGGGGTTTTACAATGTCAGACTCCACGAGGACGACAAAAAATACACGGCATTCTCCTCCCCATTTGGCCTTCATGAATATAACAGGATGCCTCAAGGCCTGACAAATAGTCCTGCTACTTTTATGTGAATGATGATGTCCATTTTTGTTTTGTTTTTCCAGTTTGTTGTGTTATCTGGATGACCTTATGGTCTATGCCCCATCCGAACAGGTGGCTCTTGAACGTCTGCAGATGGTTTTCTCACGACTTTCTGCCAACAATCTGAAGCTCTCACCTAAGAAATGCCACTTTCTTCAGCGGTCTGTGAAGTTCCTGGGACACATCATATGTGGTGAGGGTGTGAAAACAGACCCAAGTAAAGTGCAGGCTATAGACAATGTGCAGGAAGCAGACCTGATGGGAGTCTGACGGGGTGACACCATGTGCAAGGAAAATCAGATCCTTCCTGGGGATGGTTCTCTACTACCACCATTTTATCGAGCGGTGCTCTGCAAAAGCTAAACCACTGTTTGATCTTGTGGCTGAACCAGCTGCGCTACGCAAGAGAGGTAGAGGCCATAAGCCTAAATTTAAAAGGGGCCACGTGAAGCTGTCTCCAGTTGACTGGACTGATGAGTGCAGGGAAGCATTCAAGGCCCTAAAACATGATCATGTGCATAGTGTCACATTAGCCCATTCAGATTTTACTGCGCCCTTTCTCCTTGCAGTTGATGCTTCCTTTGACGGCCTTGGAGCCATCCTCTCACAGTTGCTCCCTGATGGTAGGATCACCAGACCAGTGGCATTCGCCAGTAAGACCCTGTCACACTCTCAGCTAAACTATCCAGCACATCGTTTGGAGTTTCTTGCTCTGAAGTGGGCAGTCTGTGACAAGTTTAGCCATTGGCTGAAAGGGAGCCACTTCACAGTGTGGACGGACAATAACCCGCTGACATACATCTTAACCAAGCCTAGGTTAGATGCATGTGAGCAACGATGGGTTTCAAAGCTTGCAGCATACAGTTTTGAACTGAAGTATGTCCCTGGCACCAAAAATGTTGTCGCGGATGCATTGAGTAGAGAGCCATTTGTCCAGTCGTGCATAGGCCACAGGCTAGTCACTGAACCTTATGCTGCCCTATTGAACCAAATGCATGGTCTGGTGGATGGGACTGTGCAAGATATGTTTCGGTGTGCTGCAAACTGCCAGTTGGTTGTGGATCAGTCTGAGGAGGAAGCTACCACTATCCTAGCTAACCCTCAGGGTTGTCTCTCGTCACAGGATGTTTCTGCTGTGTTGGCTGCACATGACACTGCTGGTATCAGCCATGTGAGAGGTGTGGGATCTGATATCCCTCAGGTCCCAACTATTGCCCGTCCTGCCTGTACACCGAGAAGTGAACTCGCTAACCTGCAGGAACAAGATGAGGTTTTGGGCAGAGTTTCCTTTTATGTCCGGCGTCACAAGAGGCCCACCAGGCATGAACGTGCTGGCGAGTCCCGTGGTGTAATGAAATTACTCAGACATTGGTCCAGACTCTTGATTAAAGATGGTATGTTGTATAAGGTGAAGAAAGACAGGAACATGAACGTGACGATTTACCAGTTTGTTGTCCCAGACACTGAAGTTCTCCGAGGCATCCATGATACGGCAGGTCATCAGGGCCAAGTCCGCACCCTGTCTCTTGCAAGGCAGAGATTCTTTTGGACAGGGATGGAGGGTGACATCATCAATCATGTGAAAAGCTGTTTTTGTTGTGTGGTTGGGAAAACCCAGGAGCCGAATGACCGTGCCACACTGGAGAGCATTTGTACCACTGAACCGATGGAGCTAGTCTGCATTGACTTCTGGACTGCTGAACAGACTGACAAGAAGTGCGTTGATGTTTTGGTTGTCACAGACCATTTTTCCAAATTAGCGCATGCATTCCCTTGTAAGAATCAGTCTGCCAAGCAGGATGCTCGCCGCTTGTGGAATGACTTTTTCTGTGTGTACGGCTTTCCCAGACGTATACACTCTGATCAAGGAGCCAACTTTGAGAGTCAACTCATTAAGGAGCTCCTGGACATGGCTGGCATCCAGAAATCACACACCACTCCTTACCACCCAATGGGGAATGGTACTGTCGAGCGATACAACAGGACCTTGGGGAACATGATACGGGCTTTGCCCCCTCAATCCAAAGCCAGGTGGCCGCAAATGCTTCAGATGTTGACGTTCTGCTACAATTGCACTGAACATGAAATAACAGGTTTCGCACGTTTTTTTCTCATATTTGGGAGAATTCCTCGTTTGCCTTTTGATGTTGTTTTCCAGCATGTTCTCCCTGATGGTGCTGTTGTTGACCACGGTGAATTTGTCGCCCATTTGAAGCGTGACCTTTCTGAGGCTGCCCGCATTGCCAGGCAGAACAGCCGTATTGCCCAGGCTCGCCAGGCGAAGAATTATGACCGCAAGGCTAAAGGTGCGCCCCTCTCAGTCGGCGACAGAGTCTTGCTCGCTAATCGTGGTGAGAGAGGAAAGAGAAAGATCTGTCTGTGAAGGTGTCTGTGAAGGTTCTCAGTCATCCAGGTCATCGTAGTCAAAGGAGCTTGCAAAGAAAAGCGTCTGGACTTCTTTAAGTTACTTGAAGACGTTTCACCTCTCATCCGAGAGGCTTCTTCAGTTCTGAGGTCAAATGGTGGAGAGTCCCAGATAAAGTGGGGCAAAAAAGTATTTAGTCAGCCACCGATTGTGCAAGTTCCCCCACTTAAAATGATGACAGAGGTCAGTAATTTGCACCAGAGGTACACTTCAACTGTGAGAGACAGAATGTGAAAAAAATCCATGAATTCACATGGTAGGATTTGTAAAGAATTTATTCGTAAATCAGGGTGGAAAATAAGTATTTGGTCACCTCAAACAAGGAAAATCCCTGTCTCTCACAGACCTGTAACGTCTTCTGTAAGAAGCTTTTCTGTCCCCCACTCGTTACCTGTATGAATGGCACCTGTTTGACCTCATCATCTGTATAAAAGACACCTGTCCACAGCCTCAACCAGTCAGACTCCAAACTCCGCCATGGCCAAGACCAAAGAGCTTTCGAAGGACACCAGGAAAAGAATTGTAGACCTGCACCAGGCTGGGAAGAGTGAATCTAAAATAGGCAAGCAGCTTGGTGTGAAAAAATCAACTGTGGGAGCAATCATCAGAAAATGGAAGACATACAAGACCACTGATAATCTCCCTCGATCTGGGGCTCCACGCAAGATCTCATCCCGTGGGGTCAAAATGATCATGAGAACGGTGAGCAAAGATCCCAGAACCACACGGGGGGACCTGGTGAATGACCTGCAGAGAGCTGGGACCAAAGTAACAAAGGTCACCATCAGTAACACACTACAACGGCAGGGAATCAAATCCCGCAGTGCCAGACGTGTTCCGCTGCTGAAGCCAGTGCATGTCCAGGCCCGTCTGAAGTTTGCCAGAGAGCACATGGATGATACAGCAGAGGATTGGGAGAATGTCATGTGGTCAGATGAAACCAAAGTAGAACTTTTTGGTATAAACTCAACTCGTCGTGTTTGGAGGAAGAAGAATACTGAGTTGCATCCCAAGAACACCATACCTACTGTGAAGCATGGGGGTGGAAACATCATGCTATGGGGCTGTTTTTCTGCCAAGGGGACAGGACGACTGATCCGTGTTAAGGACAGAATGAATGGGGCCAAGTATCGTGAGATTTTGAGCCAAAACCTCCTTCCATCAGTGAGAACTTTGAAGATGAAACGAGGCTGGGTCTTCCAACATGACAATGATCCAAAACACACCGCCCGGGCAACAAAGGAGTGGCTCCGTAAGAAGCATTTGAAAGTCCTGGAGTGGCCTAGCCAGTCTCCAGACCTCAACCCCATAGAAAATCTGTGGCGGGAGTTGAAAGTCCGTGTTGCTCGGCGACAGCCCCAAAACATCACTGCTCTTGAGAAGATCTGCATGGAGGAATGGGCCAAAATACCAGCTACTGTGTGTGCAAACCTGGTAAAGACCTATAGTAAACGTTTGACCTCTGTTATTGCCAACAAAGGTTATGTTACAAAGTATTGAGTTGTATTTTTGTTATTGACCAAATACTTATTTTCCACCCTGATTTACGAATAAATTCTTTACAAATCCTACCATGTGAATTCATGGATTTTTTTTTCACATTCTGTCTCTCACAGTTGAAGTGTACCTCTGGTGCAAATTACTGACCTCTGTCATCATTTTAAGTGGGGGAACTTGCACAATCGGTGGCTGACTAAATACTTTTTTGCCCCACTGTATAAACCTGGTGGGAGTGTCCCCCCACAGAGGGACAAAAGGACCCCCTGATGATCCTCTAATCGCTTGAGCCAAGGTGTGGAACTGGGTGTGGGTCCCAATCAGCCAGAGTTTCGGGTGAGTTCATTGTGAAACCTGGCCCCACCTTATCATGCGAATTCCTGAGGTCAGATGGCCCAGGATGTGAGTGGGCGTTAAGGTGTCTGGGAAGGGATCTCAAAACTGGATTATAGATGGCAGAGAGTTGGTGTCGTAAACCACCGCCTCTGTTCAAAGAGTAGCTGCCCATTGTATTTTGGTTTCGTATTTTGTCTGAACTATTCAAAATAAAGAATTCCCAAAATTGGAGCACTAAGTAAAGAGGAAAACCACAAGTGTTTCCATTTGAGGGGTCTCTACTTGATATATTCTTTAAGTGAAACATATACAGTAAAGCCACATAGAATTTTCTTCTATTTGGTGCTCTATTTGAAGTTTGCTTCAAAGTGTCTAATTGCTGTTAACTCATATGCAAGTTCACTTTGATTGGGTGCACTTAGGAAAAGAACCACCATTGATATGAAGCACAGGACATGTAGCTTCAAATATTTATGAATTTCTTATGTATAGCTCTAATCCATCATTACTATATTAGACCTAATGAGTACAACAATAATTAGCACGTAATGTACTCAGAATCCAAGTAAGTGCTTAAGTCTCTGTAATGTTCATGACCAATCTTATGCTTATTGAATACATATATAACAAGGGTATCAGTGAAAAAGCTGATGTATTGAATGTAATACTTTGTTGCTGAGATCAGGAGTATAATTGCTAACACTTACAGAACCTAAAATTCCAGTTGGTAATAGTCTTTTTGTTATGATGGTGAATAATTCCTTAAATTATGTCATTGTTTCATCCTGATGTGAACCCAATCCAAGATTATCTCAAAGGAAGCACTTGGGAAAAAAAGAATCATTCCATTTTCATTCCATGAAATCTTGACAACTCAGTTCAATTCAACTGTATTTATACATCACCAAATCACAACAACAGACGTCTCAAGGCGCTTTATATTGTATGTAGACCTTACAATAAAAAATTCAGAGAAAAACCCAACATCATATGACCACCTACGAGAAAGAACTTTGATGATAGTGGGAAGGAAAAACTCCCTGCTGTGGAAGAGAGCCAGAGATTAATAACGAGTGTGATTAAATGCAGAGAGATCTATTAACACATGTTGAGTGAGATAGGTGACTAGAAGGAAATAGTGCATCATGGGAATCCCCCAACAGTCTACACCTATTGCAGCATAACTACGGGAGGACTCAGGGTCACCTGATCCAGCCCTAACTATATGCTTTAGAAAAAAGGAAAGTATTACGCTCAAGTTGTAATAAGGAATTTTATTTTTAACAGGACATAAAGATTTCGGAATGTCAAAATACAATATAAATCAAAATCCAAGAGTCCAATCCAAAACTTCCACTTACTGTAGTTTGAATTCCATTTGGTGACAGTTGTTTTTAATGATGGTGAACAAGTCCTGAAATAACCTGGCTGTGTGATCCTGATGTAACACAATCAAGATTACTTTGAAAGGAAGCACTTAGGAAAACATGAACCATCAGTGTCTCCGTTCGAGGTGATCTTAATGTGATACGTCCTGAAAATCTAAAGTCAGCTTAAGTTAACATGCATCTTTATATCAAGTCCTGCAACCTTGGCAAAGAGGAAAGATTTGCAACAAAGATTTCTGTTGGACAAAGTCAGCTACAATTCATAATGCAAAGGTAATTTTACAGTGATTGTTGGCTGTAGAAGACATCAACAACACAACAACAATGAGCACTTACTGTATTCAGAATTCAAATAAGTGCTTATGTTGTTGTGATGTTGGTGACTTAATTTAGCAAAGCACTTTAATTAAAAAAGTGTGGTCTGTGATTTTTTTGTGCAAAACAAATTCAACCTTTTCTTTAAATAAATAAATAAATAAATAAAGCTTAATTGTATCTCGAGTCACAATTCAACATTATGGGCTAGGAATATAGTTTAGCAAATCATTTACATACACACTTACTCTTTCAGAAATCAACCTAATCCTACTGTTTTCAGTCAGTTCATGGTTTGTTGTGGACAACAGCATTACAACAACAATTAGCACTTGATGCTTTCAGAATTCACTTAAGTGCTCATGTTGCTGTGATCTTGGTGACCAATTCAGAAGTTTATATCATCATGTGACCCTGATAGAACTATAAATAGACACCTAACATGATCAAGTACCTTAACAGAAGTACTTTCTTCATTAAAACACAAAAAAATCAAAGTTACTGTTCTTATGATAAGTATACTTTGGATTACTTCCATCAAAGGATAATTATAAACAGAACTAAATAAGACAATGTGGTAATAACAATCATAGAACATAAAACCAATGGGTCAATAACAGATATGTAAAGAACAGGCTTACATATCGATGAAGTTGACCATGGTTTGTAGCATCTGCCATTTGGTTTCCCTTTTGCAGTGGATGTGCTGATATACTTATAGGGTACTCTTAACTGCTGGGTGCTGCCTCTTCCACCCAACTCCGCCTTCTTTTACACCAAATTTCAATGGTCTAGATAATGGCTGGCCAACGACCAAACCATGATTAACAAAGAACCATTGTCACACCTTAAATCAGGTCATCAGACATTCGGGAGTTATTTGTTGTATGTATATGTATTTTTATTTTTATTTTTATTCCTATTTATTCTATTTATCCCCCTCGTATATTTTATATGTCATTCGTATATGTCTTTGTATTTATATATGTGTGTGTATATATATATATATATATATATATATATATATATATATATAATATTCTGTAACTCTGTAACTTAAAATTGCTGCCTTTGCTCTTTTAGTCAGTAATTGATTTAAAGCTGAGCGGGCTGCTTCTAACTTCTTAAGTATAGTTTTGGACCTGGAGATTTTAAACTGCACTTCTAGTTTTTGTATTATGTGCTCTAAATCGAGTTGTTCTTTCATTGAAGCCTCTTTCTGCGCTGTGGTGTATGAGATAATACTACCCCTAAGAAAGGCTTTAGCCGTTTCCCGCAATAAAGATGGGCTTACATCTTCCGTTTTATTAGTGGTCATAAAAACATTCCACTCTTTAGTCATATACTCAATAAATAAGGGGTTACTCAATAAATAAGGATTCATCCTCCATCGGCGGGAATGTGGCTCAAAATAAGGTGGGTGAATATTTATGCTTACTACTGAATGATCAGATAATGGACAAGATGTCACGTCCGGTTGTGGCAGACGTGTGGGGTTTGTAGAAAGGACCCAAAAGCCGGCAGCTCTGGTGCAGGTGAGTGTTTATTTACAGGAGTGGGTACAAACAGCAATGGTGGGTGAACATGAAACTGGAAAACCTAAACTGGGCAGAGCTAAGAAAACACATGAAAGGACACAAACTAAGAAACGCGGACTAGATACAGGAACACACGAGCAGAACAGAGTAAACACTAAACAGAGGAAGAACAGAACCAATAATCACACTAATAGAAAACACAAAACGCTGGGTCAAAAGGACCCAGGACCATGACACAAGACCTTATTGAGCACTCTTCCATCCTATCCAAGACCGTCCTGGATGACAGGAGCAAATCTATTCTTGAGAAACTCTGATGGGGGCAAGAAAAAAAAGTGAAATCCCTATCTGTGGGGTGAGCTACTCGCCAGGAATCAAAAATTTCTAGATCAGAACAAAACTCTTTCAATCTAATGCTTTTTGGGGACAATTCACCCCCTGGTGGAGATTTATCAACCCTAGGATCAGGAACACAATTAAAATCACCTCCCAAAACCAAATATGGGGAAGCTATGGCTGAAACATGGGTTAAGAGATTGGGAAAAAAAGAGACATCTTCTGAATTTGGACCATAAACACATCCTATAAAAATAGATTCTCTAAATAAGAAACCAGATATAAGAATGTAGCGTCCTTCCTTATCTTTTATGACTTTTTATGGTTAGAGGCAAATTACGATGGATAAGGATGGCTACTCCTCTACTTTTTGTATTATAGGATGAGTAAAAAGCTTGGCCAACCCAACTTCTTTTTAGTTTTGAGTGTTCCAAATCATTTAAATGACTTTCTGAAACTAAGGCAATTTGTGTTTCTTCCTTCTTCAAAAATGAAAGAGTTTTCTGTCATTTAACAACATTATTCAGCCCTTAAAGAAATTATTTTAAAATCAGTCATATCAGCTCAGCTTTTTTTTTTTTTTTGTTAAAATTCCCGCCGCCACCCCCCTATTATAACTTGATGTGTGGGAAACCATTCTCGGAGTGCGCTACTGCAAATAAGCAAACAGATGTTTCCATAAAAGGGAATGTGGGTAATTTTAGATACATTATATAGACACAAGCATATTAATGATAAAAACAAAGGAGAAAGACAACCCCTAAAACCCCCCTTCCCTCCCCCCAAAAAACGATCCTACGATCCATCAAAATAGAAAATTGGGTCTCGTGAAACCGAGCAAGAGTCACTGACAGAGAGGCAAAAAGAAAAGAAAAAAGAAACAAAAATTCCCCTCCAAACTCCCGCATGCCACCGAAAAAACCAGCCAACCTCATTTATATTTCTAAGTTGAACTCGTTTTACTTTATAAAGTCCGTAAGAAAAGACAAATAAGAAGGGAGGGGACAACTGAGTCATTCCTTAATAAGTGTACAACATCCAGTTCCAATACACCTTAGCATGGGCTGGGTATCCTTAAATTAAGAGTATGTCTAATATTTAAGTGCCTGAATAGAACTAATCATATTCAATCAATTGCTGTCGGTGTACTTCAATTTAACTCAAATTGTCCAAAAGAGCAAGAGCATCTTCAGATTTATGGAAGGAGTAATTTTTCCCTCCATGGGAAAAGTTTAGTGTAGCAGGATAGCGCATATAAAAGCGCATATTTTTCTGGACAAGTTTTTGGCACACTCCGTTAAACGCACGTCGCATCTCTTTTACTCCGGTTGCCAAATCTTGTCGAATATGAATGATCTGTCCATCATAAGTCAGGGGGCCATTATCTTTAGCTGCAGTGAGGATCCTAATCCTTAATAATCATTGCACGAGGGTGATTAGGTCCGATAATCCAATGGACGGATGGGCTGTGTCGATTTTGATTTTCCCCTGTTTAGTTTGAATACTCAGCAAAGTCGGTAGCCAGCCTTCGAGGAATTTCACCGGTTCACGACCTTCAGTGCCTTCCTTTAAGTTCAGAATTACAATGTTGTCTCTTCGGCTCCGGCCCTCCAAGTCTAGACATTTTTCCGTAAGAATATTCACTTTAGTCTCCATATCAGCCAGTCTAGTTTCCATACCTGACAGGGAGTCTTCTGCAGTTGAAATGCGATTCTCCGTGTCAGAGATCCGTTGAGAATTTAATTCCAGTTGTGCTGATATATTTTTTAGTGATAATGAGAGCTCATCGAATTTATTCTCCATCATAGTAGATATTTTTTCGACGACTGTCTTTGATATTTCCGCAGCGAGCGCGTCGGCGTCCACAGGTGTACTTGGCGTGGTAGCTGTGGTCGTCGACATACCCTCTTTCGCTTGTGACTCTTCAGGAGATTTGTTGGATGCAGATTTTGCAGCTCTTGTAGGAGGCATTTTAACAGACTCTTGTTTAAAGTTTTTATCCCTCAAGGTTGTGCAGAACGTATCGATGATAAAGCAAGATATGCTCAGTGGCGGCGGGAGCTCAGTGTTAACCATTCCTCGCCGTCAGTCCCCTGACCGTGGTCGGGAGACACGAGGGGAGATGCTTCCTCCAGGGCCAAAGTTTGTCCTCCTTCGGGGTTAAATCCCTTCACTTTTGTGGAGTAGTGAGGCAGACAGAAATCAGCCGGGACACCGGAGAGTACTGAAGAGATGAGGCTTTAATAACAGTACTGCACACTTTGAAAACACACTGCATAGGCTGTAGCCCGTTAGAACGCTGCTCCCGGTCGCCCTCTCTACCCAGGACACACTCTCTCTCTCTTTTTTTCCTCTTCCGCTCCCCGCGTTTCCTTCACGCGCATGCTCACACACACATGACATACACTCCTTACTGCACCCAGCCACACACAAGACGGCAATTCCCGCAACACTACCCCCACTCTGGATGGCAATTAAACAATAATTCCACTCCAGCATTGTAATGCATAAAACTGGTACACAATCCCCTTTACCACTTGGAGCCCACAGGAGATAAAAGTGTTAGCCATTACTGCATATAAGGTGAGGTATAGTATCAACTAGTGCACTTCAGTGACAAAGACGTTGACTCAAGTAAGGTGTACATACATGTGCAAAATAAAGCATTTCAAGTGCTGTTAAGTAGAAAAGAAATTACACAATTGTAACTATTACATGGCGACCGGGAATAACTAACTTATCCTAGCATCTAGGAAGGCACAAATACAAATGGATAAGTGCATGTAGATAACCCCGTAGGTCCTTCAGATACTTTACTCCCCTTTTTTTTTTCAAATGTAAACACTGGAACAATGAAAAATATAGCTCTCTTAAACCATTGTAGCTAACAGTGTAGGAGGCTGAAACGATTTAAACTTGAACTGAATCTTCAGTCCTACTTGGAACTGTAATAGGTAGACCAAGCTAAGTGATCCACACTCCATACCGGTCTGGAGCACTGCGCCGACGAGTTGGTCGCTGAAACTGCTGGCCCAGGTGGTCTGGCTCACCCACCACACCCCCACCATTCTCATGGTCTACATGGGAAGGGGACGATGGGATAACCACAACTGGAGCGGGATCAGCTGCAACTGAGACACATGGCTGAGAGGAGCTGGGGCCATTGCCAGTTGCAGTAGAGAACAGACTGTGCAGACCCAGATCGCGGTCTGCTGGGTCATCCTCTAAAGCTGGTGGTGGGACCTCTGTAGGGGACCACTGATGAGCTTGATCAAGGACCCAGGTATTGTCCAGGGGCTCGCAGCAGCGATAATGCTTTAGCTGGTCATGGTGGACAACTTTCACTTTAGACCTTGGGTTCTTCTGGATCCGATAAACTAGGTCATCCAATTGCACCAGGACAAATAATGGTCCTTCATACGATGGGAGGAACTTTCTGACCTTGTTCTTGATGTGACATGTTCCTTTGATGAGATACTACACAGGATCTCCAGTCTTATACTGTGTGTGGCAACAGTTCTTGTCATATTGCCTTTTTGCGCACGTGACTGACTCACACAGGGCTTCCCTGATGATGAGGTGGGCCAGATCCATCCGCTCACGCATTTGCTGCACATACTCTGGAGCTGAGGGTTGGTTGTCTGGATCAGGAGGTAGACCTGCGACAAGGTCCACTGGCTCACTCAGTTCTAGGCCAAACATCATGAAGTTTGGGGTGAAACCTGTAGCATTGTGTTTGGTCGCCCTGTAGGCCATAACAGCGTACGGGATCATCAGGTCCCAGTCCCAATGGCAACGCTCTGCTGTGGAGGCCAGGATCTTCTGGAGAGTGGCATTAAAACGTTCAACCTGGCCATCTGACTGGGGTCGGAATGGCGTTGTATGAGTCTTGTCTATGCCAAACAAACTGCACACCCCCTGGAACACATCAGATTCAAAATTGCGTCCCTGGTCACTGTGCAGTGCTTGAGGTATCCTGTAGCGGCACACCCACTCAGATGCAACAACCTTGGCAATGGTTGCAGCCCGTTCATCTGGGATAAGAAAGGCTTCAGTCCACTTTGTAAAGTAGTCTTGTATCACAAGCACATATCGGTTTCTGCGCTCCGTCTCATTCAGTGGTCCCATAATGTCCAGTGCAACGCGCTCCATTGGGGCTCCTACCCGGACAGTTCCCATCGGAGCTTGCGGTGTCTTCTGGGGTCGGGCCCTGGATGCACAGCTGGTACAAGTACGGCACCAAAGAGCGACGTCTTCCCTCATGTGATACCAATAGAATCGGGTTCGTAGTCTGGCCACGGTCCTCTCGACACCAAAATGTCCACCCACTGGCCCTTCGTGCATCTGGCCCATCACTTCTGGTTGTAGCTTGCGTGGCTGTACGATTTGGGGATAGAACTGGGTCTCGTCAAGGCAGTAGAAGCGACGGATCAGAACTCCATCTCTGAAGTAGAGCCGTTTCCATTGAGCCCAGTATGTCTTAGTGGCTGGGCTGCATGGTGAGACAATAGTCCATGGGGGGCGCTCACTGCTGGCCTCCATCCAGGCGCGTATGGGTGCAATGTCTGCATCAGCGTCCTGGGCTTGGCTCAGCTCCCCCATGGTCCAGCCGTGAAACAGAGAAGCAGTATCAAGGGTTTTAGCCACATATACTTTCTCAGACAGCTTTACAGTGTGTGTATTAGTGGAAATGTTCTGATGTGATATGTCTGTTCTAGTGTGAATTATCTGTTCTGAGATGTCTGTGGTAGTAGGAGTGTTTTGACATAAAATGTCTGAAATAGTAAGAGCAGTTTGATCTAAAGTCTTTGTTTCTGGTGTAGTGGACCTGGACGGTGGATGATCTCAAAGTTGTACTCAGCAAGCTTCTTGAGCCATCGAGCTAACTGTCCCTCTGGCTCTTTCATTTTTGTTAGCCAGCGCAGGCTGCTGTGGTCTGTGTGCACTTTGAAAGGCCGTCCAAGGAGGTACTGGCGAAAATGGGACGTGAAATCCACGACGGCTAGTAGTTCACGTCGTGTGGTGCAGTAGTTTTGTTCAGTTCTTGATAGCTTACGACTGCCATATGCCAGCACATGTTCCACGCCCTGTTGCATCTGTGAGAGCACCGCACCGATGCTAGTGTCGCTGGCATCAGTGTTTAGTGTCATTTCTCCATGGTCAAGTGGATAGCCAAGAACAGGGGCAGAGGTGAGTCGACACTTCAGCTTGTCGAAAGCTGCTTGGTGCTCAGCATTCCACTGAAAATGTGCATTCTTCTTGTTCAGGTTGTGCAGGGTTTCGGCTATAGAGGCAAAATCTTTCACGAACCAGCGATAATATGAGGCCAGGCCGATGAAGCGTCTGACCTCCTGGATGGACGTAGGTGTGGGCCACATCTGAACTTTTTGAACTTTGCTGGGGTCGGTAGCCACACCATACTCGGATACCACATGGCCAAGATAAGCAACTTCGCGGCGAAAGAGGCAGCATTTGGCAGGTTTCAGTTTCAAGTTAGCTTGTTGAAGTCTATAGAATACCTGGCCAAGCCGTTGCAGCATCCCCGACACGTCCTTAGCCAGCACGATGATGTCGTCCAAGTAGACCAGGCAGGTCTACCACTGCATGCCAGCCAGGACGCGGTCCATCAGCCGCTGGAACGTCGCCGGGGCATTGCATAGTCCAAATGGCATGACGTTCCACTCAAAGAGGCCTATCCTAGTAGCCTGATGCGAGGTCTAATGTGCTGAACCATCTGGCAGTTGAGAGTGTGTCCAGCGTGTCCTGGATGCGGGGCAGCGGGTAGGCGTCTGTTATGGTGCGGTCGTTGAGAGCCCTGTAGTCAATGCAGAGACGGTATGTCCCATCTTTCTTCCGCACCATAACGATGGGCGAGGCCCAGCTGCTGCAGCTGCATTGGGTGAGACCGCTCTGTAGGCTGTCGTTGATCTGCTGATCGGCATCTTGCTGCTTTTCCCCTGCCATTCTTCGTGGATGTTGTTTGACTGGGGCACCAGGACGGGTTATGATGTCATGCTGCACAAGGCTGGTTCGGCCCAGGTCAGCAGGCCCTGTAGAAAACACATGTCTATAAGTGAAATGGTAAATGGCCTGTATTTGTATAGCGCTTTACTAGTCCCTAAGGACCCCAAAGTGCTTTACACAACCAGTCATCCACCCATTCACACACACATTCACACACTGGTGATGGCAAGCTACTTTGTAGCCACAGCCACCCTGGGGTGCACTGACAGAGGTGAGGCTGCCGGACACTGGCGCCACCGGGCCCTCTGACCACCACCAGTAGGCAACAGGTGAAGTGTCTTGCCCAAGGACACAACGACCGAGACTGTCCAAGCCGGGGCTCGAACCGGCAACCTTCCGATTACAAGGCGAACTCCCAACTCTTGAGCCACGATCGCCCCCCCTAAGTGCTAAGCAAGCGTTTCAGTTGGAGCTGTTCATAGTCATTGAGGTCTGTGGAGCTCTGGGCATAGAGCTCCTGCAGGTGCAGTGGAACCACAGGAGGGCTGGTCAGTGAGTCTGCAGCTGGAGAGACCATGGAGGGTTCCACCGCCTCAGCTGGCTGGAGGAGCCCGGCAATGGATCCTTCCGTAATTGTTACTGCTTTATTGCTGAGGTTAAAAAGGCAAAGTGGGACAGCTTTAGAAGGCTGCACGTTGACTAGGACTCTGGCGATAAGTACTTTGTGCTTCTCAACAAAACCTTTGGTGGGACTAAGCATCATGTCACCTTGAGCTGCTGCACCAGGATGCACATTGCCTTTCACCATATACTCTTGCCCCGGTTCCACCACCACAGATCTAGCTATTCTCACTGCGTGTGACTTTGTACTGGCTTCGGTTTGGTAGTAGAGCACCTCTTCACCGAACAGGATGATGCAGCGTTTGCCGAAATCAAGACGTGCTTCAGCTTGAGTGAGAAAGGGATGCCCAAGCAGCACCTCATTTTCTGCTATATCGGCCACCAGGAAATCAACATCCACCTGTCGATTGTTGATATTGACAGATATCTGGGCTTCACCTAGCACCGGCACGTCCCCAGGTCCCACACCAAGCAAGGTCTCAACAACTGAGGGCTGTAGTGGTGGCCTCACGTCTGGGTGGATGGAGTTGTAGTAGGGCAGCGGCAGCACGCTCCTCCGGGCCCCACTGTCCAAAACAGCACATGCCTCCACTTTGTAGAGGCGCATGGGGATACTCATTTCTTGGCTTTGGCACTTAAGGTGGAGCACGGTGGGTTTTGGGCTGTCCCAAGGGCTACTTTTCATTGTTAAGGCCTTGGTGGTTTTGTGAGGGGAAGGGCACTGCTTTTGGACATGGCCCCAACCTTGACAGTTATGGCAGCGAACCCCACTCCTTTTAAAGTTTCTGTGATTGTTCGGTGTTGTCGAGGGTGTGTGTGGGACAAAATGATTCGGTGAGGGGCTAGCTGCAGGTGCATGCTCAGCAACAGTCTCATCTTTGTCTTTTGCTCTGACAACGGCAGCTCGGGGCCGGCGTTCAGCTGCGTTACGGACTCCTTGCTGCATGGCACTGGTTACATAAGATGCAGCCCTTTTAGTGGTTTTGTGTCGGTGGGCTATTTCGTATGCACAGGTAAGTGTGGCTGGGTGCCTCTCTAGCAACTTCTGTACTATTTCTGCATCACCCAGCCCATTGGTGAAAACTTCAACAGCTATAGAGTCTTGTTCAATCTCTGCTCTATCACCATATGCAACAGCCACTTTCCCATAAATGTCATCTCTGAAAACATGCAGGGCCTCACCAGGTTTACGCACTCGCTGCCTCAGTTCTACAGCAACAGCAGCTGCATGGTCAGAAGAAGCGAATACACCCTCTCCATTAGTGTGTGTGTTAGCACAACTGTCAGCACACAGGAATGGGTTCATATGTTCGTATTCAGTCACAGCTCTGTCTCTGTTAGCTTCCCTAACGCTCGCGGCACCCTCGGATACACTGGTCAGCGATATGAACGGGTTGGAGTAATTGGTCTCAAGTCCGTAGTTTTCATGACAATGGTGAGCAGCGGCCAGCGCGAGTTAGCTTAGCTATGGGCCAATACACTTGTAATTACGGTTAATCGTTAGGCACTTTAGCCTGTCGGTTTTTCTCAGTGCTCACCACTCCTTCAACAACGTGAGAGGGTCCCTTTGTGGTCGCCAGTGTTAACCATTCCTCGCCGTCAGTCCCCTGACCGTGGTCGGGAGACGCGAGGGGAGATGCTTCCTCCAGGGCCGAAGTTTGTCCTCCTTCGGGGTTAACTCCTTTCACTTTTATGGAGTAGTGAGGCAGACAGAAATCAGCCGGGACACCGGAGAGTACTGAAGAGGTGAGGCTTTAATAACAGTACTGCACACTTCGAAAACACACTGCATAGGCTGTAGCCCGTTAGAACGCTGCTCCCGGTCGCCCTCTCTACCCAGGACACACTCTCTCTCTCTTTTTTTCCTCTTCAGCTCCCCGCGTTTCCTTCACGCGCATGCTCACACACACATCACATACACTCCTTACTGCACCCAGCCACACACAAGACGGCAATTCCCGCAACATCAGGAAAGACCTCCGCTCAGTCTGACACCATCACGTGACCAGCAGTAAGAAAACTTACCTTAAAAATCTGTAGGGTTGTTTTCTCTGAGACATGTTGGAATCTGTAAACAGTTACTCCGAAAAGGATCCAGATGTTTCAAAATACTTCTCTGGTGAACGTTTCAATTCTGCGAACATAAATGCTGTGATTAATGGACTAAAAGTCATCGCTTCTCACCCCTATTTATGGATTCAAGGATCAAAGGATCAAATTGGTGGTAAGATTCTAAATATATGTGATGTCATAATCTTGTTAGTTTGGAATACACAGAACAATAAGCACAGTTGTACAGACACATACACACACTCCCAAAAACTAGCCAGCCCTCATGAGGAGGTTGCGACGCCCTCCAGGTGCGGGAAAGAAAGCAGGAAAAACCGGGAGCGTGCCGCCTCACCGCTCTTTACATTAATGGACCGCCCCAAAGAAATCCAAACACAGAAATGCTTTCACAGACTTGTGATTATGCGCAGAGGTCCATCCTAGCAGCCTCAGATCTCCATGCAGGCACACATTAATGGACATACATTTACACACATTCAGAGATAAACTCCCCCAAAGAAATCCGAACATGGAAACTTTTGCGCACACTGCACACACATTCAGAGTTCATAATGTACTGGTGAGTCTCCACCTGTTACAGGTGGATGCAACCTGGACTGTCTCAAGACAGACGAGACCAGATCCACCAAAGAAACTGCAGATGTGAGGACATGCGTCTTTTTGAAATATATAAAACAATAAACACGGTCGTGCAGACACATACACTCACACAGGCTGCGAAAGCCTAGCCAGCCCTCGTGATGGGGTGGACCTCCTCCAGGCCTCACTGCCTTCCCCTCCTGAGAGAAACCCTTTATAGAAGAGTTGAGAAAGACACAATTTGTGAGGTCTGAATGTTCTGGTGAGTCTCCACCTGTTGCAGGTGAGTGCAGCCTGGACTGTCTCGAGACAGACCAGATCAGCTGCACCACAGACACTTCATACCTCATCTCAGGAGAAAAACTGAAAGAACAACATAAAAAAGGAGAAAACGACCTCAGAAACATGGCCAACATCTGTTTGATTAGACTAACAAATAATGGTTGACCATTTTCAGGTGCTCGCCTAACCTTCAGTAGTTGTTCGAGGTCATTGAAACGCTTAGGTTTTATATATCCAGTTTCCTTGGATTGATAATCTGTCTCGTATTGAAATTGTTCTTTGGTCAGTTTTGCCTGTTGCAGAATTTCAGGGTCGCTCTTGTTGACTTTAATAGCCACGATCTGTCTGTTTGCTCTGTGAATTGGTTAGAAACAAAACTGAACTTCTTTTGGTTTCTTTTGTAAAATGCTCTGAAAACATCTGGAAAGGGTTTGGGTTGGTGTCAGGTCGACGTCCGTTATGCCATAAAGTATAATGGGTGAGCGCTCGTATTATGGGTTTTGGGATCAAAGCAAAGCTACCACGTCATGAAGGATCGAAGCAAAGCTACCGCGTCACAAGGGATCAAAGTGATTCTGATGTATGCGCATGCGCGCACACACATGTTTGTTTGTGTAATATTGTTCACACTAAATTTGACCGTAGGCAATTTAATATGAGTCAATCAAAGAAAATGTTAGTTTTGGAGAATTTTGAAATTACGAAACTGACAATTACGAGAATTTTTGTTCGTGTATTTTTTTTTCTTTTGCATAACATGTCGAGCTTTTCTGTATATAGCCATGTCGTAGATTTCGGAGCAAACAAGAAATTGATGAAAATGTTCTATTTTATTTTAACAATCATCAACTGCATATGCAGGTTTCGTACGGGTGCTTGAAATCCTTGAAAAATCTTGGATATATTGTAGTGCTTCTATTTCGGATTTGGTGCTTAAAACGTCTTGAAACTGTATTTCATTCACCACAAATAACTATCTGATTGAATAGTTTTCTTATCAGACAGAGAAATAAAATGGCAAAGTCTAAAAGCAACATTTCTCTGCCTGGGCTGCCTTGTACCTCTGCACGTCAGTCTGTTTCAATGTGTGACCCCCCCTCCCCGAAAAGTCGGGGGTGAGCGCACTAACGTGCCTGGAGGCCGTTTTAATGAGTGTTTGCTGGAAAACGAAAAATACAAGAAGGAGTCTGCAAGAAGGATTTGTACGTTTTCACTGTGGAGGAGTTTGCGTAAGTCCTAGTAAATCATTTTCTCCAGTGTGGACGTCACACATGCTAATTTTTAAAATCGTTTTTATTATTTTGCTAGCTAGCAAACTCGCGGGATAAATGATTGAAATGCACTCAGTGTGATGCAATACGGTGCCGCTATTCTAACAGTTAGTTATTGCAGGGTAATTTCTGGAATATGCTGTGAATTTAACCAAGATTACACAGCAGTAGCAGTAATGCGAGTTACTTCCCCAAAGTGAAAGCTTTAAACGTTAGCCCGATGCTAAACTAGCCAACTCAAGCTTTCTGATTGAAGGCTAAAAGCAGCGTTGTCACCAAGTAACAGAATATTGATTCTATTTTGGTGTATTGCTGCAGTTTTTTCAAGTATTAACTTGGTGCTTTTGGCAACCTTAGGGGGAAATAATGGTAATATGACTGATCCATATGGACACAAAGAATATAGACTTTTTTGTGCTACCGAAGTTCCGTGGCTTTCATTCAAAATCTGTAAACAACTTGAACATTATAATGGCTTCAAACTCACATTGAGGCCTGTGGGGCACTATCAGCCACTGAAACAGTAGACAAATGAATATTTCATACCTTAAGGCTGCCTGTTTATTTAAGGGAGATGAACAATACATTATAATTGTATATAATAATATCACAGATGATAGATTAAATAGGTTTTTGATAGATGCTTGTGCATTGTTAAAGTCTTATATGTTGAATTGATCTGAGTATGTCATCTGTTCAAAGCCTCTCCCAGTCAGTGCTGTTCTCTATGCCTGTCTTACTCTACATGATCTTTTTTAACATCAGCATGCTAAAGGACTTGTTTGGAAGAGACTGCTATTTTATACGCTAAAATATGTTTTTCTTCTGGTTGGTGAAAACACTTTATTATCCTCTAATAGATTTTTTAAATGCTTGGTGATGGTAGTACCCAAAACTAGCTGCATCAGGTACTTCCCTGTGTATTTGGAGAGGATCAGAAGTCCCAGGAATAAAAAAGCAACTAATTATTTATCTGCACAGCCGTACAAGTGGCTGACTGCTAGTTTGTTCCTCTGAGGCCGTGTCCTAGTCAGTGTGTCTCGCTAGATTTCTCTCTCTTCTGTTAATTGAGCCTTTTTGTTTGTTTTGTGCAGTTCTGGTTAATAAGTGAAATGAATAAAAGCCGCAGAAATATTTTCATTGCATTTCTGTTTGTTCTGTACTTGCTAACTGTCAGTTCAGAAGAAAATGTAGCTGCTGTTTGCCAACAAACTCAGTTCCTTTGCCCGATAATTTCCTTCAAAAAAATGCCTACATATATATTTATAAGCTGAGTTATTATATAGCTGAATAATTATATCTTTCAATTCATAACTAATAATTTTACATTTGTGTCTTTTAGCTTCTTCTGCTTATTATTGTTATCCATCCATTTTCTTCTGCTTATCAAGGACTGGTTTACCCGGGCAGCAGCCTAAGCAGAGAAGCCCACATCTCCCTCTCCCCAGCCACCTCCTCCACTTCTTCTGGGATAACACCAAGACATCCTCAGGCCAGCTGAGAGATATAGCCTCTCCAGAGTGTCCTAGGTCTGCCCTGGGCCTCTTTCTCCTTTTCTCATCAGCCTCTCTTCAACGTGTAGGAATAGCAGCTCTACTCTGAGCCCCTTTTGAGTAACTGAACTCCTCAGCCTGTCTTTAAGGGAGAGGCAACACCCTTAGAGAAAGCTCGTGTTTTTCATCTGTCAGTCCTCTGCTCACCTGTCCCCAAACTCGTAAACAAGAGAAGATTAAAGTCCTCCGCTTGATGCTGCAAGTCATTGTTTTTTATTGTCTTTTTCTTAATATATTCAGATCATTCTAAAAATATCTGTACAACAGTTTGTTTATGCAGTCAGCATTTGTATATATACAGCAGTATTCTCAAACAAGCAACAGTGAACGCACCTGTGTGAGGCAAATTCCACAATCACAGTTCAATCAGTCCCCCCACCCTGACACTTTTTTCCACTTTAAGTGAGGAAATGGAATTAAATCTGACACATCTTTATCTTTTTTGGACATATCAACATATCTTTTTAAGGTTAAGAGAATATGGTCATCAGATTGGAGAAGCTGAACAATCAGAGCTGTGATAATGATATTTAAGGATATTTAAGGTGTGTTGACTGGTTCATAACGTCAGCTCATGTGAGAAAACATCCCATGCTAAAAGTTGCAGCTAGCTGCTGGTTGATGGTGAATTTATTGTGTGTTTCCACCGTCTGTACAGATGAAGAGTAGCAGAGCTGGAGATGAGGCAGGAGGAAGAGTTGACTCAATTCAATTTCAGTTTATTTATATAGCGTTAATCACAACAACAGTCACCTCAAGACACTTTATACTGCAAGGTGGAGGCCCTATTGTAATACAGAGGAAACGAAATGATCAAAACAAGCCCTTTTGAGCGAGCACTTGGTGACTGTGGGAAGGAAAAAACACCATTTTAACTGGAAGAAACTTCCAGTAGAAGCAGGTATAGGGAGGGGCAGCCTCTGAGGACTGGTTGGGGTTGAGGGGAGAGAGAAAGGACAAAGGACACGCTGTGGAAGAGAGCCACTCTATGAGCTGTTCATTCAGTTTGTGGTTTAGCTCGACTCCATGACGTTTCTGAACTAATGCTTTGCTCAATTAATGTTGCAATGAATTATGGGTGGATTTTACTGATATTCTATCTTTATGTTGTCACCAAACAGATCTACAGATTTAGGATTAGCTACAGGCTCCTCTACCCCTGCTAGCCCTTCTGTCCTGCCCAGGATGGCGCCCCTGGTGCCCCCTCATAAGGTCCAGCAGTCCTACTGTCCATCCAACAGCTCCTTCTCCCCTCTTACAGCCCCTATGGGAGCTCCATCTGTGGTGGCTACAGGCCTTACAGCTACAGCTACGGTGGCGGCTACAGCCTGGGAGGATACAGACACACACCTCACCTTGAGGACGTCCCCCCAGCAGGTTTGTGCAGCAGGCTGAAGAGATGGAACAGCAAGCACTCACATATTCATATGAGTACATTTAGTTGTTTTGAGAGGTGTACTCAACACAGGACAGTGGCTGCAGGTGCTGATTGTTTTGAGTTCAAAGTAATTAAGGCTGCTGTTGCAAAGTTTGATAATAGAATCTGAAGCTGGTAATGTTCAGGGCTGCAGTACACGTGTAAAGATGAGTCTGCTTGTATGACATCATATGTGCCTTTGTGTAACTCAGTGGCAAATAAATTGGGTACCATAGCTCCATATGCCATTAGTTACTTTACAAGTGTAAGGAAAAGCAGAAGGACTTGTTTTTGGTTAAGACCAGTTAAAATGATGAATGTCTTTCATTCAGTTTCCTTGCTTGGTTTAGACACTAACTGGGCGAGCGAGGAGGACGACCACGTGGTGGCCAGAGGAGAATATGACTTTACAGCTGCTTCTCAGGAGGAGCTTTCTATGCAAGCTGGAGAGATGCTCAACCTCGCTCCTAAAGGTGATGAGCTTTTTACTGGCTGCGGGACATTTGATTCTGAGTGCTTTGACCCAAAACCTTCTATTTTTGTTTTCCTTATCTTAGAAATAACAGATGAGGGCTCTTCTTTTGTGTGAGCGTGCCCCATGTTTACAACTATCTCCCTCGTGTTTAGAGCTACAGCCCCGTGTGCGTGGCTGGCTCCTGGCCAGCGTGGACGGTGAGACCACCGGCTCGTCCCAGCAAACTACGTTAAGATCCTCAGCAAGAGAAGAGACCGCCGGGCCACAGATGTGGAGAGGCTCGCTCAGGCCCAGCAGGCGAACACGCAGGCACCCCAAACAACCTCAGCTGCACAAATCTGTGTCTCTCCTGCAGCCCATAAACGTACAGCATCTACCCGCATCATGTACAGTACATGAAGGACCCGTCTCGTCAGATTCATTAGGCTCAGCTGTGTCCCCCTCCTGTGTTTCCTCGTTTCCCTCTGTGTGTATTTATAGTAGTGATGGCCAAACAAAGCTTTCTGAAGCTTGTGTTGAAAAAACGATTCATTACTGGAAGCTTTTTAACACAGTCCTCTGTGGTGACATCTGCTGGTCAAAAATATGAAGAGCAGCTTGAATCTACAGAAAAACTGAACTGCTTCATTATGATTGCCCACTCTGCAGAGTGGAATTCACAATTCACAATTGGACGTCACTGATCACGTGACTGTGGCCAAACGAATCGAGCATCGACAGAGTGCTTCTGAAGCGGTGTGTTGGTGTTTTCGACACACGCGCCGGAGCGTCAGCTTCAAGCGGGCCATCACTAATTTATAGCATTCGTCCTCTTGTGTGCGTTACTGGTCCGTCTGTGTTCCTCCATGCTGTTTTTCCTGCTTGTCATCGTGTTTTAACTCCATTCCCTCGTGTCCAGGTTTCTTATCTGGTTCTCAGCTTTCCCAGTTTAGGTTTTCCTAGTTTTGTTTCTCGCCTCCCTCGCCTTTGTTTGTATGTCACTCTCCATAAATAAAGCTCACTCACATCAGCAGTGCCTGCATCTTGGGTCCTCCATTCATATCTCAACACGCAAACCCTGACATTTATTGTGTAGTTACATACTGCTAGGAAGTGCTGACAAAATATGAAATTATGATGCTGTTTCTGTAGAGGCACAGTACCAACACAGAACAGCGGGGACACAGAACCAAAACCTAAGAACTAACATCACACATCAAGAAATCAAAGATTAATAAAACAAAACAGAAAACACTGAGCCAGCGACCCAGGACCGTGACATTCAGTTTCTCAAGGAGGAATCAAAGCAAACATTTCTTTCTTTTTATGAATAAGAGATTTCCTTTATGGGTTACGTGATGGTGTAAGTTCCAGCACAGCTCATTTAGTGTGCAGAAGTGCTCCGAGGCCCCTATGAAACACATGATTGAAAGAATCTAATAAATTAGAGGGTGCAGTAGCTGTAGTATGACTTTTTGTTCTCCTGCTGCATGACGACTTTACTTTTTTCTTTCTTTTGGTGGGAGGAAGTCGACATCTCAGTCCATTGTGACGTGCAGATCTTTGACTGGCTTATGAACTCCGTCAGGAGGAACTCAGCAGGAGAGGGAAACAAGGACCAACAAACCCGGCTTGGTAAAAAGGAACAAGAACAGAAAAAATCAACATCATTACACATCCCTGAGCTGTCATTTACACCACCTGTGGCGCTTGATTTATTGCTCACTAAACGTGGTGTGTGTTTGGTGCGTCACTGGCTGCGTGTTCTGTGTTTGTCGGTCGTGGGGTTTGGGCGTTGATATTTGACATCACAGCAGAGAAGCGAGTTTCGCATTGATATTTGACATCACAACAGAGAAGCGAGTCTGTCATTGATATTTGACATCACAACAGAGAAGCGAGTCTGTCATTGATATTTGACATCACAACAGAGAAGCAAGTTTCGCATTGATATTTGACATCACAACAGAGAAGCGAGTTTGGCATTGATATTTGACATCACAACAGAGAAGCGAATCTGTCATTGATATTTGACATCACAACAGAGAAGCGAGTCTGTCATTGATATTTGACATCACAACAGAGAAGCGAGTCTGTCATTGATATTTGACATCACAACAGAGAAGCGAGTTTGGCATTGATATTTGACATCACAACAGAGAAGCGAGTTTGGCATTGATATTTGACATCACAGCAGAGAAGCGAGTCTGTCATTGATTTTTGACATCACAACAGAGAAGCGAGTCTGTCATTGATTTTTGACATAACAACAGAGAAGCGAGTCTGGCATTGATATTTAAAGTGTAGAAGTAAATTTAAATCCGTTTTAAGTTTTGATATTTACATGTTTACACGTTTGAATGTTTAGACATGCATGTTCAAACCAGTAATAAGTATGTGTTATATCTACCTGGTTGTTTTCCTGTTTAGATCTGAGTATAAGATTTCCTGGTTTCTGAGAGGCCAGTGAAGTATTCATGAGGGCGGCACACAGGAAGTGTGGGTTGTTGTTGCCGTGTGCTGAGAGTAAAGAGGCTGCTAAAAAGTTATCCGTCTCCATCTTGCTGTTTCTAATTATTCAGAGAGATTCCAGACCATCCAGTGAACCCTCACGTTACAGATATTTGACATCCCAAAAGAGATAAATCTGGCATTGACATTTGACATCACAGCAGAGAAGCGAGTTTCGCATTGATATTTGACATCACAACAGAGAAGCGAGTCTGTCATTGATATTTGACATCACAACAGAGAAGCGAGTCTGGCATTGATATTTGACATCACAACAGAGAAGCGAGTTTCGCATTGATATTTGACATCACAAAAGAGAAGCGAGTCTGGCATTGATATTTGACATCACAACAGAGAAGCGAGTCTGTCATTGATTTTTGACATCACAACAGAGAAGCGAGTTTCGCATTGATATTTGACATCACAAAAGAGAAGCGAGTCTGGCATTGATATTTGACATCACAACAGAGAAGCGAGTCTGTCATTGATTTTTGACATCACAACAGAGAAGCGAGTCTGTCATTGATATTTGACATCACAACAGAGAAGCGAGTTTCGCATTGATATTTGACATCACAACAGAGAAGCGAGTTTGGCATTGATATTTGACATCACAACAGAGAAGCGAGTTTGGCATTGATATTTGACATCACAACAGAGAAGCGAGTCTGTCATTGATTTTTGACATCACAACAGAGAAGCGAGTTTGGCATTGATATTTTACATCACAACAGAGAAGCGAGTCTGTCATTGATTTTTGACATCACAACAGAGAAGTGAGTCTGTCATTGATTTTTGACATCACAACAGAGAAGCGAGTCTGTCATTGATATTTGACATCACAACAGAGAAGCGAATTTGGCATTGATATTTGACATCACAACAGAGAAGCGAGTTTGGCATTGATATTTTACATCACAACAGAGAAGTGAGTTTGGCATTGATACTTGACATCACAACAGAGAAGCGAGTCTGGCATTGATATTTGACATCACAACAGAGAAGCGAGTCTGGCATTGACATTTGACATCACAACAGAGAAGCGAGTTTGGCATTGATATTTGACATCACAACAGAGAAGCGAGTCTGTCATTGATTTTTGACATCACAACAGAGAAGCGAGTCTGGCATTGACATTTGACATCACAACAGAGAAGCGAGTTTGGCATTGATATTTGACATCACAACAGAGAAGCGAGTCTGGCATTGATATTTGACATCACAGCAGAGAGACTGGATGTGATGTCAGACCCCTCTAAATCGTGTAATTTACAGATATTTAATTCCAATGATTTGACTGCATCATTGTGTCTTTGAGTTATGACCCAAACTCTCTTTCAACTTTGTGAATAAATTCACGTCCCCCTGTGACCTCGTAATTACACCACAGTTCAGATGGGATGAATTAGTCATGAGGTCACACCAACAGTGACAACATCAGCAGTGACCTCACTAAAGTTGCCAGGTGAGTCCATAAATAGAACCCGTGACGTGGAGCAGGTACCGCCGTTTTGGACGATGCCACAACGCAGGTATAGACGCAAACGTGCTTCTCGCCCCGTTCGCAGACGCAGGAGAGCCCACAAGGCCTCGGGTGTCCGCAGACGTGGGAGAAGATACCGTCGCAGACACTAGACAATCTCAATAAACATGTAGGATGAACATCAAAATGTGGTCCAATCAAGTTTTTTTTAGATAATATATGTTGTTGTTGTTTTGTGTGTGTTTGTTATCAATGTTGTGAAAAACGTTAAGCTTAGTAAGCCATCAAGCACTGATTACTCGTAGAAGAGCACCAATAGGAGACAGAACTAATTAGAAGGTGTTATTATTCAGTCTGTACATCGAATAGAAGGCACTAACCACAAGGTGATCTTCAATGCATCTCTGTGTGAATGTGAACGGGGCGAGAAGACCCCCACTGACTGCATGTCTTTAGACTGTGGGAGGAAGCTGGAGAGAACATGCAGACTCCACACAAAGACCCCGGCCTGATGGGGTTAGGGTCCTGAGTTTGATACCCCAAACTGAACGCAGGACAGAGGAAGGGATGGGTGATGTTCATGTGTGCCCAGGTGTATGATGTGGCTCTTTGTGGTGACACAGTAAAAAATGTGGCTGTTTGTCTGTGACTGGTTGGCTGCCCCAGCCCTGGCCCTTCATGTATTTCAGTAATGTCTTTTTCTCCCGTCTCCTCCTCTCGTTTACATGTTTTGCCCTTGTGACCCATTCCTTCTGTCACGTGTGTTTTCCCCCCAGCCATCATGTTCTGTTTGTGCTTAGTTATGTCCATGTCTCATCTCTAGTCCTCTTTTCCCTCTGTATGTATTTACAGTGTACGTGTTCCTCGTCGGTTCGTCATGCTAAGTCTGCGTGTCTTATTCCATCATGTGTCATGTATCACTCCAAATCTCACTGACTTTAACTAATAATAACTGTTTGCTGAGTGTTATGTCTAAAAGGTATTGCACAATCGCCTCTAGTAGAGGATCAGGTTTGTTTTCCACTGATAATGGATTTTAACATGACTGACCAATGATTGTGGAGCACGTCCATGTAGGATCTTATAAATACAACGAGCAAACTTAAATGTTTTAAAATGTTCAAAACTTAATATATTATATTTCTGAAGTATGACGGAAGGAAAAAGTTTCATATTTTTAAAAATATCCAATTTCATATGATCAAATTTATGTCAAAAAGTTCATATTTATTCCTCCTATGTCATGTGTGAGTACTGTACTGTAAATGTCATATATATCAGATGATACTGATAACCTAATGCTAATAACTATGCAGAGGTCTCTAGGCCTCGACTTTTATGGAGCATGTGAAGTTTGGGGCAGAGTGGACAAAGAAAAGTTTCTCAGCAGGTTCAACAGGTTGCTACAACACAGGCCGATGAAGTATTGCACTCACTCATCCAAACTGGCAAACATGTAACATACACCCTAAGACTGATCCTGCTTTTTACTCCTTTGCTATGATTTAATTTGATATTATGTAGCCTTGGAGACAGTTTGCATAGATTAGAATGTTAGATTCCTGTGATGTCATCAATGCCCGATGTTTTGTTTTAATGTCTTGTGATAGTTCTAAGTGCAGACAAGGTCAGAGTTCAAGTGACTTTAGTCCAATTTTGATCCAGTTTCTGACATGTGGTCAAAATCTTGGCCGACCTTTACCACACCACGTGCTGTGGGTGTGCGTAAATATCTAGGTGAGTAAAGTCTCCTTTACCTGTTAAATTCAATTTGTTTTGTCTCTCTGTAGAGGACTTTGAAGAAAAATTCAAAGAGCAGGATAAGCTGGGTGAAGGAGGCTTTGGGACTGTCTTCTTTGGAAAACGCAGAGAAGACAATTTCCCAGTATGGCTTCTTATGTGTGCACTTTACAATTCTTCTAGTTCCTCCTGTTCTCTTTTTCTAAAACACATTTTCTCTGTAATGCAGGTGGTGATTAAGCATGTTGCTCAGTTTTTAGTCAGCTACCTACCAGTGGTAAGAAATGTTTGTCTTTTTCTGCTGTTTTCCCTCAACATGTACCTCAAACAGCCTAATGTTTGAACACTGACCTTGATGTTCTGTTTCTCAAGCTTCTTAATGGTAAAATGACCGAGATTCCCAAGGAGGTGGCATTGCTAATAAAAGTGGGGGCAGGACCAGAGGCTACGAGCAGCAATGTGACGCCCGCTTAAAACGACTGGTATGACTTGGAAGACGAACTCATTATGGTCTTTGAAAGGCCAAAAAAACATAGACTTGGAAGCCTACCTGGCAAACAGAAGAACCTTTGTGCACGAGAGGGAGGTTAAGGTCAGCGAGTGGCAAGATAACATATATGGCAAACTTTAATGGATGATGTAAATCTGATTATTTGAACGTATTTTTCATTTGTCTGTCTGGTCATAATGAGACAGCTGGTACCTGCAGCCACTGAAATGCAATCCAAGGGTGTCTACCATCGAGACATTAAGCCAGACAACATTGCGTTTGATACATCGCCTGATCATCCAGCATTTCTATGTGTCAAATTCACCGATTTTGGTATTGGAGTCCCTTTTAGACCAGAAGCAGTCACACGAAGAAATGGTAGGTCGTCAGCCTCACTGTTTAAATGTCCTTGCCTGCCCACAGGCTTAGTGTCCACATGAATTCCTTACCATGAATAATTACTCTCTGGATTTTAGGGACCAAATCAGCAACTTATGTTAGTTCTTTTTGAACTTGTAGTTCTAAATTAGAAGATTATTGTGATATTGAAATATAAAAATAAAAGTATGGTAAGTATGACTGCACAGGGGCTTTGTGGCCTGGCTGCAGAAGTCACTGGATAGAAAGCTGCTGACGTTTCACTGCATCCTGCACCAAGAGGCATTGTGTGCGCAAACCTTTCCTCTAGAATGCACAGAGGTCATAAATGTTGTCATTCAGATCATCAATAAAATAATGGCAAAAGGTTTAAATGCTCTCCACCTCATTACTGGATGAGGTGGAGAGCATTTACCCTGATCTCCTGCTGTATGACAGAGTCCTGCTGTCCAGAGGAGAGGTGCTGAAACGCTTTGCTGCATGTAAGATAAGATAAGATAACTCTTTATTGTCATTGCACAGTCATACATAGTACAGTAGTACAATGAAATTGGAAAATGTCTGGGAGAGGTGAAAGTTTTCATGAGCAGCAAAGGGCTCGCCTTTTCTGCGCTGGAACAGCCAGAGTGGCTGAAAAAGCTGCACTTTGTGGACATTACAGCGAACCAGAAGAAGCTGAATACAAGTCTTCAGGGGAGAGGAGGCACAGCGTTACACATGCTGGAGGAGGTGTTAGCGTTTGAGTGCAAACTGACAGTTAATAAATTCAGAGCATTTGCAGTCTGCAATCACCACAGTTATTTGGGAAATAATTCCACGAGTTCAGAGAGGAAAAACCCACATTATCCTTCCCCATCACTGCCCTGACCATCGATCCATCCCTGTTAAATGTGACTGGATTTTCAGGTGATACTGAGAACCTTGTTTGAAACATGGAATGCCATCCCGACACATAAACATGAAGAAATATGCATTTGGAGTCCTGACGATCTTCAGATCCACATACGTATGTGAGCAGACATCATACTGTATGCCTATATGACATCATACTGGTGGGAGACAGAAGGACTCTGGCCAAAATAACATCTCTCATGGACAGAGTCTCCCACCCCATACCTGTAGATGTTGCTGAACTGCAGAGCTCCTTCAGTGACAGACTGTTGCATCCTGGATGCATGGAGGAGCGTTTCGGCAGGTCCTTCCTCCCTGCAGCTGTCAGACTGCACAATCTGAACTGCTCCCAACAAACATAGATGTTTACATCAATGCTGTAACTGCAATAAGTTAGTTAATTAACCAATTCGCACTACAACCTGGTTGGCCTCTTACCTGTAATTATTTTTATTTAATTTAATAACTGTACAGTACTCTCTGTTTATAGTAACCATTGTCCTTAATGTAAATATGTAAGAAAAATTGTGTATGTTTCTGTTCCGTGTCCTGTGTACTGTTTGTAGTATATTTGTCTTTTTGGCTGCTGTTACAACCAAATTTCCCCTTGTGGGACAATTAAAGGATTATTCTATTCTATTCTATTCTAAATGAAGAAAAACAATTAAATGAGAACGTGTGTCCAAACATTTGACTGGTACTGGTACTGTAAAACAAGGATCTGGCTGTTTTTGAATGTTTCTGAAGTCATAGAGTACTATGCCACTGGTAGCTTCGCTGTCAAATACAAAACGGGCTTTTGAAGTTTGGAGGCTGTGGTGGCATAATTAATTTGGAGGCAGTGGCTTAATTAGTGACAAAACTGATTACCCCAGATTAAGTGTGACACGTGGATATACTCGATACAGTATGCTTAACTGTATCGAGTTGGTTAATGCCTCGTCTCACAGCACGCTTCTCCAGCCGAGCTACAGCAACGGGCTCAGCGGTTCGTTCTAGAGCTGGCAACCGGAAGCTGTGATCAGCTGATCGAGGAGGAGCTGTAGAAGAGGTGAGCCATCTTCCCCCGGCAGACAGGTTGATACACTTTGATAACGCTTTGACGAGTGGGATAAGGGAAAATCATCCGGATATCCCGGTGTCATTTGAAGGCATAGAGGATTTTAAGACGGACAACTGGTGACAGTTGCGAAGGGAGCTATGTAAAGGACTCGTTTGAATTTCTTCATCAGATCTGACTGAGGAATATGCCAGCTTTTACGTCAGACAGAGCCTCTAATATCAGCACAAAGAACGGGAAAAAAATGCATACATACTGTATGCCTATATGACATCATACTGTATGCCTATATGACATCATACTGTATGCCTATATGACATCATACTGTATGCCATATATGACATCTGTCACGGCCCAGCAGCACGAGGTAAATGGGATGGACACAAGTGCAAGATCCAAACCGGAAGCGAGACAGTGAGTGATCAAAAAGGTTCATTTCTTCCCCCACAAATTAAACACACAAGCCAAATTTAAATGAAGCCACTACACTAGTGGGTGCGCTGTCAAAACTAAGGCAACTAAATGAAAACTAGACAGCTCTAGAATACAGCGGGACAGCTGTGGCAGTGGGGAGGTGGAAGCTGTTCTGGGAAAAATACTGTGAAGAGACCAGGGCATTGGTTTCAGGTGAAGGGGACAGGTGGGGGGCAAGGCCCAGATGAGGTCGAGGTGCGGGGAGGCAGGCAGGTGAGTTTCAGGCTAGTTGGCAATGCTGTACCAGCAGCTGGTGGCCCAGGTCCAGAAAAGCGGGGATGACTGAGGCGAGAACCCCACTCCAGGAGCCGACTCTGAAGACAGGAAAAAGCAGGTAAGTTTTCACACAGGATCTGGACTGAGCAATAAAACATCACTGACTAACCTGATACTCAGGCCATGACTGATTGAGTGCACAGATCTTATATGCTGCTGGAATAATTGCCCACAGGTGCTCAGCCAGGGAGGAGCAGCCGATCTCCACCCAAAGGAGGAGGACCGCTGTTGGAAACCTACAGGTATGCATACATGACATCATGCTGTATGCTTTTTATGACAACTTACTGTGTGCCTTTTATGACACCAATCTGTATGTCATACATGACATCAAGCTGTCTCGATCCAGGACTTCAAGCTGAGGACATACATGAGATCAGGCTGTATGACACAAATGACATCAATCTCTAAGACTTATATGACATTAAAATGGGGCGATCGTGGCTCAAGAGTTGGGAGTTCGTCTTGTAATCGGAAGGTTGCTGGTTCGAGCCTCAGCTTGGACAGTCTCAGTCGTTGTGTCCTTGGGCAAGACACTTCACCCGTTGCCTACTGGTGGTGGTCAGAGGGCCCGGTGGTGCCAGTGTCCGGCAGCCTCGCCTCTGTCAGTGCGCCCCAGGGCGGCTGTGGCTACAATGTAGCTGCCATCACCAGTGTGTGAATGAGTGTGTGTGAATGGGTGGATGACTGGATGTGTAAAGTGCTTTGGGGTCCTTAGGGACTAGAAAAGCGCTATATAAATACAGGCCATTTACCATTTTACCATTAAGCTTTATGTCATAAATGATATAAAACTGTGTGCCATGCATGATATCAACCTGTAAGACTTATATGACATCAAGCTTTATGTATTCCAAGACATCAAGCTCTTTGCCATAAATGAAATTAAGCTGTATGCATATATGACATCATACTGTATGCAGATGTAAGGCAGTGACTGGAATTGGTCACAAGGTGTCATTGTTGAGCTGCATATACATTGTACGTTTTAGCAATTTTGACCATTTGTCCTCTGCAGGACACCGTAGTTCAGATTTCTCGTTCGTGCGGGCGCCATCTTGGTTCAGTGTTTACTGTGATTTGCAAAGGTAAGCACAGTCAGTGGTGTACTGCATTGGTTTTTTGTTTAAAAATAAGTGTTCCACTGTGTAAAATGGCGGTTTGCTAAGCATATATTGTGTTTGTTGGGAGGTTCATGTATTGTCTGATCAGAGTATGAGCAGTTTGTGTGCATGTTTCATTTGGTAATATCTGCCGCAATTTTGGGCTACATTCCCGCTAGTTAGCAGAGCACGCATTTGGGCAAAGTAATGCAAGATGAAGCATTAGCTTTTCAGCTACAGTTTGCTGGTAGTCCTGCTATGTTAGTTTTGCGTTATACACATTACTGAGACCGAGGAATTTTGTAAGGACATGATTATTTTTGCTTAATGTGTTTTTTTTTATATATTTGTTGTTGACTTTCACTATATGTTGATAATCACACAGTGTTTACTGTGATTTGCAAAGGGCCAGCAGTAGAGTTGGAGTGGTGTTTGCCCCAGCATCTGAATATCTGCGCGGTCCGAGCCACAAATTGAACGCATGTGTCTGACTGGTCTCTCTACTGTGCACCCCAATACAACGCAAACTTACACAACGCAGAGTCCGGGGTGTAGGGAGGCCCCTGCACTGGTTGGGTTACATCTTTGGTGCCGTGACCCGGATTTGTGGCACCTCGAGACAGAAGAGAAAGCAATGCCGACACCCCCCCAGCTACGCTGAGGTGTTGCCGTCTGATGGGGTACTGAACTAAGTTATAACTGCCTGTGCAGCTGTATTACTGGGACTTTCACTTCCCCAGGCATATCCTTTAAAAGTGAAATCTTGGGGTGGTTTCATTTGAGGGTTTTCTGTCATTGAAAAAAAAAAAAAAAGACTCAGAGACTTGAATTGTAGCAAGAATGTTAAATGATGTTCCCTGTCTATAATGATAATCATTGAATACGGTTAAGCAATTGCTGCTGATTTGTGTCATACACAACCTCTGTGCTGAAGATAGTTGTTTAACTGCACTCTGAGTTTAATGCTGTTTTTTTGTGAAGTCTGTTTTGCGCTATGAGATGATAGTTGTCATACATCTGTGTTGTGTTCTATTTTACTAGAAATAGATTGTACTTACTCACAGTTAAGCATACTACGAGTAGCCCACACACATTTTCTGGTGCAGCTAAATTAGAGATACAGGACAGTGAAAATGATGAGAGACTATGCAGACACTCCAAAGAGGGCACAGCCTCACCTTTTGAATGAAGGGGCAACAGCTAGCGCCACTACAGTGGACCAACAGTCATCAGTGAAGTCAAAGCTGGTCACCCAGTTCCCCAGCTTCACTGGCCAGCGGTTACAGTATCACACCCCAATCAGGGACCTCACCGACTCTGGGCTGGGCACACAACAGACCCCACCACCAACCATGCTTTCACCCCAGACTGATCTTGGTGTGGCTCCAGCTCATGCACCACCACTGCCAGCCTATGGAGGCCAAATGCAGGTGCCCTCACACCTATCTGAAATTCGCCCAAGTTCAGTGCCAACCAATCAGACAAGCCAGTCCAACAACAGCCCTCTAACTACAGCCCCTCCAGTGTTTCAAACAGATGTACAGATAACTATGCCCCCTGCTTTTTCCCCTCAGGCCCTGTTGTTTACACTGGTCGTAAGGTACACATTCAAGCAGGGAAAGAGATGGATTTAATGTGCAAAACAAAAGCTGGACCACAAAGAAAGACTTATACAGCCCTAATTGACGGCCACCCCTCCCTGCGGCTCAGCCAAGACATCCTGGTCGCCAGAGTTCTTGCTGATGTAAAGAAAGGATGTGCCCCGGTAAGAGTGATGAACCTCTCCCAGCATGCTATCACTATCAAGCCTCACACGCATCTGGCCAAGGCATCTCTGGTGGAAAGTATTGTGGGCTTTTCAGACAGGGTGCGGGGCAGTCATCACATTAGCGGAGGCAGAGAAGCATGCCTGGGTAAGGACCACGCTGTGGCAAGCCAGGAAGTGGATTTAAGTGGAGCAGATGTCGAAAACGAGCACCAGCGTTCCCTTCTTAAAGAGCTTGTGGAAAGGAACGTAGGTGTGTTCTCACAGCATCCCATGGATTATGGCCATACAAAGACTGTGCAACATGAAATCCCTCTGGTTGACTCTAAGCCATTTCGACTGCCTTACCGTAAGATCCCCCCATCACAGTGGCAGGATGTGAGAAGGTTGCTGACAGAAATGGAGGCAGCAGGAGTTATCAGGCCCAGCAAAAGTCCATATGCTTCACCTGTCGTGATCGTAACCAAGAAAGATGGATCACTAAGGCTGTGTATTGACTACAGGAAACTGAACTCCTGTAGCACGAGAGATGCTTTTCCTCTCCCCAGAATAGAGGAAGCCCTGGAGGCTCTAGGGCAGGCAAGATACTTCTCCACCCTTGACCTCACTTCTGGTTATTGGCAGGTAGAGGTGGCGGAGCATGACAAACACAAAACGGCATTCAGCACCCCTATGGGGCTTTTTGAAGCAAATCGTATGCCCTTTGGACTGCAGAATGCTCCTTCCACCTTTCAGAGACTCATGACCTGCTGCTTTGGCGATCTGAACTTCACCCACCTCCTAATCTATCTTGATGACCTCATCATATTCTCCAAAACCTTTGATAAGCATCTGGAAAGACTGCAGCTGGCGTTCGATCGGCTTCGGGAGCATGGCTTGAAGTTAAAGCCTTCTAAATGCCAGCTTGTGAGAAAGGAGGTTCAGTATTTGGGTCACTTGGTGTCTGCTGAGGGGATCCGGACAGACCCAGAGAAGATCAGCAGGGTGAAAAACTGGGTGAGGCCCACAAACCGCAAAGAAGTGTTGCAATTCCTGGGATTTGCTGGATACTATAGGCGGTATGTAAGTGGGTACTCTACCCTAGCTGCTCCCCTGTACCACCTAACTGCTGGTGACCCCAGAAAGAAAAAGCGAGGGGGAAAGAAAAGTCTGGCCACCGATCCACCCTTTTTGTGGACAGATGAATGCGAGAAGGCATTTAAGACCCTAAAAGAAAGGCTGACAAGCGCTCCAGTGCTGGGATATCCTGACTATAGCTTGCCTTTCGTTCTCCAGACGGGCGCCTCAGGGGAGGGTCTGGGCGCCGTTCTAGCTCAGGTCCAAGGGGGAGCTGAGAGGGTCATAGCCTTCGCCAGCAGAGACAAGGTATCCTGCACACAAACTCGAGTTCCTTGCTCTCAAATGGGCGGTCACAGACAAATTCTACGACCACCTCTATGGGCGTAGGTTCTCTGTCCAGACAGACAATAACCCTCTCAAGTATGTTATGTCCTCAGCAAAGCTGGATGCCACAGGCCAGCGGTGGGTGTCTAGGCTGGCTGCTTTCGACTTCGATGTCCAGTATCGGAGGGGACAGAGCAACACAAACGCTGACGCCCTCTCTCGCATGTCTAACCAGAAGGTCATGCACATCCTACAGACATGCCCTCAGTGGGTGGGTGTCGACGAACAGGGGCATGGTGTGACACAGGCAACCCAGGATACTCAAAGCCTCACTGGCCATGGCACGCCTGCAGGGGAGGAACTGGAACTTGGGCCCCCTACATCCACTGAGCCTTACAGGGATGTGGGGATGGAATCCCTGCCCACCATGACCAAACAGGAGATCCGTGCAGGGCAGAAAAAAGACCTTGTTATTGGCCCTGTCTTGCACTATAAGAGTATGAACCAGAAGCCAAGCCGCAGTGAGCGAATGAGTGCTGAAGGGCACGTGTGCCTTCTCTTAAAGGAGTGGAGAAGGTTAGTGGTAAGGGATGGCATCCTGTACCGCTGCGTCCAAGACAACCAAAGGGGAGTAGTTGGGCAATTGGTGCTACCAGATTTGCGTATATCAGTGAAGACTGCTCTCCACGATGACTCAGGCCACCTTGGTTTTGAGAGGACATTGCACATAATAAGGGAGAGATTTTATTGGCCACGGATGTTTCAGGAAATCAAGGCTTGGTGCGAGCAATGTGAGAGGTGCTGCCTTAGGAAAACTCCAACCGCAGGGGTCAGGGCCCCCCTGGTCAGTATCCACAGCAGTGCCCCCTTGCAGCTAGTTTGTGTGGATTTTTTGACTCTTGAGAAACCAAAAGGTGGTATCGAAAATGTCCTCGTTGTCACTGACCATTTCTCACGCTATGCACAAGCATACCCCACTAAAGAACAAAGAGCCAGCACAGTGGCTAAGGTGCTGTATAGAAACTTTTTCTGTTGGTTTGGCTTCCCAGCAAAATTGCATGCAGACCAAGGGCGCAATTTTGAAAGTGCTGTGGTGAAGGAGCTTTGTAAATGCACCGGAATCACTAAGACCCACACCACGCCCTATCACCCACAAGGTAACGGGTGGGTGACTGAACGGTTCAACCGCACCCTCATGAACATGCTGGGGATGCTAGAACCTCACCTGAAGCCCCGGTGGCACGAATATGTGGATGCAATGACACACGCCTACAACTGCACCCGCCATGATTCGACAAGGTACACACCATACTACTTGATGTTTGGCAGGCATCCACCGCTCCCTGTCGACTTGGTTTTAGGGCTGTCAACCACTAATGGGTCGGGGGGATTCAATTCAATTCAATTCAATTTTATTTATATAGCTCCAAATCACAACAAAAGTCGCCTCAAGGCGCTTCATAGATACAGAGAAAAGCCCAACAATCATATTACCCCCTATGAGCAAGCACTTTGGCGACAGTGGGAAGGAAAAACTCCCTTTTAACAGGAAGAAACCTCCGGCAGAACCAGGCTCAGGGAGGGGCGGCCATCTGCTGCAACCGGTTGGGGTGAGAGAAGGAAGACAGGATAAAAGGCATGCTGTGGAAGAGAGACAGAGGTTAATAACAGATATGATTCAATGCAGAGAAGTCTATTAACACATAGTGAGTGAGAAAGGTGACTGGAAAGGAAAAACTCAATGCATCATGGGAATCCCCCGGCAGCCTACGTCAATTGCAGCATAACTAAGGGAGGATTCAGGGTCACCTGGTCCAGCCCTAAATATATGCTTTAGCAAAAAGGAAAGTTTTAAGCCTAATCTTGAAAGTAGAGATAGTGTCTGTCTCCTGAATCCAAACTGGAAGCTGGTTCCACAGAAGAGGGGCCTGAAAACTGAAGGCTCTCCCTCCCATTCTACTTTTAAATACTCTAGGAACAAGTAGGCCTGCAGAGCGAGAGCGAAGTGCTCTAATAGGGTGATATGGTACTACAAGGTCATTAAGATAAGATGGGGCCTGATTATTTAAGACCTTGTATGTGAGGAGCAGGATTTTGAATTCAATTCTGGATTTAACAGGAAGCCAATGAAGGGAAGCCAAAACAGGAGAAATATGCTCTCTCTTTCTAGTCCCTGTCAGGACTCTTGCTGCAGCATTTTGGAAACTGAAGACTTTTCAGTGAGTTTTTAGGACTTCCTGATAATAATGAATTACAGTAGTCCAGCCTGGAAGTAATAAATGCATGAACTAGTTTTTCAGCGTCACTCTGAGACAGGATATTTCTAACTTTAGAGATGTTGCACAAATGGAAGAACGCAGTCTTACATATTTGTTTAATACGTGCGTTGAAGGACATGTCCTGGTCAAAAATGACTCCAAGGTTCCTCACAGTGTTACTGGAGGCCAAGGTAATGCCATCCAGAGTAAGAATCTGGTTAGATACCATATTTCTAAGCTTTACAGGGCCGAGTACAATAACCTCAGTTTGATCTGAATTAAGAAGCAGAAAGTTAGCGGCCATCCAGGTCTTTATGTCTTTAAGACATTCCTGCAGTTTAACTAATTGGTGTGTGTTATCTGGCTTCATTAACAGATAGAGCTGGATGTCATCTGCATAGCAGTGTAAATGTATGCTATGTCTTCTAATGATGCTGCCTAAGGGAAGCATGTATAATGTAAACAGAATTGGTCCTAGCACTGAACCCTGTGGAACTCCATAATTAACCTCAGTGTGTGAAGAGGACTCTCCATTTACATGAACAAACTGGAGTCTATTAGATAGATATGATACAAACCACTGCAGTGCAGTACCTGTAATACCTACAGCATGTTCTAATCGCTCTAATAGGATATTATGGTCGACAGTATCGAACGCTGCACTGAGGTCTAGCAGGACAAGCACAGAGATGAGTCCACTGTCAGAGGCCATAAGAAGATCATTTGTAACCTTCACTAAAGCTGTTTCTGTGCTGTGATGAGCTCTGAAACCTGACTGAAACTCTTCAAATAAGCCATTCCTCTGCAGATGATCTGTTAGCTGTTTGACAACTACTCTTTCAAGGATGTTTGACATGAAAGGAAGGTTGGAGATTGGCCTATAATTAGCTAAGACTGCTGGGTCTAGAGATGCTTTTTGAGTAAAGGTTTAACTACAGCCAGCTTGAAGGCCTGTGGTACATAGCCGATTATTAGAGATAGGTTGATCATATTTAAGATCGAAGAATTAATTAATGGCAGGACTTCTTTGAGCAGTTTTGTAGGAATGGGGTCTAAAAGACACGTTGATGGTTTGGAGGAAGTAATTATTGAAGTTAACTCAGAAAGATCAATTGGAGAAAAAGAGTCTAACTTAACATCAATGGTACTAAGAGTAGCTGTAGATAATATTACATCTGTGGGATGATTATTGGTAATTTTTTCTCTAATGATAAAAATTTTATTTGTGAAGAAGTTCATGAAGTCATCACTAGTTAACGTTAAAGGGATGGTTGGCTCAAAAGAGCTCTGACTGTTTGTCAGCCTGGCTACAGAGCTGAAGAGAAACCTGGGGTTGTTCTTATTTTCTTCAATCAGTGATGAGTAGTAAGCTGTTCTGGCTTTGCGGAGGGCTTTCTTATAAAGCAACAAACTATTTCTCCAGGCTAAATGATGATCCTCTAAATTTGTGACACGCCATTTCCTCTCCAGATTACGAGTCATCTGCTTTAGGCTACGTGTTTGAGAATTATACCACGGGGTCAGGTACTTCTGATTAGAGACCTTAGTTTTCACTGGAGCTACAGTATTCAAAGTCGTACGTAGTGAGGAGGTGAAATTATTAACAAGATAATCCACCTCTGTTGGGGTAGCGTTCAGATAGCTGCTCTGCTCTGTGTTGGTACAGGGCATTGACGATGATAACAGTGGGTGGATTATATTCTTAAACTTAGTTACAGCGCTTTCAGAAAGACATCTACTTTGATAAAGTCTACTCTCCACTGCTGTGTAATCAATTATTGTAAATGTAAATGTTATCAGGAAATGATCAGACAGGAGAGGGTTTTCAGGAAACACTGTTAAATGTTCAGTTTCTATGCCATATGTTAAAACAAGATCTAGAGTGTGATTCAAGTGGTGGGTGGGTTCTTTTACATTTTGAGAGAAACCAATTGAGTCTAATAACAGATTAAATGCCATGTTGAGGCTGTCATTTTTAGCATCTACATGGATGTTAAAATCACCCACAATAATTATTTTATCTGAGCTCAGAACTAAATTAGATATAAAGTCTGAGAAATCAGACAGAAACTCTGTGTAAGGCCCAGGTGGACGATAGATGATAACAAGTAAGACTGGTTTCTGAGTTTCACAGCTCGGGTGGACAATGTTAAGCATCAGGCTTTCAAATGAATTAAAAGTCTGTCTTGGTCTTTCATTAATTAATAGACTGGTGTGAAAAATTGCTGCCACACCTCCCCCTCGGCCTGTGCTTCGAGATTTCTGGTAGTTAGAATGACTCGGGGGTGTTGATTCATTTAAACTAACATAATCATCCTGCTGCAACCAGGTTTCTGTAAGGCAGAGTAAATCAATTTGTTGATCAATTATTAAGTCATGTACTAACAGAGACTTGGAGGAGAGAGACCTAATATTTAATAATCCACATTTCACTGTTTTACTCTTTGGTTCAGATGTGGATACTGTATTGTTCTTTCTTTGTAAATGTTTAAGTTGTTTGTTGCTGGTTTTTAGTTTGTTTTTTTGTCTTTTTGGAAGCTGACACAGTCTCTATGGAGATGGGTTTTTGGGGGGGTAGCAGGAGGAGAGAAGCTGCAGAGAGGCGTGTAAGACTGCAACTCTGCTTCCTGGTCCCAACTCTGGATAGTCATATTTTGAGGGGTTTAATAAATTTGTTCATATTTCTAGAAATGAGAGCTGCTCCATCCAAAGTGGGATGGATGCCGTCTCTCCTAACAAGACCAGGTTTCCTCCAGAAGATTTGCCAATTATCTATGAAGCCCACATCGTTTCTGGGACACCACTCAGACAGCCAGCAATTTAAGGAGAACATGCGGCTAAACATGTCACTCCTGGTCTGATTGGGGAGGGGACCAGAGAAAACTACAGAGTCCGACATTGTTTTGGCAAAGTTGCACACCGATTCAATATTGATTTTAGTGACCTCCGATTGGCGTAACCGGGTGTCATTACTGCCGACGTGAATTATAATTTTACTGAATTTACGTTTACCCTTAGCCAGCAGTTTTAAATTTCCTTCAATGTCGCCTTCTCTGGCCCCTGGAAGACAATTGACTATGGTTGCCAGTGTCTCTAGCTTCACATGTCTGAGAACAGAATCACCAATTACCACAGTTTGACCCCCGGCAGGTGTGTCGCCGAGTGGGGAAAAACGGTTAGACACATGAACGGGTTGGTGGTGTACCTGGGGCTTCTGTTTAGGACTATGCTTCCTCCTCACCATTACCCAGCCGCCCTCTTTCCGCAGCTGCTTGGGATCTGCCGAGGAACAGCTAGCGGGGCCTTTCGCTATCTTCGGCTGCACCAGCTACAGGGGCCTGGCTAGCTAAGGGTGAGTGAAGGGTGCGAAGCCGAGTCTCCAATTCAGTAATCCTGGCCTCCAGAGCTGCAAATATGCTACATTTGTTACAGATATCATTACTGCTAAAGGAGGCCGAGGAGTAACTAAACATCTGACACAATGAGCAAGAAAGTGCAGAAGGGACAGGTGAAGTAGCCATGGTGCTAACGATTCGGCTACGAGCTAAGCTAAGCGAGCGAAACAGTACAGAGACAGTGAGTGAATACTTTGGCTATAAATTAGATAGTGAGTACGCAGAAAGTGTGCTTCGGATGAAGCACGTGAAGATTATACTATGAAAAAAGAATGTATTTAAAAGTTGTTAATTAAACTGCTAAGCAGATAAGCTACACACCACTGTGTTTGAGCAGGAACCGGAAGTGATACTCTACCACAGAGCGAGCGAACACCAAGTGACAGCGCCACCAAGAGTGCCAAATTCAAATTATTCAAAATAAAACAAAATAAAATAAAATGGAAACTCTCGGAAGTTGTTATCCTGCAGGAAATCGACAGAAATCCAAATCCTCTTGAATTTATAATTCACAAAAGAGCAGAGAAAAACCCAAAAAAATACAAAACCCAAGTGTAAGTGTGCAGTTCAGACAGCAGCTGATCTCTTGGCTCTAGAGTCTGACCAATTTGGTCACATTTGCGGCCAAATTCTTCTTTCTTTCTTACATTTGTATTGGCGGCTGGCAAACAATTGAAAGGTGCATTACCGCCACCAACTGGTATGGAGTATGGTCTGGAACGACGCTCAAAAAAAAAAAAAAATTCCTCGAATCCTTCCAAACAGGCTCCCCTCTTTTAAAAACTGAAATAAGGCCTGATAACTTTTACTTCCCGATTTCTTTCGCAACAAATCAACAAGATCCAGTTCGAGTTTTAGGTTACTGAGATTTACTGAGATCAATTGTCTCCTCTCAACCTGATACCTCTGACACTGCAACATGACATGTTCTACAGTTTCTACAAAAAAGTCTCTGCAACTCTGAAAGTGTCCGTGTGGTCAACAACAGACACACATTATGCCCCTATCGTGGTCTAAACCAATCAGAGATAGTCAGGGGCGGGACCTCTCTGATTGGCCGTGGTCCAGATATTCCCGTAGTCCTTCGTGTGTACGTTTGAAAGTGCAGGTGGATAGAGAGAGGTGAGTAGCTTGAATGAAGCGATATTGATTCATTAAATCCTGAATCGACTTTTAAATATAAATGTATTTTGCCAGAAACACCAGAATCTCAGGTTAAGGCTCACAAAACTATTTCAACAACCACCAACCAGTAAATGAGAGCAGGTACACGGACTCCACACAAAGACGTAAACACAGACCCGAAGCATCACAATCAGCTTTCTCTTCCTCGGCTTTCTTACCCGACGGCCCGTACACGGACACGCCGTCGGGGCTGAAAGCTGACAGCTCACTGACCGCGTCGGCGGTTTCCGTCTTTTTTGCGCTCGATTCTGAGCTGCAGGTTTTATCTCTCTAACCAAAATTCACTGAAGTAGCAGAAAAAGAAGATCCAAACTACGCTCCACATTTGATAAATCTCGTCATTAATCCCCTCTGACTTTTGCTGTTTTGCTTCCACCGCCTGCACAGCTCTCTCTCTCTCTCTCTCTCTCAGTGTACTTCAAGAACAGTTTCCCATCTCAAATCTCTGTTTCCTGCATTATTCATTCGCTTTATTATGCACAAGTCATATACAGTGCTGTTGGTCGCTGTTTTTCCCACCAGAAAATGACCTTGAAAAGAATAATTTCTGCTGTTTTATAACGAAGAAATTGAAACTTTTTAAAATGATGCCAAATTGTAAAACTTTTGCTGTGTCTCTAATCAAACCTCCGTAACTTTGCTCTGCTTCACTTCAGCAGCATCAGGTGATGGTCAGATGTTGATTCATGTTTTCTTCACTTTTTGTTCTACTGCAGAATATTTTAAAGTGTATCTGCTACAGAAAACAGGGCAGGAAAATCTCCTTCATGTTTTTCTGTTTTATCCTCAGTTACTTTGACACAAAGGCCTCTGCTGTGATGCTCACACCTCTGATGAAGTCTCACATGTGTCAGTGCTGATAAATCATCAGAATTATAATATTTCTGACTGTCTGAGGCAAAATCAAATTGAATGGAATCAGGACCTCGTGAATCGAGTGGATTACAGAAATCAGTGATGATACCCAGCCGTAGTGAGCAGCCTAGGCCCGACAGAAGTGGATGTAGCTGTGGGTAAAAAGGTGGAAAGAACTACTGATAACTTTTTTGTTAAGTTAAGGCCTGATACTTCTGAAATTCATAGCCAGCTCTGACACGCAGCCATCAATCTCTGGGCGCTGAAAAAGCAGCAGTGTGTCCAGAAAACACATTATATGCTGCGATAAATGCCCAAGTGTCCCTCTAACACTGCCTTTCAGTGGCAGCAGGTCAGAGGACACAGGATGACATCATACTGTAAGGCTTATATGACATCATACTGTATGCCATATATGACATCATACTGTATGCCTATATGACATCATACTGCAAGGCCTATATGACATCATACTGTATGCCATATATGACATCATACTGTATGCCTATATGGCATCATACTCTATGCCTATATGACATCATACTGTATGACATATATGACATCTGTCACGGCCCAGCAGCACGAGGTAAATGGGATGGTCACAAGTGCAAGATCCAAATCGGAAGCGAGACAGTGAGTGATCAAAAAGGTTCATTTCTTCCCCCACAAATTAAACACACAAGCCAAATTTAAATGAAGCCACTACACTAGTGGGTGCGCTGTCAAAACTAAGGCAACTAAATGAAAACTAGACAGCTCTAGAATACAGTGGGACAGCTGTGGCAGTGGGGAGGTGGAAGCTGGGCTGGGAAAAATACTGTGAAGAGACCAGGGCATTGGTTTCAGGTGAAGGGGACAGGTGGGGGGCAAGGCCCAGATGAGGTCGAGGTGCAGGGAGGCAGGCAGGTGAGTTTCAGGCTAGTTGGCAATGCTGTACCAGCAGCTGGTGGCCCAGGTCCAGAAAAGCGGGGATGACTGAGGCGAGAACCCCACTCCAGGAGCCAACTCTGAAGACAGGAAAAAGCAGGTAAGTTTTCACACAGGATCTGGACTGAGCAATAAAACATCACTGACTAACCTGATACTCAGGCCATGACTGATTGAGTGCACAGATCTTATATGCTGCTGGAATAATTGCCCACAGGTGCTCAGCCAGGGAGGAGCAACCGATCTCCGCCCAAAGGAGGAGGACCGCTGTTGGAAACCTACAGGTACGCACCCTGACCATGACAACATGAAGCTGGATACCATATATGACATCAAGCTGTCTCGATCCAGGGCTTCAAGCTGAGGGCATACATGAGATCAGGCTGTATGACACAAATGACATCAACCTGTAAGACTTATAAGACATGAAGCTTGTCAGGGTTATATTGTTGATTGTCATATATGCTTAGAGTTTTATAGTCAATGTCATGTTGGTAGAGGGTTGATCCTTAGGAGTCTGCAGAGACTTTGTGTTCATTCCAGAGTGTTCTGGCATTCACACCCACATCCTGGGAGCATTGGAGAGGTCGTACCTGCTCTTATTGTTTTGTGGTAGGATGAACGTATCTATATCTGTTTTAGTCTAAGTGCCTTTTGTTTAGATGAACTGCTGGACTTCCAGACCAGCAGGTTTAGGGAAGTCTTTATGGGGTCACACTCTGACCCCACACACACACACGCACACACACACATACTTACACAACGCACAGGCAAGGTACTCTTTGTTTGTATACGTCATATGTTAATGAACCTATGCATATTCATGTAACCTCAATCAAAGAGCAGTGTTACGAGGGAGCGGATGAGAGCGACTGGGGTCAAGCGAAGGAACGGCGTTTGTCCAGTTCTCTCCCGTGCACGAGAAACATGAAGAACTTTGCCTACTCGTGTCTTGCTTTGCTGTGTAGTTAAATTGTCTTGAAAGTTCCAGCGAATAGGTTTGAGCTACAAACCTATCAAAGTTGCATGTCATACATGACATCAACCTGTATGCCTTATATGACATCATACCGTATGCATGATGACATCAATCTGTAAGACTTAGATGACATCAAGCTCTTTGCCATGAATGACATCATACTGTATGCCTATATGACATGAAGCTGTATGCCTATTGTAATGTGCGGTGGAGATGAAGCCAGCCGCGGAGGTGTGCAGGTGGATAGCGAATGAGCAACAGCTTCTGACTTTCCAAAAAGTACTCATTTATTTACAGTATCAAAAGTGCTACCTCTACCACACATTACTAAAGAGCACACTAGTCCGCGTACACACGGGAGCATCCATTACAGGAGGAGTGCGAAGAAGAACAAAAAGGGGGTGACACACCAGTCATGAGACAGGAGGCGCCGCCATGTGGTGATACACTGCATTACAATAGCAACTGTTACATAGTCCCCCCGGTGAGAAAAAGGCTGTCCTCAGCCGTACACAGCTGAAAAAGCACACACCACACCTAACAGTACCCTATACATAGAGGTTACAGCTAAGATTGGTGCACACACACAGGGCAAAAGACCATTTAAAAATGAAATTGGTGAAAATAAGATGAATATGTACAGTGGAAAATCAGTTTTCTTAGTTTTTCACTTTTTTTTTCTTTTTTTTTTTTTTTTAAGTAAATGCCAAGAATGAACCTTAACGCACTAAAGAGCCATAAAACTGGATTAAGTAGAGCAAACAGAAACACCTACATATCATGACTCAAAATAGCAATGCAACAAGGCAGCATCAAACAGGTTTAACCAAAACATTTCACTTCAGATCAAGCCTGGTTGTGTGAAAATCATTAGTCCATCTTTTGTTGCTCCAGCCAGACGTAACTCTGGGGCAACGTCTGGGCCTGAGATTGTAATGTCCACCAGCAGCTGGGTGCTGGACAGATCTGGGTGAAAGACTGTCTGAAACAGCTCCCACACCAGAAGAAGAGTCAATGTCCGGTAAATCAAAGGGGAGTGGCTCAGAGTCAATGTCAGTGTCTGCAGGAGGGCCAGGGTGGGCCTGAGAGTCAGAGTTCAGATCCTCTGCGGTCTCTCTCCCAGCAGGCGATGAAACAGAATGTTCTTTGGAAGTGAGAGAGTCCCAGGTATGGAACGGTTGCATGTTCACAACATGATAAACGCCTGCATCCACACCGGAGTCCACCCAAGTGTGCCTGTAATTAACATCACTGAGTCTCTGAGATACACACAATGGTCCCTCAAACAGTGGTGCAAGTTTAGCAGTAAAGTTAGACTGATCGTCTGACCTGGGGTGCGTCTTAAATCTCACAAGGTCACCAACACGAAACGTGGCATGTCGATGTCTCAAGTCATAGTAATGTTTTTGTCTGTCATGGCTATAGTCCAGAGCTGCTTTGGCGTGGTCGTGAGCTTCCTGCAGGGAGGCTCTCAGAGTCTCAGGGTAAGGCACACCCGGTTCATCAACACCTGCTGTAGAAGGCTGAGTGATAAGGTCAAGCGGGGTGTCTAACTCACGACCATAAAGCATCATGGCAGGAGTCATACCTGTACTGTCATGGGGGGCGGTACGCAGAGCAAAGCAAATCTGAGGGAGAAACCTGTCCCATGATGTGTGCTTATCACCTACAAAAGCGCAGATTGCAGCTTTCAGAGTCCGGTTGACGCGTTCAGTAGCATTTGTCTGAGGGTGATATGCCGTAGTGAGTCTGTGCACCGAGCCTAAGGCAGAAACAACATGTTCAAAAAGCTCACTCACAAAAGGAGACCCTCTGTCAGAAATCAGGTAATTCAATTCAATTCAATTCAATTTTATTTATATAGCGCCAAATCACAACAAATGTCGCCTCAAGGCGCTTCATAGATACAGAGAAAAGACCAACAATCATATGACCCCCTATGAGCAGCACTTTGGCGACAGTGGGAAGGAAAAACTCCCTTTTAACAGGAAGAAACCTCCAGCAGAACCAGGCTCAGGGAGGGGCGGCCATCTGCTGCGACCGGTTGGGGTGAGAGAAGGAAGACAGGATAAAGACATGCTGTGGAAGAGAGACAGAGATTAATAACAGATATGATTCAATACAGAGAGGTCTGTTAACACATAGTGAGTGAGAAAGGTGACTGGAAAGGAAAAACTCAATGCATCATGGGTATCCCCCGGCAGCCTACATCTATTGCAGCATAACTAAGGCATAACTACTATATGCTTTAGCAAAAAGGAAAGTTTTAAGCCTAATCTTAAAAGTAGAGATAGTGTCTGTCTCCCGAATCCAAACTGGAAGCTGGTTCCACAGAAGAGGGGCCTGAAAACTGAAGGCTCTCCCTCCCATTCTACTTTTAAATACTCTAGGAACAACAAGTAGGCCTGCAGAGCGGGAGCGAAGTGCTCTAATAGGGTGATATGGTACTACAAGGTCATTAAGATAAGATGGGGCCCGATTATTTAAGACCTTGTATGTGAGGAGCAGGATTTTGAATTCAATTCTGGATTTAACAGGAAGCCAATGAAGGGAAGCCAAAACAGGAGAAATATGCTCTCTCTTTCTAGTCCCTGTCAGTACTCTTGCTGCAGCATTTTGGATTAACTGAAGGCTTTTCAGTGAGTTTTTTGGACATCCTGATAATAATGAATTGCAGTAGTCCAGCCTGGAAGTAATAAATGCATGAACTAGTTTTTCAGCGTCACTCTGAGACAGGATATTTCTAATTTTAGAGATGTTGCGCAAATGGAAGAACGCAGTCTTACATATTTGTTTAATATGTGCGTTGAAGGACATGTCCTGGTCAAAAATGACTCCAAGGTTCCTCACAGTGTTACTGGAGGCCAAGGTAATGCCATCCAGAGTAAGAATCTGGTTAGATACCATATTTCTAAGCTTTTCAGCGCCGAGTACAATGACCTCAGTTTTATCTGAGTTAAGAAGCAGAAAGTTAGTGGCCATCCAAGTCTTTATGTCTTTAAGACATTCCTGCAGTTTAACTAATTGGTGTGTGTTATCTGGCTTCATGGACAGATAGAGCTGGGTGTCATCTGCATAGCAGTGAAAATGTATGCTATGTCTTCTAATGATGCTGCCTAGGGGAAGCATGTATAATGTAAACAGAATTGGTCCTAGCACTGAACCCTGTGGAACTTCATAATTAACCTCGGTGTGTGAAGAGGACTCTCCATTTACATGTACAAATTGGAGTCTATTAGATAGATATGATACAAACCACTGCAGTGCAGTACCTGTAATACCTACAGCATGTTCTAATCGCTCTAATAGGATATTATGGTCAACAGTATCGAATGCTGCACTAAGGTCAAGAAGGACAAGCACAGAGATGAGTCCACTGTCAGAGGCCATAAGAAGATCATTTGTAACCTTCACTAAAGCTGTTTCTGTGCTGTGATGAACTCTGAAACCTGACTGACTGTAAGTCGGTGTACCATGTCTAGCAAAAATGTCAGTGACGAATTTACCAGCTGCTACCTGAGATGTAGCTTCTTTGACAGCGCTGGCTTCAACCCATTTAGTCAAATAGTCAACAAACATGATCAAATAAGCATTACCAGTGGGGTTGCAGGGAAGTGGCCCAACAAAATCCACACCCACATACTCCCAGGGTTTCTGGGGGACAATGGGAACCATAAGACCGGCTGCTTTTTTCTGACTTGGCTTGGTGAGTTGGCACACACACATAGCATTTCACATCAGCCGCCATTTTGGGCCAGAAAAACGTAAAACGCAGTCTAGCCAACGTCTTAGAAACACCCAAGTGACCTGCTGTGGGGTGGTCGTGGTAATAGTCCAGCAAGGTGCCTCTCATGGAAGTAGGAGCAAACAGTTTCAGCTCTTTCAAAGGGTGCAAAGCACATGTGGATTTGGGGTCTCTGTAATACAAAAGAGAGTCATACACAACATACTGTAACAAGGTGGCATTGTCCGAGCTGTTCAGAGAGTCTGCTTCAGTGTCTCTGAGGAGTGGACCTGTGACATGATCGTCTAACTGCAGCTGTCTCAATTGTGAACGGTCAGCCAGAATGACGGGGGCAGAGTACGAATATCCAGGCTGCCCATGACAGCATGATCTGGTAAAAGATCAGTCGGCCTGCCACAGGTCAGAGGCAAAGGGTTGCGTGACAGTGCGTCGGGAACTTTGTTTTGTGCACCAGGTTTGTGCACTATTGTGAAATCAAAGTCCTGCAAACGAAGTGACCAGCGGGCGAGTCGGCCCGTTGGGTTTTGAGGAGACATGAGCCACCTGAGACTGTTGTGGTCAGTGAAGATGGTAACATGAACACCTTCAACATATGGGCGGAAGTGTTCCAGAGCCCATATCACAGCAAGGCACTCTGAAGTGCAGTAGGGGAGTTCAGCTTTGTGAAGGGAGCGACTAGCAAAAGCCACAACATACTCACGACCCTTGTCATCCTTTTGCATCAACGCTGCCCCGAGACCAATGTCACACGCATCTGCGTGAATGGAAAAGGGATGGTTGAAGTCCGGAAATGACAGGACCGGGGCTGATGTGACATGGTCTTTCAAAGTGTCCATGGCACTTTGACAGCTGTCGTCCCAGCGGAAAGCATTGTCCTTTCTGGTGATGGCGTGAAGAGGTTCGGCATGTCGGGCATAATTCTGAATGAAGCGCCGATAATAGCCAGTCAAGCCAAGGAACTGACGGACGTGTTTCACCGAGGTTGGTGTATCAAACTCCTTAACCGCCTTTACTTTGTCTGAATCGGGCTTAACACCTGATGATGTGATGCGGTACCCGAGAAAGGTGAATTCATCGAGGCAGAATTGGCACTTTTTGAGCTTCAATGACAAGCCAGCAGCTTGGAGTCTGCCCAGCACCTCCTCAAGATCCACCAAGTGCTGTTCAAAGGTAGGTGAGGCGATAACAATGTCATCCAGGTAGACTGCGCACGTTTTGTAAATAAGGCCAGCAAGCACAGAGTTCATGAGTCTCTGAAAAGTTGCAGGTGCGTTGCAGAGCCCAAAGGGCAGCACCCGAAACTGGAAGAGACCGCAGTGAGAGATGAAGGCAGTTTTAGGCTTCGAGTCCTCTGCTACAGCAACCTGCCAATAGCCTCGCACTAAGTCCAATGTCGAGACAAACTTTCCCCGTGCCAGAAAGTCCAAAGACTCATCTACACGAGGCAGCGGATAAGAGTCTTTTCGGGTAACTTGGTTGAGCCCTCGAAAGTCCACACAAAACCTTGGTTCCGTGGCCGCTCTATTTACAATGACTACAGGAGCTGCCCAAGGGCTTGTGGAAGGTTCAATGATGTTGTCCTTCAACATTTGTTGCACTTGTTCTTCAATCACACGTTTCTTAGCAGGTGACGTGCGGTAGGGTGGGAGATTGACGGGTGTTGCATTGCCAGTCTCTATGGCGTGCTCAGTGAGAGCCGTTCGACCAAGTTGACCATCAAACAAGGAGGTAAACTTGCTGAGCAGATTGAGTAAAGCATCCTTGTTGTTCTCTGAGAGACTTGCTTCAGACAGTTTGGCTGTTAAGTCTGAGCGAATCAAGTCCAAAGACATTAGTGTTCCAGGTGAATGTGAGTATTCATTTTGAAGGTCCTCTTCATCGTCTGCGAGTGGGCAGGGGATGTCCTCAATGTAGACTGTTCTAGTGGGAATGTGAATAGAAACAGAAGCTCTTGCCATAAAATCCATTCCCAGAATGAAAGGAGAGGACAAATCTGGTATTATTGCAAAACGCTGGTAAAAGTTCTTGTTCATGAATCCAATATTGAGCCAAATAACACCCTCAGGGATACAGGGAGCATTATTGGCGAGGTTAACTGCAGGACCATTCCACTTACTTGTGTTTCTAGGGTAAGAGTCATTTACTCGAATGAGATCTGTTCGTACAGCCGAGAGGGAAGCACCCGTGTCGAGGGTAGCATCCACAGATGAAGCATTGAAGTTCACTTTCGTTCTTAGCGGGGTATTCCAGTGGACTTCTGAAAAATTGTTTTCCAAGTGTCCAAGACTGTGTCCACCCTGTAGTGAATCGGGCATGTGAGGCTCCGTTAGTAACTGGGGGAAGGTTGGCCTCTGTGAAATGTCCTCCCCCCCTGTAGTTTCCCGACTGCCTGTATTGTGGCTGGGATGTGGTGCTGCTTAATTCCACCTTTTCATGGCCAGGGTCAGAGGGGCCAGGTGCCGGCAATGGCTGGACTGGGCCATGCTTAGCGGTGTTTGAGGCTCGTTGTGGCAAATGAGGTTGGGTGTTACAGTTTGGGCAGGTGCGTGTAGTGAACCCTGGCTGAGAGCATTTGAAGCAGTAAGGTTCAGGCTTATAGTTGTCTTTGCCACATAAAGCAGGCTTTATGGTCCAAGCACTGAGTGAAGCTCATGAGCACGTAGCAGCAGGTCCATTACAGAAGTGACATTAGCGCCATACAGGGCAACTCTGTATTTTTCAAGAGCATGTTTACTAATCAGGTCGATTCTGTCTTTTTCAGGTGGAGGACTCTTCAGTTTGTCAAACTCACTCAACATGTGAGCAACAAAGGTTGGGAGCGGTTCGTCCTGAGCCTGAACACGATCCAAAATTCCTCTCAGGATGCGTTCTTGGTTGTCGGAGGGCAGAAAAACTGTCTTAAACAGTTGACAGAATTGAGCCCATGATGTGGTGTGGGAGCTCAATGCCTTGAACCATTTCTTTTGCAAGAAAGTGTGGAAGTTCGTTTAGCAATTGCCCATCGGTTAGGTTCAATGAGGCTTTGTATGTGCCAACTGCATTTAACCAGTCCTCAGGTTGCACTTTGCCGTCCCCAGCATACACAGGAGGCTCCAGTTTGGCATGATGTAAAGCTGCCGCAATCACTCTGGAAGTGCTGCTGAGCTCGAGTGGGTGAGATGGGAGTAAAGGATTTGTAGGTTGAAATGGGCTGCTAGGCAGGAACGGATTGGTACTGTTGGTGGGTTCAGTTTTGTCCCTTGCAGGAACATGAGGTGTCGATGTGGCCATTGGGAAAACAGGAGACTGTTTGACTGCAGGAGGGGGAGAGTTCCCCGTTGTGAGTTGATCCCACTGCTTTAGTAAACTCTGCTGTATGTTCAGTGAGTCACGTAAACAATCACTAAGCTTATTCACCTCAGTTCTTAACTCCACCACTTGTTGGCTAAGGCTAGGAGTCACATTTTCAACTATCTGGCACATAGGTAACGAGGTAAGTTCCATGTCTGAGTCAGAGTTGTCTGGGTAGTGTGCCATTGCGATTTCAAAAAAAATTAAGCCGCTCCAGGGCACAGCGCAGTTATTGATATAGCAGTAAAAGAGTCAGCTAGGTCAGACTAGAAAGACAAAACTGCAAAAATGCCATTCAAGATTAAATTTAGAAAAACCACAAATAAAATTTCGCCCAACAACTGAAATTAGGCTGTAGTGATCAGAACCATGTTATTACAATAGCATGTCTGAAACACTAGAGCTCAATGCAAGATTAGTTTTAAATCGTTTCGTTATACTGAGCCGAAGACCAGCACCAACGGTTGTAGTCGGCCAAGTTATCACTTACATGTGCTACAGTCAGTCTAGTCTCAGCAGAGGGAAAGGGGCATGAAAAGCCAGCAGAAATGTTCATGTCCAGGCTCTCCACAGAAGAATTAATCCTTAGAAGACGAGACCAACAGCACGTCCAAATAACAGATCCACAGAGTCCATTCGCGTCGCGGAGTCAGCTTCTCTCTTTTTCTTTCTCCCAAGTGGAGCAGCGGCACACCGCGGTATCCAGAAATTAGTCGGGTCCCACCTGAGCTGAGGCTGCGGAAAACGTCCGAGCGTCCGCAAAAGTGGGGGGATTTCCGAGACAGTTCACGTGCTAGAAGAGAAGAATCCTCGGCGGGATACAAAAATCGTCTGAAGTCCAAGGGGAAAAAGTTCGGGCACCAGTTGTAACGTGCGGTGGAGATGAAGCCAGCCGCGGAGGTGTGCAGGTGGATAGCGAATGAGCAACAGCTTCCGACTTTCCAAAAAGTACTCATTTATTTACAGTATCAAAAATAAAAGTGCTACCTCTACCACACATTACTAAAGAGCACACTAGTCCGCGTACACACGGGAGCATCCATTACAGGAGGAGTGCGAAGAAGAACAAAAAGGGGGTGACACACCAATCATGAGACAGGAGGCGCCGCCATGTGGTGATACACTGCATTACAATAGCAACTGTTACACTATATGACATCATACTGTAGCCTGGGAAATGGTTAGCCACACAGGACACAATTACTGGGTTCTTAATGTGCAGTTTTATTGTCAATGCCGACTGAATAAACAAAAAAAATGTCCTTTGACCTTTACTTTTGTCAAACAGCGGCCATGTGGACTTGTACTGAACATCGACAGCACGAGAGGTAACGTGGCAAAGTAACAGAATAACCGACTAAACAAAGATTCGCCAATACAATACGAGGAATAAAGGAAATGAAATACAAAACACAAAAATACGGCAGTGACCTCTGTGTGCAGAACAAAATACAAAGAGCTAAATCACACAAGGCTCCTTTAAAAACTGTGGAAGTGTTACATACATTTTTATAAACACTTACATTCCACAGAAATCTCAGCTCACTCGGATACTGGAGCACACAGACGATCTCGCAACTCATCCCTTGCATGGAGAAAATGGCCGCTCCACGCTGCACATACAGGTCCTTTGCATCATACATTTCAGAAATACATCATCTTGTTAAAATACTGATGTTTTGCCACTGCACTACAATTATACCAATATGTTTCAATGAGTTATGTGCATATTTAACAATTCCTTACCAACAATTTAACTCCTTCACAACATTCCCGTTCCACATCCACAAAAAAAAGAAAAGTCCCGAGATGCAGTTCTTGTTAAGTCTTTTTTTGGAAAACTGCAGTTAACCCTTAAGAACTGCCCCCCCCCCCCACCCCCCCAATGACCACAATATGCAACTACACAAACCTATAAGATTAACAGTTTCAAGTGCACGCAACATGCAGATAGCCAAAGAAATAGCACAAGCAATAACATTAAATTACCCAATAACATTCTTGTCTTACCATACATGGAAACAAAGACACAACATTTTAAGACCCCTTTTTGAACCTTAAATGGACATTTGGTTAACTGACATGGAAAATATTATTATTAATTTACCACTCAGCTAAAATACTGTATGCCTATATGACATCATACTGTATGCCTATATGACATCATACTGTATGCCTTATATGACATCATACTGTATGCCTATATGACATCAATCTGAATGCATATACGATATCAAGCTGTCTCGTTCCAGGACTTCAAGCTGAGTGCATACATGAGACAAGGCTGTATGACATAAATGACACCAAGCTGTATGACATATATGACATCTGTCACGGCCCAGCGGCACGAGGTAAATGGGATGGACACAAGTGCAAGATCCAAACCGGAAGCGAGACAGTGAGTGAACAAAAAGGTTCATTTCTAGCTGTCCACAGCCTCAATGTCCATACCTTGGATGTTCAGTGGTTGCAGTGGAGAATGCTTGTGCCTGTGGAAGTCTACCACCAGCTCCTTGGTTTTACTGGTGTTTATCTGGAGGTAGTTCAGCTGCACCAGTCCACAAAGTCCTGAGTCAGTCCTCTGTACTCCTTGTCGTCCCCATCAGTGATGAGGCCGACTATTGCAGAGTCATCAGAGAACTTCTGCGGGAAGCACTGGGTGGAGTTGTGGGAGAAGTCTGCAGTGTAGATGGTGAAGAGGAACGGAGCCAGAACCGTTCCCTGTGGGGCCCCCGTACTGCAGACGACCCTGTCCGACACACAGCCCTGAGTCCTCACATACTGTGGTCGGTCGGTGAGGTAGTCCAGAATCCAGGTAGTAATATGACATGAAGCTGAATGCATACATGACATCATACTGTATGCCTATATGACATCATACCACAAGGCTTATATGACATCAAGCTGTATGCACATATGACATGTTTTCGTCATGATCCTGGTGTTTCCCAGTTTTTTGTGTTTGTGTTCTATTTCTGGATTATTGGTTGTTCATGGTTTTGTTCTTTTGATGTTATTTGTTGTTCTTGTTTCTAGTTTAAGTAGCCTGCCCACAGGCTTAGAGTCCACATGAATTCCTTACCATGAATAATTATTCTCTGGATTTTAGGGACCAAATCAGCCGCTGTAAACTGGCAGGACTTTAATGCCACCACATCAGATTGCGTCACAGTTTTGCAGCTGGGTGCGGTGATGGATTGGCTGGTACGTCACATCATCCCTGATGACAACAACACATCTGAGATGCACACTGACATTTCAGAGGGTAAGCTGAATGTTAATTCTTTAACACATTCACATTACAAGGCTTGAAAATTCGGTGTTGTTTTCGGTGTTGATCTTCTCTCTTGCTCTTGACGAAGGCGGTCGCACTTTTCTCCTCTCCTCCTCCTCTCCCTTATCTTCCCTGCTTAGCCTCTTGTGTCCTTGTCTTAGTCACAAGGACAGATTTCAAAAGGGCCAATGAAGTTGGGTGTAAGTTTTTTGGATTCGGTCCTGACAGGAACAAAGCGGGTAGAGAGCCACACCTTCTGGCCGACAGAGTATTCGGGTGCTGGGGTCCGGTGCCGGTCTGCGATGCGTTTGTTGTTCTCCTTCGTGCGTAGTAGGGCCGCCTGAGTTGCCCGCCAAACTCGTCGGCACCTGCGCAGATGAGCCTGGACGGAGGGTACAGAGTGCTCACCTTCCACAGCAGGAAAAAGAGGAGGCTGATATCCCAAGAAAGCTTCAAATGGAGACCGGCCGCTGGCAGAGGCAGTCAAGCTGTTATGGGCGTACTCGATCCACGGCAACTCCTCACTCCAGATGGTTTGATTGGTGGAGGCGACGCAGCGCAGGGCGGTCTCCAGTTCCTGGTTGGCCCGCTCGGACTGGCCATTGCTCTGAGGGTGATAGCCTGAGGATAGACTGACCTTTGCTCCCAGAGAGTTGCAGTGAATTGAGGCCCTCTGTCGGACACTATGTCTTCCGGGATCCCATGCAGGCGGAAGACGTGCGTGGCGAGTAGGCGTGCAGTCTCTAGAGCTGTGGGAAGCTTAGGCAGAGCAATGAAATGAGCCGCTTTAGAGAAACGATCGATTATGGTGAGAACGACGGTGTTACCTGCTGAAGGAGGTAGCCCGGTGATGAAGTCCAGTGCTATGTGAGACCATGGCCTGGAAGGAGTGGATAATGGATGGAGCTGACCCGCCGGGGGTTGGTTCGATGGTTTGTTTCGGGCACAGACCGTACAAGCGGTGATGTATTCTTGAGTATCTTGGGTGAGTGAGGGCCACCAGAAGTACCGCTGGAGAAACTTGATGGTGCGATGTATCCCTGGATGGCATGAGAACCGGGCTGTGTGAGCCCATTGCAGGACCTGGGATCTGACAGAGCGCGGAACATAGAGTCTGTGGGTGGGTCCCCCCCCCCGGGTCCGGTTCGGCTTCCTGAGCCGCCTGGATGGCCGCCTGGATCTCCCAGGTGATTGCCCCGATAGTACAGGTTGCCGGCAGGATGGAATCTAGATCTGCCTTTTCTTCAGCCGCGGAGAACTGACGGGAGAGAGTGTCCGGTTTGACGTTCCGGGAACCGGGTCTGTAGGTGATTGAGAAGTGGAAACGGGTGAAAAACAGGGCCCATCTGGCCTGTTGAGCGTTGAGACGTTTCACCGTTTGAAGGTAGGCCAGATTTTTGTGATCGGTCCAGACCACAAAGGGTTGAGTGGTGCCCTCCAGCCAATTCCGCCATTCTTCCAGGGCGAGCTTAATCGCCAGCAGCTCCCGGTCGCCCACATCGTAGTTACGTTCTGCAGGGATGAGACGACGGGAACAAAAAGGCACAGGGGTGCAGCTTACCCTCCTTCTGTTGGGAAAGGACGGCCCCCACTCCTTAGTCGGATGCGTCGACCTCTACCACGAACTGAAGAGTGGTGTCAGGCTGGACCAGGATGGGCGCTGAGGCAAACCGTTTCTTGAGCTCCTGAAAGGCTGATTGGGCGGCGTCACTCCACTGAAAAGCAAGCTTGGGAGAGGTTAACTGGGTTAATGGTAAGGCTATCCTGCTGAAGTCCCGTATGAATCTCCTGTAGAAGTTAGTGAAGTCAAGAAAGCGTTGCAACTGGCGACGGTTGTTTGGCTCGGGCCAGTTCACAACAGCCTTGACTTTCACAGGGTCGGGTCGGAGATCTCCACGCTCGATTATGTACCCTAGGAAGGCAACAGTGGGCACATGAAACTCACATTTCTCGCTTTTGACGAACAGCCGGTTCTCCAGAAGGCGTTGCAGTACCAGCCGGACCTGGGTCTCGTGTTCAGCCTGGGAAGAGGAGAAGATCAGAATGTCGTCTAGGTAGACAAACACAAATCTGTTAATAAAGTCCCTTAGAACATCGTTGACCAGAGCCTGGAATACTGCAGGTGCGTTAGTGAGGCCGAACGGCATGACCAGATACTCGAAATGTCCAAGGTGGGTATTGAACGCTGTCTTCCATTCATCGCCGTCTCAAATCCGAACCAGGTGGTAAGCGTTTCTTAAGTCCAGCTTGCTGAATATGGTGGTGCCCTGGAGAAGTTCGAAAGCAGAGGTGAGCAGAGGCAGTGGATATTTATTCCTGACCGTAATGTTATTGAGTCCCCGATAGTCAGTACAGGGTCGGAGGGTCTTATCCTTCTTTTCCACAAAGAAGAAACTCGCTGCGACGGGTGAGGAAGAGGCACGGATGATGCCGGCAGCGAGGGATTCCGTTATATATTTCTCCATAGCCTCCCGTTCTGGCAGCGAGAGGCTATAAAGGCGGCTGGTTGGTAAGGGAGCTCCCGGCAGCAGGTCTATGGCACAGTCGTAGGGCCGATGGGGTGGCAGCGACTGGGCTCGGTCCTTCCGAAACACCTCAGCGAGATCGTGGTAAACAGACGGCACATTCGCTAAGTCGGAAGACCGTGGTGGCTCTGGGCCGGTGACCGATGTGTTAGGAGGTAAGGCAGCCTTAAGGCAGGTCATATGACACTCCTCTCCCCAGCCAGTGATGCCTCCTTTCCGCCAATTAATAGTGGGGTTGTGTTGCTGGAGCCAGGGATGCCCGAGAACTAACGGCGTCTGGGTGGAGTGAAAAACAAAAAAGCTAATCTCCTCCGAATGATTGCCAGACAGTGTGAGGGTGAGCGGTTCAGTGATGTGCGTGATGTCGGGGAGGCGCTGCCCTGACAAAGCCGTGACACGTAAGGCGTGAGGCAGTGACTCCACAGTTACACAGAGTTGTTTTGCTAGTTCAGAGTCAATGAAATTTTGTTCTGCTCCTGAATCAATGAGCACAGAAAGAGAATGACACTCTGAGTGGACCAGAAGCTTAGCTGGCAGGGCTAAACGTGGAGGAGATTTATCCTGATTCAAACCGCCCACCAGTACTCCTACCATCACTGGCGGGCGCGGCCTTTTGCTCGCGACGGGAAGGAGGCGATCATGTGTCCGTTGTTACCACAATACAGGCACTCACCGGCCGTGATGCGCCGCCAATGCGCTGCCAATGCGCTGCCAATTTGCATGGGTTGTACCTCTCCGTCGGCGCCCTCTGGTGTCCGGGAGGACCGGTAATCAGCCGAGGCCTCCGCCCCTCGTTGCCCCGCGGCCTCCTGGGAACTGGAGATCCGTGCTTGTCGACGAGCCCGTAGCCGCTCATCGACCTTAATGCACAAGGACATCAGTTCATCAAAAGCAGTGGGAAGGTCCCGCATAATCAATTCATCCTTCAGATCCTCTCGAAGGTTATTTAACAGTGTGCTCCTGAGCGCATCCGGTCCCCAGCCGGTTTCTTCTGCCAAAATCCAAAAGTCGATTGAATAGTCTGCCATACTCCGCTTACCTTGCTTGAAGTTAAGGAGGCGGAGCGCCGCAGCCTCAGCTCCAGAGCCTCTGTTAAACACAGTCTTAAATTTAGCCATAAACACCTCAAAAGAAATCCCAGGGTCGGAGTTTAATACCACCTGGGCCCATTTCAAAGCACGATCCCTTAGCATCTGTACAAAGAAAGCAATCTTCGCCCCGTCATTGTTATGGAAGCGCCGCTGTTCGCGGAAAATCAATGCGCACTGGGCCAGAAAACCAGAGCACTTTTCCGACTCACCCGTAAAGGGTTCAGGCGAAGGCAGAGGACCGTCAGAAGATGGAGTGGCTGCCAATGAGGGGCTTGCTGTGGCCGCCGCGAGTGTTTCCTGCGGGGCAGGGTGAGCTGGCTGGGGATTCCCCGGCTGTACGCCCCCTGGTGTAGTCAAACGGGAAACAGCTTGGGTTAGTGTGGCGATCTCACCTCGCAGCTGGTGTAACATTTGTTCGTGGCGGGTCAGCGCCGCTTCTTGGGCAGCCAGTGCCTGTCCGACGGTATTCTGGTCTGCTGAGTCTATGTTGTGGCTGGATCGTTCTGTCACGGTTAGCGGAGCGGACTCAGGCACAGACCACAAGTTCCTTCAAATCAAAAGTGAATTTATTTACAGTGTTCTCCACAGTGACATATATATACACACAACGGTGTCTGGGGAAAAGGGGCCGGGGTTCCAGGGTCCGGGAGTGAAAGGGGCAGGAGTCCAGGGAGGGGAGATTCCCATACAGCTCTCGCAAACACACACAGCTCCTCTTCTTTCCTCTACCACTCTTGCTCACGCTCAGTCACAGTGCACAGGGAAACGGGTCCGGGGGGAATCTATACACAGACAGAGAAACAGTTAGTCTCCAGGTTCAGACGTACTCACGACCAAAACTTTGCAGAGTGCAGGACGACTGACGCTGATGGCTCAACGATCCAGCGACGAGTAGAGCAGACTCGCCATCTTAAGTAGTACTCTAATTCTCGTAATCAGCGGCAGGTGTGCTGATCATCCCCAGGTGCGTGGGCCAGGGGCGGGAGCCCATACTGAGCTCCGCCCCAGCAGGAGAAAGAGAGAGGGAGAGGACGAGAGAGAGAAAGAGAGCAGAGGCAAGAGAGGAGAATAAACAAAACAAAACATAGCGCCTGACTGCTGTCAGCTGGCGAGGTGCGGGGACCATGACAGTTGTGTACAACTGGTCCAAGCAGATGCACTTACTGAATTCAAGAGTCAAGTTCTTGCATGAGTTGGACCAATAATACAGACTTGTAATAAATGCTCTTCCTTACCAGTGAGTCCGGAAGATCTTTTAGAATATCCTGTGTTGTCTGTGTTTCGAAATCCATGAGGGTTACCTAGACTTGAGTCTCCTTTTATATGAACTCAAAACTCCTCTTGCAGTCCCACCCACATTTAAATTAACGAGATTCAATCATGAAACTAATGGATGGCTAACGACTGTCGTAGCACCCCATTGTATTTTGTTGTCATCTTTTGTCTCCAGTAGCTGTTGAAGGTTTCGTAAGGTTTTAATCAGAGGCATCTTATTAACACATAAATTAATGATTCCCTGAACTATTCAAAAGAAAGAATTCCCCAAATAGGAGCACTAAGTAAAGAGGAAAACCACAAGTTTTTCCATTTGAGGGGTCTCTATTTGAGATGTTCTGTAAGTGAACCGTGTTATCTAAAGTTTGCTTCAAAGTGTCTAATTGTTGTAAACTCGTATGCAAGGTCACTTTGAGTGGGTGCACTTAGGAATAAAACCACCATCAGTGTCTCCATTCAAAGTGATCTTGATATGAAACATACAACTCAATTTGATAGACCTAACATGGAGGGTCAGGTAGAATTTGTAGCAGTTGTTGTGTACAACTGGTCCAAGCAGATGCACTTACTGAATTCAAGAGACAAGTTCTTGCATGAGTTGGACCAATAATACAGACTTGTAATGAATGCTCTTCCTTACCAGTGAGTCCGGAAGATCTTTTGGAATATCCTGTGTTGTCTGTGTTTCGAAATCCATGAGGGATACTTAGACATTAATCTCCTGTTATATGAAATCCAAACTCCTCTTGCAGTCCTACCCACATTGAAATTAACGCGATTCAATCATGAAACTAATGGATGGCTAACGACTGTCGTAGCACCTTTTGTCTCCAGTCGCTGTTGAAGGTTTCGTGTGGTTTTCATACTCTCACAAACACTGAGCAGTTATCATACTCTAACACACACTGAGCAGTTGTCATACTCTGACACGCACTGAGCAGTTGTCATACTCTCACACACACTGAGCAGTTGTCATACTCTCACACGCACTGAGCAGTTGTCATACTCTCACACACACTTAGCAGTTGTCATACTCTGACAAGCACTTAGCAGTTGTCATACTCTGACATGTGCTGAGCAGTTGTCATACTCTGACACGCACTGAGCAGTTGTCATACTCTGACACACTGAGCAGTTGTCATACTCTGACACGCGCTGAGCAGTTGTCATACTCTGACAAGCACTTAGCAGTTGTCATACTCTGACACGCACTGAGCAGTTGTCATACTCTGACACGCACTTAGCAGTTGTCATACTCTGACACGCACTGAGCAGTTGTCATACTCTGACACGCACTGAGCAGTTGTCATACTCTGACACGCACTTAGCAGTTGTCATACTCTGACAAGCACTTAGCAGTTGTCATACTCTGACACACACTGAGCAGTTGTCATACTCTGACACGCACTTAGCAGTTGTCATACTCTGACACGCACTTAGCAGTTGTCATACTCTGACACGCACTTAGCAGTTGTCATACTCTGACATGTGCTGAGCAGTTGTCATACTCTGACACGCACTTAGCAGTTGTCATACTCTGACATGTGCTGAGCAGTTGTCATACTCTGACACGCACTTAGCAGTTGTCATACTCTGACACACACTTAGCAGTTGTCATACTCTGACATGTGCTGAGCAGTTGTCATACTCTGACACGCACTTAGCAGTTGTCATACTCTGACACGCACTTAGCAGTTGTCATACTCTGACATGTGCTGAGCAGTTGTCATACTCTGACACGCACTTAGCAGTTGTCATACTCTGACACGCACTGAGCAGTTGTCATACTCTGACACACACTTAGCAGTTGTCATACTCTGACATGTGCTGAGCAGTTGTCATACTCTGACACGCACTGAGCAGTTGTCATACTCTGACACGCACTGAGCAGTTGTCATACTCTGACACGCACTGAGCAGTTGTCATACTCTGACACGCACTGAGCAGTTGTCATACTCTGACAAGCACTTAGCAGTTGTCATACTCTGACACGCACTGAGCAGTTGTCATACTCTGACACGCACTGAGCAGTTGTCATACTCTGACAAGCACTTAGCAGTTGTCATACTCTGACACGCACTGAGCAGTTGTCATACTCTGACACACACTGAGCAGTTGTCATACTCTGACACGCACTTAGCAGTTGTCATACTCTGACACGCACTTAGCAGTTGTCATACTCTGACACGCACTTAGCAGTTGTCATACTCTGACATGTGCTGAGCAGTTGTCATACTCTGACACGCACTTAGCAGTTGTCATACTCTGACACGCACTTAGCAGTTGTCATACTCTGACATGTGCTGAGCAGTTGTCATACTCTGACACGCACTTAGCAGTTGTCATACTCTGACATGTGCTGAGCAGTTGTCATACTCTGACACGCACTTAGCAGTTGTCATACTCTGACACGCACTGAGCAGTTGTCATACTCTGACACGCACTTAGCAGTTGTCATACTCTGACACGCACTTAGCAGTTGTCATACTCTGACACGCACTTAGCAGTTGTCATACTCTGACACGCACTTAGCAGTTGTCATACTCTGACACGCACTTAGCAGTTGTCATACTCTGACACGCACTTAGCAGTTGTCATACTCTGACACGCACTTAGCAGTTGTCATACTCTGACATGTGCTGAGCAGTTGTCATACTCTGACATGTGCTGAGCAGTTGTCATACTCTGACATGTGCTGAGCAGTTGTCATACTCTGACACGCACTTAGCAGTTGTCATACTCTGACATGTGCTGAGCAGTTGTCATACTCTGACATGTGCTGAGCAGTTGTCATACTCTGACACGCACTTAGCAGTTGTCATACTCTGACATGTGCTGAGCAGTTGTCATACTCTGACACGCACTGAGCAGTTGTCATACTCTGACACGCACTTAGCAGTTGTCATACTCTGACACGCACTTAGCAGTTGTCATACTCTGACATGTGCTGAGCAGTTGTCATACTCTGACACGCACTTAGCAGTTGTCATACTCTGACATGTGCTGAGCAGTTGTCATACTCTGACATGTGCTGAGCAGTTGTCATACTCTGACACGCACTGAGCAGTTGTCATACTCTGACATGTGCTGAGCAGTTGTCATACTCTGACATGTGCTGAGCAGTTGTCATACTCTGACACGCACTTAGCAGTTGTCATACTCTGACATGTGCTGAGCAGTTGTCATACTCTGACACACACTGAGCAGTTGTCATACTCTGACACGCACTTAGCAGTTGTCATACTCTGACACGCACTTAGCAGTTGTCATACTCTGACATGTGCTGAGCAGTTGTCATACTCTGACACGCACTGAGCAGTTGTCATACTCTGACACGCACTTAGCAGTTGTCATACTCTGACACGCACTTAGCAGTTGTCATACTCTGACATGTGCTGAGCAGTTGTCATACTCTGACACGCACTTAGCAGTTGTCATACTCTGACATGTGCTGAGCAGTTGTCATACTCTGACATGTGCTGAGCAGTTGTCATACTCTGACACGCACTGAGCAGTTGTCATACTCTGACATGTGCTGAGCAGTTGTCATACTCTGACATGTGCTGAGCAGTTGTCATACTCTGACACGCACTTAGCAGTTGTCATACTCTGACATGTGCTGAGCAGTTGTCATACTCTGACACACACTGAGCAGTTGTCATACTCTGACACGCACTTAGCAGTTGTCATACTCTGACACGCACTTAGCAGTTGTCATACTCTGACATGTGCTGAGCAGTTGTCATACTCTGACACGCACTGAGCAGTTGTCATACTCTGACACGTGCTGAGCAGAAAGAGAAACCCTCAACAGAAGAGTTGAGAAACACAAAACTTGTGTGATCTGAATGTCCTGGTGAGTCTCCACCTGTTACAGGTGGGTGCTGCCTGCACTGTCTCAAGACAGCCCAGACCAGGTGCACCACAGACACTTCAAACCTCATCTCAGGACAAAAACTAAAAGAACAACATAAACTAGGAGAAAAATTGCCTTAGAAACATGCAGGGTTAGAGGAGACGGCAGCCGTGTAGAGGTGAGCCTGTGTGAGTCCTTTTTCTTTTAGTGAACAACAGAAAAACAGAAAAAAGAAAGAAAACTTACCTTAAATATCTGTAGGGTTGTTTTCTCTGAGACATGTTGGAATCTGTAAACAGTTACTCCGAAAAGGATCCAGATGTTTCAAAATACTTCTCTGGTGAACGTTTCAATTCTGCGAACATAAATGCTGTGATTAATGGACTAAAAGTCATCGCTTCTCACCCCTATTTATGGATTCAAGGATCAAAGGATCAAATTGGTGGTAAGATTCTAAATATGTGTGATGTCATAATCCTGTTAGTTTGGAATACACAAAACAATAAGCACAGTTGTACAGACACATACACAAACTCCCAAAAACTAGCCAGCCCTCATGAGGAGGTTGCGACGCCCTCCAGGTGCGGGAAAGAAAGCAGGAAAAACCGGGAGTGGGCCGCCTCACCGCTCTTTACATTAATGGACCGCCCCAAAGAAATCCAAACATGGAAATGCTTTCACACACATGTGATTATGTGCAGAGGTCCATCCTAGCAGCCAACCTCAGATCTCCATGCAGGCACACATTAATGCACATACATCTGCACACATCCAGAGATAAACTCCCCCAAAGAAATCCGAACATGGAAACTTTTGCGCACACTGCAAACACATTCAGAGTTCATAATGTACTGGTGAGTCTCCACCTGTTACAGGTGGAGACCTGTAACAGGTGAGTACATCACCCTCGTGATGGGGTGGACCTCCTCCAGGCCTCACTGCCTTCCCCTCCTGAGAGAAACCCTTTATAGAAGAGTTGAGAAAGACACAATTTGTGAGGTCTGAATGTTCTGGTGAGTCTCCACCTGTTGCAGGTGAGTGCAGCCTGGACTGTCTCGAGACAGACCAGATCAGCTGCACCACAGACACTTCATACCTCATCTCAGGAGAAAAACTGAAAGAACAACATAAAAAAGGAGAAAACGACCTCAGAAACATGGCCAACATCTGTTTGATTAGACTAACAAATAATGGTTGACCATTTTCAGCTGCTCGCCTAACCTTCAGTAGTTGTTCGAGGTCATTGAAACGCTTAGGTTTTATATATCCAGTTTCCTTGGATTGATAATCTGTCTCGTATTGAAATTGTTCTTTGGTCAGTTTTACCTGTTGCAGAATTTCAGGGTCGCTCTTGTTGACTTTAATAGCCACGATCTGTCTGTTTGCTCTGTGAATTGGTTAGAAACAAAACTGAACTTGTTTTGGTTTCTTTTGTAAAATGCTCTGAAAACATCTGGAAAGGGTTTGGGTTGGTGTCAGGTCAACGTCCGTTATGCCATAAAGTATAATGGGTGAGCGCTCGTATTATGGGTTTTGGGATCAAAGCAAAGCTACCACGTCATGAAGGATCGAAGCAAAGCTACCGCGTCACAAGGGATCAAAGTGATTCTGATGTAATGCGCAGGCGCACACACATGTTTGTTTGTGTAATATTGTTCACACTAAATTTGACCGTAGGCAATTTAATATGAGTCAATCAAAGAAAATGTTAGTTTTGGAGAATTTTGAAATTACGAAACTGACAATTACGAGAATTTTTGTTCGTGTATTTTTTTCTTTTGCATAACATGTCGAGCTTTTCTGTATATAGCCATGTCGTAGATTTCGGAGCAAACAAGAAATTGATGAAAATGTTCTATTTTATTTTAACAATCATCAACTGCATATGCAGGTTTCGTACGGGTGCTTGAAATCCTTGAAAAATCTTGGATATATTGTAGTGCTTCTATTTCGGACTTGGTGCTTAAAACGTCTTGAAACTGTATTTCATTCACCACAAATAACTATCTGATTGAATAGTTTTCTTATCAGATAGAGAAATAAAATGGCAAAGTCTAAAAGCAACATTTCTCTGCCTGGGCTGCCTTGTACCTCTGCACGTCAGTCTGTTTCAATGTGTGACCCCCCCTCCCCGAAAAGTCGGGGGTGAGCGCACTAACGTGCTGGAGGCCGTTTTAATGAGTGTTTGCTGGAAAACGAAAAATACAAGAATGAGTCTGCAAGAAGGATTTGTACGTTTTCACTGTGGAGGAGTTTGCGTAAGTCCTAGTAAATCATTTTCTCCAGTGTGGACGTTACACATGCTAATTTTTAAAATCGTTTTTATTATTTTGCTAGCTAGCAAACTCGCGGGATAAATGATTGAAATGCACTCAGTGTGATGCAATACGGTGCCGCTATTCTAACAGTTAGTTATTGCAGGGTCATTTCTGGAATATGCTGTGAATTTAACCAAGATTACACAGCAGTAGCAGTAATGCGAGTTACTTCCCCAAAGTGAAAGCTTTAAACGTTAGCCCGATGCTAAACTAGCCAACTCAAGCTTTCTGATTGAAGGCTAAAAGCAGCGTTGTCACCAAGTAAACAGAATATTGATTCTATTTTGGTGTATTGCTGCAGTTTTTTCAAGTATTAACTTGGTGCTTTTGGCAACCTTAGGGGGAAATAATGGTAATATGACTGATCCATATGGACACAAAGAATATCGACTTTTTTGTGCTACCGAAGTTCCGTGGCTTTCATTCAAAATCTGTTTATCGTTAAACAACTTGAAGATTATAATGGCTTCAAACTCACATTGAGGCCTGAGGGGCACTATCAGCCACTGAAACAGTAGACAAATGAATATTTCATACCTTAAGGCTGCCTGTTTATTTAAGGGAGATGAACAATACATTATAATTGTATATAATAATATCACAGATGATAGATTAAATAGGTTTTTGATAGATGCTTGTGCATTGTTAAAGTCTTATATGTTGAATTGATCTGAGTATGTCATCTGTTCAAAGCCTCTCCCAGTCAGTGCTGTTCTCTATGCCTGTCTTACTCTACATGATCTTTTTTAACATCAGCATGCTAAAGGACTTGTTTGGAAGAGACTGCTATTTTATACGCTAAAATATGTTTTTCTTCTGGTTGGTGAAAACACTTTATTATCCTCTAATAGATTTTTTAAATGCTTGGTGATGGTAGTACCCAAAACTAGCTGCATCAGGTACTTCCCTGTGTATTTGGAGAGGATCAGAACTCCCAGGAATAAAAAAGCAACTAATTATTTATCTGCACAGCCGTACAAGTGGCTGACTGCTAGTTTGTTCCTCTGAGGCCGTGTCCTAGTCAGTGTGTCTCGCTAGATTTCTCTCTCTTCTGTTAATTGAGCCTTTTTGTTTGTTTTGTGCAGTTCTGGTTAATAAGTGAAATTAATAAAAGCCGCAGAAATATTTTCATTGCATTTCTGTTTGTTCTGTACTTGCTAACTGTCAGTTCAGAAGAAAATGTAGCTGCTGTTTGCCAACAAACTCAGTTCCTTTGCCCGATAATTTCCTTTAAAAAAATGCCTACATATATATTTATAAGCTGAGTTATTATATAGCTGAATAATTATATCTTTCAATTCATAACTAATAATGTTTTATTTTAAATTTGTGTCTTTTAGCTTCTTCTGCTTATTATTGTTATCCATCCATTTTCTTCTGCTTATCAAGGACTGGTTTACCCGGGCAGCAGCCTAAGCAGAGAAGCCCACATCTCCCTCTCCCCAGCCACCTCCTCCACTTCTTCTGGGATAACACCAAGACATCCTCAGGCCAGCTGAGAGATATAGCCTCTCCAGAGTGTCCTAGGTCTGCCCTGGGCCTCTTTCTCCTTTTCTCATCAGCCTCTCTTCAACGTGTAGGAATAGCAGCTCTACTCTGAGCCCCTTTTGAGTAACTGAACTCCTCAGCCTGTCTTTAAGGGAGAGGCAACACCCTTAGAGAAAGCTCGTGTTTTTCATCTGTCAGTCCTCTGCTCACCTGTCCCCAAACTCGTAAACAAGAGAAGATTAAAGTCCTCCGCTTGATGCTGCAAGTCATTGTTTTTATTGTCTTTTTCTTAATATATTCAGATCATTCTAAAAATATCTGTACAACAGTTTGTTTATGCAGTCAGCATTTGTATATATACAGCAGTATTCTCAAACAAGCAACAGTGAACGCACCTGTGTGAGGCAAATTCCACAATCACAGTTCAATCAGTCCCCCCACCCTGACACTTTTTTCCACTTTAAGTGAGGAAATGGAATTAAATCTGACACATCTTTATCTTTTTTGGACATATCAACATATCTTTTTAAGGTTAAGAGAATATGGTCATCAGATTGGAGAAGCTGAACAATCAGAGCTGTGATAATGATATTTAAGGATATTTAAGGTGTGTTGACTGGTTCATAACGTCAGCTCATGTGAGAAAACATCCCATGCTAAAAGTTGCCGCTAGCTGCTGGTTGATGGTGAATTTATTGTGTGTTTCCACCGTCTGTACAGATGAAGAGTAGCAGAGCTGGAGATGAGGCAGGAGGAAGAGTTGACTCAATTCAATTTCACTTTATTTATATAGCGTTAATCACAACAACAGTCACCTCAAGACACTTTATACTGCAAGGTGGAGGCCCTATTGTAATACAGAGGAAACGAAATGATCAAAACAAGCCCTTTTGAGCGAGCACTTGGTGACTGTGGGAAGGAAAAACACCATTTTAACTGGAAGAAACTTCCAGTAGAAGCAGGTATAGGGAGGGGCAGCCTCTGAGGACTGGTTGGGGTTGAGGGGAGGGAGAAAGGACAAAGGACACGCTGTGGAAGAGAGCCACTCTATGAGCTGTTCATTCAGTTTGTGGTTTAGCTCGACTCCATGACGTTTCTGAACTAATGCTTTGCTCAATTAATGTTGCAATGAATTATGGGTGGATTTTACTGATATTCTATCTTTATGTTGTCACCAAACACATCTACAGATTTAGGATTAGCTACAGGCTCCTCTACCCCTGCTAGCCCTTCTGTCCTGCCCAGGATGGCGCCCCTGGTGCCCCCTCATAAGGTCCAGCAGTCCTACTGTCCATCCAACAGCTCCTTCTCCCCTCTTACAGCCCCTATGGGAGCTCCATCTGTGGTGGCTACAGGCCTTACAGCTACAGCTACGGTGGCGGCTACAGCCTGGGAGGATACAGACACACACCTCACCTTGAGGACGTCCCCCCAGCAGGTTTGTGCAGCAGGCTGAAGAGATGGAACAGCAAGCACTCACATATTCATATGAGTACATTTAGTTGTTTTGAGAGGTGTACTCAACACAGGACAGTGGCTGCAGGTGCTGATTGTTTTGAGTTCAAAGTAATTAAGGCTGCTGTTGCAAAGTTTGATAATAGAATCTGAAGCTGGTAATGTTCAGGGCTGCAGTACACGTGTAAAGATGAGTCTGCTTGTATGACATCATATGTGCCTTTGTGTAACTCAGTGGCAAATAAATTGGGTACCATAGCTCCATATGCCATTAGTTACTTTACAAGTGTAAGGAAAAGCAGAAGGACTTGTTTTTGGTTAAGACCAGTTAAAATGATGAATGTCTTTCATTCAGCTTCCTTGCTTGGTTTAGACACTAACTGGGCGAGCGAGGAGGACGACCACGTGGTGGCCAGAGGAGAATATGACTTTACAGCTGCTTCTCAGGAGGAGCTTTCTATGCAAGCTGGAGAGATGCTCAACCTCGCTCCTAAAGGTGATGAGCTTTTTACTGGCTGCAGGACATTTGATTCTGAGTGCTTTGACCCAAAACCTTCTATTTTTGTTTTCCTTATCTTAGAAATAACAGATGAGGGCTCTTCTTTTGTGTGAGCGTGCCCCATGTTTACAACTATCTCCCTCGTGTTTAGAGCTACAGCCCCGTGTGCGTGGCTGGCTCCTGGCCAGCGTGGACGGTGAGACCACCGGCTCATCCCAGCAAACTATGTTAAGATCCTCAGCAAGAGAAGAGACCGCCGGGCCACAGATGTGGAGAGGCTCGCTCAGGCCCAGCAGGCGAACACGCAGGCACCCCAAACAACCTCAGCTGCACAAATCTGTGTCTCTCCTGCAGCCCATAAACGTACAGCATCTACCCGCATCATGTACAGTACATGAAGGACCCGTCTCGTCAGATTCATTAGGCTCAGCTGTGTCCCCCTCCTGTGTTTCCTCGTTTCCCTCTGTGTGTATTTATAGTAGTGATGGCCAAACAAAGCTTTCTGAAGCTTGTGTTGAAAAACGATTCATTACTGGAAGCTTTTTAACACAGTCCTCTGTGGTGACATCTGCTGGTCAAAAATATGAAGAGCAGCTTGAATCTACAGAAAAACTGAACTGCTTCATTATGATTGCCCACTCTGCAGAGTGGAATTCACAATTGGACGTCACTGATCACGTGACTGTGGCCAAACGAATCGAGCATCGACAGAGTGCTTCTGAAGCGGTGTGTTGGTGTTTTCGACACACGCGCCGGAGCGTCAGCTTCAAGCGGGCCATCACTAATTTATAGCATTCGTGCTCTTGTGTGCGTTACTGGTCCGTCTGTGTTCCTCCAGGCTGTTTTTCCTGCTTGTCATTGTGTTTTAACTCCATTCCCTCGTGTCCAGGTTTCTTATCTGGTTCTCAGCTTTCCCAGTTTAGGTTTTCCTAGTTTTGTTTCTCGCCTCCCTCGCCTTTGTTTGTATGTCACTCTCCATAAATAAAGCTCACTCACATCAGCAGTGCCTGCATCTTGGGTCCTCCATTCATATCTCAACACGCAAACCCTGACATTTATTGTGTAGTTACATACTGCTAGGAAGTGCTGACAAAATATGAAATTATGATGCTGTTTCTGTAGAGGCACAGTACCAACACAGAACAGCGGGGACACAGAACCAAAACCTAAGAACTAACATCACACATCAAGAAATCAAAGATTAATAAAACAAAACAGAAAACACTGAGCCAGCGACCCAGGACCGTGACATTCAGTTTCTCAAGGAGGAATCAAAGCAAACATTTGTTTCTTTTTATGAATAAGAGATTTCCTTTATGGGTTACGTGATGGTGTAAGTTCCAGCACAGCTCATTTAGTGTGCAGAAGTGCTCCGAGGCCCCTATGAAACACATGATTGAAAGAATCTAATAAATTAGAGGGTGCAGTAGCTGTAGTATGACTTTTTGTTCTCCTGCTGCATGACGACTTTACTTTTTTCTTTCTTTTGGTGGGAGGAAGTCGACATCTCAGTCCATTGTGACGTGCAGATCTTTGACTGGCTTATGAACTCCGTCAGGAGGAACTCAGCAGGAGAGGGAAACAAGGACCAACAAACCCGGCTTGGTAAAAAGGAACAAGAACAGAAAAAATCAACATCATTACACATCCCTGAGCTGTCATTTACACCACCTGTGGCGCTTGATTTATTGGTCACTAAACGTGGTGTGTGTTTGGTGCGTCACTGGCTGCGTGTTCTGTGTTATTTGTCGGTCGTAGGGTTTGGGCGTTGATATTTGACATCACAGCAGAGAAGCAAGTCTGGCATTGATATTTGACATCACAACAGAGAAGCGACTTTGGCATTGATATTTGACATCACAACAGAGAAGTGAGTCTGGCATTGACATCTGACATCAATATTGAATCGGTGTGCAACTTTGCCAAAACAATGTCGGACTCTGTAGTTTTCTCTGGTCCCCTCCCCAATCAGACCAGGAGTGACATGTTTAGCCGCATGTTCTCCTTAAATTGCTGGCTGTCTGAGTGGTGTCCCAGAAACGATGTGGGCTTCATAGATAATTGGCAAACCTTCTGGAGGAAACCTGGTCTTGTTAGGAGAGACGGCATCCATCCCACTTTGGATGGAGCAGCTCTCATTTCTAGAAATATGGACAAATTTATTAAACCCCTCAAAATATGACTATCCAGAGTTGGGACCAGGAAGCAGAGTTGCAGTCTTACACGCCTCTCTGCAGCTTCTCTCCTCCTGCTACCCCCCCAAAAACCCATCTCCATAGAGACTGTGTCTGCTTCCAAAAAGACAAAAAACAAACTAAAAACCAGCAACAAACAACTTAAACATTTACAAAGAAAGAACAATACAGTATCCACATCTGAACCAAAGAGTAAAACAGTGAAATGTGGATTATTAAATATTAGGTCTCTCTCCTCCAAGTCTCTGTTAGTACATGACTTAATAATTGATCAACAAATTGATTTACTCTGCCTTACAGAAACCTGGTTGCAGCAGGATGATTATGTTAGTTTAAATGAATCAACACCCCCGAGTCATTCTAACTACCAGAAATCTCGAAGCACAGGTCGAGGGGGCGGTGTGGCAGCAATTTTTCACACCAGTCTATTAATTAATGAAAGACCAAGACAGACTTTTAATTCATTTGAAAGTCTGATGCTTAACATTGTCCACCCCAGCTGTGAAACTCAGAAACCAGTCTTACTTGTTATCATCTATCGTCCACCTGGGCCTTACACAGAGTTTCTGTCTGATTTCTCAGACTTTATATCTAATTTAGTTCTGAGCTCAGATAAAATAATTATTGTGGGTGATTTTAACATCCATGTAGATGCTAAAAATGACAGCCTCAACATGGCATTTAATCTGTTGTTAGACTCAATTGGTTTCTCTCAAAATGTAAAAGAACCCACCCACCACTTTAATCACACTCTAGATCTTGTTTTAACATATGGCATAGAAACTGAACATTTAACAGTGTTTCCTGAAAACCCTCTCCTGTCTGATCATTTCCTGATAACATTTACATTTACAATAATTGATTACGCAGCAGTGGAGAGTGGACTTTATCAAAGTAGATGTCTTTCTGAAAGCGCTGTAACTAAGTTTAAGAATATAATCCAGCCACTGTTATCATCGTCAATGCCCTGTACCAACACAGAGCAGAGCAGCTATCTGAACGCTACCCCAACAGAGGTTGATTATCTTGTTAATAATTTCACCTCCTCACTACGTACGACTCTGGATACTGTAGCTCCAGTGAAAACTAAGGTCTCTAATCAGAAGTACCTGACCCCGTGGTATAATTCTCAAACACGTACCCTAAAGCAGATGACTCGTAATCTGGAGAGGAAATGGCGTGTCACAAATTTAGAGGATCATCATTTAGCTTGGAGAAATAGTTTGTTGCTTTATAAGAAAGCCCTCCGCAAAGCCAGAACAGCTTACTACTCATCACTGATTGAAGAAAATAAGAACAACCCCAGGTTTCTCTTCAGCACTGTAGCCAGGCTGACAAAAAGTCAGAGCTCTGTTGAGCCAACCATCCCTTTAACGTTAACTAGTGATGACTTCATGAACTTCTTCACAAATAAAATTTTTATCATTAGAGAAAAAATTACCAATAATCATCCCACAGATGTAATATTATCTACAGCTACTCTTAGTTCCATTGATGTTAAGTTAGACTCTTTTTTTCCAATCGATCTTTCTGAGTTAACTTCAATAATTACTTCCTCCAAACCATCAACGTGTCTTTTAGACCCCATTCCTACAAAACTGCTCAAAGAAGTCCTGCCATTGATTAATTCTTCGATCTTATATATGATCAACCTATCTCTAATAATCAGCTATGTACCACAGGCCTTCAAGGTGGCTGCAGTTAAACCTTTACTCAAAAAGCCATCTCTAGACCCAGCAGTCTTAGCTAATTATAGGCCAATCTCCAACCTTCCTTTCATATCAAAAATCCTTGAAAGAGTAGTTGTCAAACAGCTAACAGATCATCTGCAGAGGAATGGTTTATTTGAAGAGTTTCAGTCAGGTTTCAGAGTTCATCACAGCACAGAAACAGCTTTATTGAAGGTTACAAATGATCTTCTTATGGCCTCTGACAGTGGACTCATCTCTGTGCTTGTCCTTCTTGACCTTAGTGCAGCATTCGATACTGTTGACCATAATATTCTATTAGAGCGATTAGAACATGCTGTAGGTATTACAGGTATTGCACTGCAGTGGTTTGTATCATATCTATCTAATAGACTCCAATTTGTGCATGTAAATGGAGAGTCCTCTTCACACACTGAGGTTAATTATGGAGTTCCACAGGGTTCAGTGCTAGGACCAATTCTGTTTACATTATACATGCTTCCCCTAGGCAGCATCATTAGAAGACATAGCATACATTTTCACTGCTATGCAGATGACACCCAGCTCTATCTGTCCATGAAGCCAGATAACACACACCAATTAGTTAAACTGCAGGAATGTCTTAAAGACATAAAGACTTGGATGGCCACTAACTTTCTGCTTCTTAACTCAGATAAAACTGAGGTCATTGTACTCGGCGCTGAAAAGCTTAGAAATATGGTATCTAACCAGATTCTTACTCTGGATGGCATTACCTTGGCCTCCAGTAACACTGTGAGGAACCTTGGAGTCATTTTTGACCAGGATATGTCCTTCAACGCACATATTAAACAAATATGTAAGACTGCGTTCTTCCATTTGCGCAACATCTCTAAAATTAGAAATATCCTGTCTCAGAGTGACGCTGAAAAACTAGTTCATGCATTTATTACTTCCAGGCTGGACTACTGCAATTCATTATTATCAGGATGTCCAAAAAACTCACTGAAAAGCCTTCAGTTAATCCAAAATGCTGCAGCAAGAGTCCTGACAGGGACTAGAAAGAGAGAGCATATTTCTCCTGTTTTGGCTTCCCTTCATTGGCTTCCTGTTAAATCCAGAATTGAATTCAAAATCCTGCTCCTCACATACAAGGTCTTAAATAATCAGGCCCCATCTTATCTTAATGACCTTGTAGTACCATATCACCCTATTAGAGCACTTCGCTCTCGCTCTGCAGGCCTACTTGTTGTTCCTAGAGTATTTAAAAGTAGAATGGGAGGGAGAGCCTTCAGTTTTCAGGCCCCTCTTCTGTGGAACCAGCTTCCAGTTTGGATTCAGGAGACAGACACTATCTCTACTTTTAAGATTAGGCTTAAAACCTTCCTTTTTGCTAAAGCATATAGTTAGGGCTGGACCAGGTGACCCTGAATCCTCCCTTAGTTATGCTGCAATAGATGTAGGCTGCCGGGGGATTCCCATGATGCATTGAGTTTTTCCTTTCCAGTCACCTTTCTCACTCACTATGTATTAACAGACCTCTCTGTATTGAATCGTATCTGTTATTAATCTCTGTCTCTCTTCCACAGCATGTCTTTATCCTGTCTTCCTTCTCTCACCCCAACCGGTCGCAGCAGATGGCCGCCCCTCCCTGAGCCTGGTTCTGCCGGAGGTTTCTTCCTGTTAAAAGGGAGTTTTTCCTTCCCACTGTCGCCAAAGTGCTTGCTCATAGGGGGTCATATGATTGTTGGGCTTTTCTCTGTATCTATGAAGCGCCTTGAGGCGACATTTGTTGTGATTTGGCGCTATATAAATAAAATTGAATTGAAAATTGAATTGAATAAGTGTAATAATTGTTTTGATGTACAGACATGGCACGAAATTTTGGGACATTGCAATCATAGTGACATTCTGAAGTTACAAAATGTTGTTGAAGGTATGAAAATCAAGGGGAAAACAGACAACCAAAGTTTGAACTGTGAGGTGTGTATCCAGGGAAAATTTGTCCAGACTAGGAATAGAAACCCTGACAGAAGAGCCGAGAAACCTCTCGAGCTGGTACATACGGATCTAGCAGGGCCGATAGATCCAGAATCACGGGATGGACACAGATATGCATTATTGTTTACCGATGACTTTTCCGGGGCAGTATTTGTATATTTTCTCAAAACCAAAAGTGAAACAATGCAAGCAACTGAAATCTTTTTGGCCGATACAGCCCCACACGGGAAGGTAAAGTGTATCAGGTCAGACAACGGCACAGAGTTCATGGCAAAGAGTTACCAGGCATTGTTAAACAAACATGGAATAAGACATGAAACTTCAGCCCCATATTCCCCTCACCAGAATGGTACAGCAGAACGTGGCTGGAGAACACTTTTTGATATGGGAAGGTGCATGCTTATTGAGAGTGCCGTACCAAAGGAATTATGGACGTATGCAGTTCAAACAGCGGCTATTGTGAGAAACAGGTGCTTTAACAACCGGACAGGACAGACACCTTACTTTTTGCTGACTGGGCGGAAGCCCAATTTATCCAGAATGCGAAAGTTTGGGTGTGAGTGTTATGCTTACAAGCAAGACAAGGGTAAGCTGGATTCTAGGTGTACAAAAGGGATTTTTGTAGGCTACGACAAAAACAGTCCAGCATACAAGGTTTATTTCCCAGACAGCGCTAAAGTGCAAAAGTTTAGGCTGGTTAAGTTTGTAACCAAACACAATGAGGAAAAGCAAACACAAACTGACATGACATCTGAGGATGAGGACATACAGGTGATGGAGAGACCAAACATGAACTGGGAAAGCCCCAGTACCAGTTCACAGGAACCAGGTACTGACAACCAACCAGAAGTGAACAGTCAGATGCCACTTAGTGATGAGACTGAAAACTCCAGAAGGTATCCTTCTAGAACAAGAAAGAAACCAGATTATCTAAATGAATATGAGTCAGGAGAAGACATTGATGATCAAGTGCTGACTAACATAGACTACTGTTACAGACTGATAAGTAACTCACCTGTGACATTCAGTGAAGCTGTAAAGTCACCCAACTCTAAAGAGTGGAAAGCAGCTATGGATGAGGAAATGCAATCCTTAAAAGAGAACAACACCTTTACCCTAACAAGCTTACCTGAGGGAAAGAAAGCAGTGGGGAGTAGATGGGTATATGTGAAGAAAAACAGTGGTGATGGATCAGAAAAATATAAAGCACGGTACGTAGCTAAAGGTTACAACCAGTGTTTTGGGATAGACTATGATGAAACTTTTTCTCCGACTGCTAACCTGACAAGCATAAGAGCATTGATGCAGTGTGCAATACAAGAAAACCTGATTTTGCATCAGATGGATGTAAAAACTGCATACTTGCATGCACCAATAGATTTTGAAGTTTATGTTGAGCAGCCAGAAGGCTATGAAGTAAAAGGAAAAACAGATGAGAAACTGGTCTATAAGCTGGAAAAATCACTTTATGGGCTTAAACAGTCAGGCCGAAACTGGAACAGGACATTACATGACTATTTGATAGAGAACGGTTTCATGCAGAGTCCTGTAGATAATTGTGTTTACACAAGGAAAACAGGAAAAGACAAAGTGATCATGATCATATGGGTTGATGATATTATTATTGCAGCCAGTGATGAAAGGTTTTTGAAAATTGTGAAGGGAATGCTAACTGCAAGGTTCAAAATGAAAGATATGGGGAAACTCAAACATTTTCTTGGTATTGATTTGAGCAAACCAAAGATTGTGTAAAAATGTCACAAGAGAGATATGTAGAAAACATACTGGAAAGATTTCAAATGCAAGACTGTAAACCAAGATCAACTCCTTGTGAACAAAAGTTGAACTACAATGATGATGCTGAGAAAATGGACAATGTCAGAATGTACAGAGAGGCAGTAGGTAGCCTTATTTACTTGACCTCTTGCACACGACCAGATTTGTGTTTTGTTGTAAGTAAGCTGTCACAGCACTTTAAAGAACCAACTGTGGAACATTGGACTACTGTGAAACATGTTTTAGGGTATTTGAAACAATCAAAAGACAAGACATTGTGCTACAGGAAAAGTGACAAAGATTTGAGAGTACAAGGTCACAGTGACTCAGACTGGGCTGCAGATGTGACTGACAGGAGTACTACAGGTTACTGCATAAGCCTGAATGAAGAAGGTACTTTAGTGTCATGGCGAACAAAGAAGCAGCCAACTGTTGCCTTGTCAACTTGTGAAGCAGAGTACATAGCTTTGGCAGCAACAACACAAGAATGTTTGTACTTGACACAACTGTTGCAAAGCATGTATGAGCATCAAAAGAGACCACCAAAGATTTTTGAGGACAATCAAGGAACTATCGCATTGGCAAAGAATCCTGTTAACAGACAAAGGTGTAAGCATATCGATATCAAGTATCATTTTGTAAGATCAACAGTTAATGCTGAAAATTTGATGTTGGAATATTGTTCGACAGGTCTGATGGTGGCCGATGTTATGACAAAGCCAGCAACAAAGGGGAAGTTATTGAAGTTTGAGAAATATATGTTTGGAGTGTAAACAAATAGTAAAGAAAAACTGTTTCTTTTGGAATGCATGTAAAGCTGACAAAGTGAGTGCAAGTGGGGGTGTTGAGCTAGTTAATAGGTATGCCCTCATTGTCATCTGTTGTGATTTTATTTTGAAAGGATGCTTCCTGTTATGCTGCGGAGTGCACGCGAGAGTTCAATAAACAATGTCACCTTTTGGTGTGATGTTCCGGTGAAAGCCGATGCCCCACGTGTGATTATTCCTCCGACTAAATAATAAGTATCCTCAATATTCATGCAGAGTCTGCTGGAAGACCCGTCTCTGCTAACAAAGTGTCTTATTGTTGAAAACTCACATGTAAGGTCACTTTGAGTGGGTGCACTTAGGAATACAACCACCATCAGTGTCTCCATTCAAAGTGATCTTGATATGAAACATTGTAGTGGCAATTCCTTTGTTTGACAAATCAAACATCCCACAATCAAAAGTCCACAAGCCACTGCTGCACTGAGAGACTATTTTGTACGCAGGAAAAAGAAGTCCATTGTCCAAAACTTCCAGTTTGGCAATAACAAGATCCAATTTTTTTGTTACCTCCTGCTGCTTCTCCTGCTCTGGTAAAAAACCATAGGCCCACCCCAGTGCATGCTGGTCCTATACCAGTCGCTTTATTTATAGAAAACAAAATGGCCCTACAGCTCTACCTGACTAATTTAACAAATTAACATCAAACAAACTTTGAAACAAAATATTAACCAACAAATAACTTAAAAATAAACCCTAAAATATAAGTAAACTAACAACAAACTTTAATTTCAAAATAAGAAAAAATAAGAACAAATAGCTCCAACAAACATAGAACTCAATTTGATAGACATAACATGGAGGGTCAGTTAGTAATTGTAGCAGTCGATGAGCGTGTCTATTTGAGATGTTCTTTAAGTGAAACATATAATCTAAAGTTTGCTTCAAAGTGTCTAATTGCTGTAAACTCGTATGCAAGGTCACTTTGAGTGGGTGCACTTAGGAATACAACCACCATCAGTGTCTCCATTCAAAGTGATCTTGATGTGAAACACAGAACTCAATTTGATATACATAACTTGAAGGGTCAGGTAGAATTTGTAGCAGTTGTTGTGTACAACTGGTCCAAGCAGATGCACTTACTGAATCAAGAGACAAGTTCTTCCATGAGTTGGACCAATAATACAGACTTGTAATGAATGCTCTTCCTTACCAGTGAATCCCGAAGCTCTTTTGGAATATCCTGTGTTGTCTGTGTTTCCAAATCCATGAGAGATGCTTGAACATGAGTCTCCTTTTATATGAACTGAATACTCCTCTTGCAGTCCCACCCACTTTTAAATTAACGGGATTCAATCATGAAACTAATGGATGGCTAACGACTGTTGTAGCACAAGCAAACAATTATTTAATATGAAGACAATGTGAATAACATGTTGAGGGATTGGCTGTGTTAGTTGACATTAGACAATCCCAATAAACATGTAGGATGAAGATCAAAATGTGGTCCAATCAAGTTTTTTTTAGATAATATATGTTGTTGTTTTGTGTGTGTTTGTTATCAATGTTGTGAAAAACGTTAAGCTTAGTAAGCCATCAAGCACTGATTACTCGTAGAAGAGCACCAATAGGAGACAGAACTAATTAGAAGGTGTTATTATTCAGTCTGTACATCGAATAGAAGGCACTAACCACAAGGTGATCTTCAATGCATCTCTGTGTGAATGTGAACGGGGCGAGAAGACCCCCACTGACTGCATGTCTTTAGACTGTGGGAGGAAGCTGGAGAGAACATGCAGACTCCACACAAAGACCCCGGCCTGATGGGGTTAGGGTCCTGAGTTTGATACCCCAAACTGAACGCAGGACAGAGGAAGGGATGGGTGATGTTCATGTGTGCCCAGGTGTATGATGTGGCTCTTTGCAGTGACACAGTAAAAAATGTGGCTGTTTGTCTGTGACTGGTTGGCTGCCCCAGCCCTGGCCCTTCATGTATTTCAGTAATGTCTTTTTCTCCCGTCTCCTCCTCTCGTTTACATGTTTTGCCCTTGTGACCCATTCCTTCTGTCACGTGTGTTTTCCCCCCAGCCATCATGTTCTGTTTGTGCTTAGTTATGTCCATGTCTCATCTCTAGTCCTCTTTTCCCTCTGTATGTATTTACAGTGTACGTGTTCCTCGTCGGTTCGTCATGCTAAGTCTGCGTGTCTTATTCCGTCATGTGTCATGTATCACTCCAAATCTCACTGACTTTAACTAATAATAACTGTTTGCTGAGTGTTATGTCTAAAAGGTATTGCACAATCGCCTCTAGTAGAGGATCAGGTTTGTTTTCCACTGATAATGGATTTTAACATGACTGACCAATGATTGTGGAGCACGTCCATGTAGGATCTTATAAATACAACGAGCAAACTTAAATGTTTTAAAATGTTCAAAACTTAATATATTATATTTCTGAAGTATGACGGAAGGAAAAAGTTTCATATTTTTAAAAAAAATCCAATTTCATATGATCAAATTTATGTCAAAAAGTTCATATTTATTCCTCCTATGTCATGTGTGAGTACTGTACTGTAAATGTCATATATATCAGATGATACTGATAACCTAATGCTAATAACTATGCAGAGGTCTCTAGGCCTCGACTTTTATGGAGCATGTGAAGTTTGGGGCAGAGTGGACAAAGAAAAGTTTCTCAGCAGGTTCAACAGGTTGCTACAACACAGGCCGATGAAGTATTGCACTCACTCATCCAAACTGGCAAACATGTAACATACACCCTAAGACTGATCCTGCTTTTTACTCCTTTGCTATGATTTAATTTGATATTATGTAGCCATGGAGACAGTTTGCATAGATTAGAATGTTAGATTCCTGTGATGTCATCAATGCCCGATGTTTTGTTTTAATGTCTTGTGATAGTTCTAAGTGCAGACAAAGTCAGAGTTCAAGTGAGTTTAGTCCAATTTTGATCCAGTTTCTGACATGTGGTCAAAATCTTGGCCGACCTTTACCACACCACGTGCTGTGGGTGTGCGTAAATATCTAGGTGAGTAAAGTCTCCTTTACCTGTTAAATTCAATTTGTTTTGTCTCTCTGTAGAGGACTTTGAAGAAAAATACGAAGAGCAGGATAAGCTGGGTGAAGGAGGCTTTGGGACTGTCTTCTTTGGAAAACGCAGAGAAGACAATTTCCCAGTATAACTTCTTATGTGTGCACTTTACAATTCTTCTAACCCACTACAGTGGGTGGCTGTAGGTCAGGTGGCAGAGCAGGACAAAGAAAAGTTTCTGAAAAAGTTTGAATCACAGCAGATAAGCGAGTCTGGCATTGATATTTGACATAACAACAGAGAAGCGAGTCTGGCATTGATATGTAAAGTGTAGAAGTAAATTTAAATACATTTTAAGTTTTGATATTTACATGTTTACACGTTTGAATGTTTAGACATGCATGTTCAAACCAGTAATAAGTATGTGTTATATCTACCTGGTTGTTTTCCTGTTTAGATCTGAGTATAAGATTTCCTGGTTTCTGAGAGGCCAGTGAAGTATTCATGAGGGCGGCACAAGTAAAGAGGCTGCTAAAAAGTTATCCGTCTCCATCTTGCTGTTTCTAATTATTCAGAGAGATTCCAGACCATCTAGTGAACCCTCACGTTACATCTGGTGGCAGCGGTGGGATTTATTTTCTTGATGGCTCTGTGTATTTGGTGAGTTCTACTCCCAAGCTGCGGATAGGATCTTTTTTTTTTCCCGCTCGGATTTATCCCTCTCTGTGAACAGCTGATGAACTGAAAATAATAACAGTAATAGTTTTTGGAGATAGTAAGGATTGTTGCAGCTTTTCTCTCTGTTTTTGTGATTTTTGTGATTTTTTTGAGCTGGATATTTGTTGGGAACATGTCAGCTGACGAGAGTGAATCTGTGCACGAGCTGCGCTCTTCTCCTGTGCCACATTCGAGGTCAGTGGATGCAATACGGACTGTTGCTGCTCCCGCCCACCATACCGTCTCCAGTGCCCTGACAATAGATCTTCCACCTGTTTTTAAAGGAGATGGGACTGAATCTTTTACTAGTTGGTCTCGTCGCTTTGAAGTGGCAGTGCAAGCTATGACTCCACCTGAGGTCGATTTGGCAACTGTGATGTCCTCTGTTCTGCCTACTCGTCTAGCAGATGCTGCATTTTTGTACTGGGACAGTTTGCCTTCATCAACCCAGAAAGACTATGATCTAGTGAAGGATAAGCTGAAAGAGGTTTTCGGTCCAAAATATTCTCTGCCATTCTTCCAGACACATGTGAACGCTCGCCCCCGGAAACCAGGTGAAAGTTTAGATGTATACAGCGCAGATATTACCCGTCTTGTGCTTGAAGCTTTCCCTAACTATGACTACAATGCCTTGGAAGGTGAAAAATTTCGCCGTTTTGTTGCTGGGTTAGACCCCACCTTGCAATCTAAGATTCATGAGATGGGTGCAGAGGATCTCAACGGAGCCCTGCGCATTGCCAGCCGTTGTGAGAGAGCACGGGCAGCATTGCAACTTACAGCTGCAGGATCCTCTCATATTCCGTCTTCGGAACAGGTTGCTATGATACGTCCTCAGCCTACTGATGCTAAACTTCTTCAAGCAGTTGAGGAGCTCACGCTTACTGTAACCAGCCTGAAACATGAAGTACAGCAGTTACGGGAGAAACAGAGTTACCTTGCCCAGCGTTTGGACTCCAGTCGTGATAGATCCTCCTCTTCCAATGTTCAGTACAGCACCCGCAGTGCATCCCCGTCGCCTTATCATGCCAGACAACATCCCAGAGACTATTGCTCACCTGAGAGGCGTTATCATCGTGATCCAGAGTCTCACCGTGAACGTCCTTCTTCCCCTGTTCCCCAGAGGTTCAATGAGTGGGACAAATGTGAGAAACATGATCAACGCACATACCATTCCCAACAGCCCTCCCAGTATTCCAGGTACAATTACCCTGACAATAACAGATACCGACGCAGTCCCAGTCCTGCTCCATGTAGAGTTAGAGATGCCGGGTCCTACAGTAGGACCAGTGTTCGTTTCCAGTCCCCGGAAAGGCCTGCACATTTAACCTCCGGCCCACAGGGAAACTTTCATTAGCTGCTGTTGAGGGGCAAACATCAGCTACAGTATCAGAGCCCCAAAACCACATCCCCCAGTTCCCCTCAGAATCTGATGGATCAGTCTCCTCTAACGTTTTGGCTATTGTCGAGGGCATTGAAGTGTGTGCTCTAATTGACTCTGGTTCCTTTGTCTCCCTTGTGAGTGAAGATTTTCGAAACTCTCATCCAGCTTTAAAAAAACGGCCTATGGTAGCATCCTCTGTGCCAGCTCGTTCGGTCAATGGAGAACGTCTGGAAATCTTAGGCAAGTTAACTGTTGGTATTAGGCTTGGGACTCAGGTATGGCAGCAGGAATTTGAAGTCCTCAGGGGTGCTTACCAGCCAGTCATTCTAGGTTGGGATTTTCTGCAGAGGCACCATGCTCTTCTCGACCTCAAAAACAAAGTACTGCAACTGTGGGACATGAAAATTCCCCTGTTGCTCAAAGGACATGAGGTGGCTGCCTGCTGTAATGTTTCTGTGTTAGCGCCAACCAAAATCCCAGCTATGAGCGAAACTCTGATCACAGCCTGTGTGTCAGCAGCCACACCGGCTTCTCCTGTTCCAACAGACTACTATGGTGTCTTGATCCCTAATCCAACATGTGACATCGTTGTGGCTCACACTCTCAGTGAAGTTCAGAATGGTACTACAGTGGTTCGAATGCTTAATCCCTCCAGCGATGAAATCGAACTGTACCCTGGACAGCATCTTGGTGAGTTTCATTCAGGCTCATCTGTTGATATCATCCCTCTGGAGCAGACATGTTGTGCTACTTCACCTGTGTATGATTCGACTCTGCAGGTAGAAATTGATGAAACAAACTTGTCACACTCCCAGGTTCAGTCCCTGAAATCACTTCTCCAGAAGTATTCAGGAATCTTCAGTAAGCACTCAGAGGACAGAGGTCACACAGGCATAATTAAGCATCATATTCACACAGGTGATGCAACACCGATTAAACAAAGAGCCTATAGAGTGACACCCGAACAGAGAGCTGAAATACAGACTCAAGTTGACAACCTTTTAAAGGCAGGTGTCATCGAAGAAAGCTACAGCCCATGGGCCGCCCCAGTTGTTTTGGTGCGAAAGAAAAATGGTACGTGGCGTTTCTGTCTCGACTATAGGAAACTCAATGCAGTGACAATCAAAGACTCTTATCCTCTTCCAAGGGTTGATGATGCACTGGATGCTCTGTCAGGTTCTGCCTGGTTCTCCACAATGGACCTTCAACATGGCTATTGGCAGGTTGAACTGGAAGAGAAGGATCGTGAGAAAACTGCTTTCACAACTGGCAGTGGACTTTACCACTTCACTGTTATGCCCATGGGACTCACAAACGCTCCAGCCACATGTCAGCGGTTAATGGAGATGGTACTTCGTGGCCTTCCCTGGAAAACCTGCTTAGTGTATTTGGATGATGTCCTCATTTACAGCCGCTCTTTCGCAGAACATCTCCAGCACCTGGAAGAAATCTTCGGCAGATTCCAGGCAAGTGGTTTGAAGCTAAACCCCTCAAAATGCTGTTTTGCCAAAGATCAGGTACAATTTCTGGGCCACATTGTATCAAAAAATGGCATTCAGCCTGACCCCAGAAATGTGAACAGTGTGCAAGCCTGGCCTATTCCACGAACAGCGACAGAAGTGAGGTCATTCCTTGGACTTTGTTCATATTATCGCAAGTTCATTCAAAACTTTGCGCACCAGAGTGTCCCCCTACATGCTCTCGCTGAAAAGCATGCAACTTTTCAATGGACTTCTCAGTGCCAGGATGCATTCATGTATCTGAAACATGCCCTCTCAAACCCTCCAGTGGTTTCATTCCCTGACTTCACATTGCCATTTTCTCTGTATACTGATGCTTCAAGTACAGCGATTGGCAGTGTACTAGCTCAAAAACAGGGACAGCAAGAGAAAGTCATTGCCTATGCTAGCCATGCGCTTACAAAGGCAGAACGAAAGTGGTCGACTTATGATCGAGAACTCTGGGCCATTGTTTGGGCAGTTAGACATTTTCGTCACTATCTCTACAAGCAGCCATTTGTTATTGTCACGGATCACAAGCCCCTCCTGGGTCTTCGGAAAATACCCATTGACAGTGATAGAACTGGTCGCCGTGCTCGCTGGGCTCTTGAACTTGATCCTTTTGAATGGACTGTGATTCATAAAGATGGCCACCGCCACCTCAATGCGGACGCACTCTCACGTCGCCCTGTCACTGGTGACACCGTAGAGCAGGACACAGTCTGCACTGCTTCTGCTACCTTGAGACCTGAAGAGAGGTGCGTAGGTCCTGCAGGCCCGCCCAACCATAGTCCCTGCAGTACTGACCAAAAACACATTCCATGCAATGACTTTTCTGATCCACGACTGCAGTGTGCAGCACTATCTGTTTCATCCACATTTGTGCTTGAGCTGCCTGAAGATGATCTCAAAAGCGAACAACAAAAAGATCCTGTACTGTCAGAAGTCATTGGCTGGAAAGCTAAGGGTCGGAAACCACCCTACTGGCGTATGAAAAAATGCCCACCTCAGGAAAAAGTGCTATGGCATGAGTACTCTAGACTTACCTTCCACAATGGCTTACTCTGTCGTAAAGCTTTCAACCCGTCCCAAAAGTCAGTGTTGCATCAGTTGGTTGTTCCTGAATCTTTAAAAGACACTCTTCTACAGCTGCTGCATGGCAACCCAGTGTCCGGTCATCTATCAGCAGATAAGGTCCTGAAACGTGCTCAGCAGCTATATTACTGGCCATTCATGTCACGTGACATCAGAATATGGTGCACACAATGCACTCCATGTGATGCCAGACGGAATCCCACACCTCATCACAGAGCTCCAATGAAAACAATTGTTGCTACGGAGCCATTTCAAAAGGTGGCAGCTGACATACTTGAACTCCCCATTACGAGTCGTAGCAACAGATATGTGCTCGTTGTTCAAGACTATTTCTCGAAATATGTCAATCTCTATGCTATCCCAGACCAACGTGCCACAACAGTTGCAAAATGCCTGTTTGACAACTTCATCTGTCAGCACGGCGTCCCTGAAATGCTACACACAGACCAAGGACGTCAATTTGAATCTGACCTGGTGAAACATCTGTGTCAGCTGCTAGGCATCCAGAAGACACGGACCAGCCCATATCACCCTCAATGCGACGGTATGGTTGAGAGGTTCAACCGAACACTTATTGACCAGTTAGCTAAGTTACTCCTTCAGCAGCCTGGCGAATGGGATGACTGCCTCAATCAAGTTGCTTTGGCTTACAACACCAGTCCTCACTCTACCACGGGGTTTACGCCATTTTTTCTCACACATGGACATGAGGCACGGATGCCTGCTAATATGCTGTTGCCTACCAACATGCCAGCATCATCTACCTCTGCTTCTCCTGCTGACTACGTCACCCAGTTGACTCAGAGACTTCAGTCTGCCTTCAGCACTGCTGCATGGAACAGAGATTGTGCCCACACCCAGCAGAAACAACTGTATGATAGGGGCATCAAACACACTCCTTATGGTCCGGGTGACTTGGTGTGGTTAAATGACCCCACTACAGCAAAGCAGAAACTTGCTCCACATTGGAAGGGCCCCTTTGAGATATTGGAGTGCCTTGGAACAGATGGAGAAAACCCTGGTGTCACGTACAGGATTCGCTACCTCCTGGACCAATCAGATAAGACTCAAATTGTTCACTACAATCGTCTCAGGCCTTACAAAGCACCTGTCCCTAAAGGTGGAACCAACTCGCCTGCTGGTGACATACCTGCACAGCCCCAGATTCCACAATTGACTGCATTATCAGGTGCTTTGCCCTTCACAGCTTCAAAATCTGCAGCTAAAGGGAGCTGGAATGTTCAGGGCCGCAGACCTGCAACCTCATCAGACCCTCAGGTTTGTCAGCCACCACTTCTAAACCAGTCACGACCCCATTCCCACTCTCCTTTGTCCCCTCCTCCTCGGTCTGAGACTGTAACAACTCCCCCCTTTGGCCATGTGGTGATACACCAATCAGACATTGTCCCTTCAACTCCTCATCGAGTATCTGGTGTTTCACGGCGATGTGGGAGACGTCAAGTTGTACCTCCCAGATACCTCAAGGACTATGTTTTGAACTGAACTTGTTTTTGGTTTTGCTGTTGTTTTATCGTTGTCCCCTTTGCTCGCAGTATGTTGTTTCGTTTTTTTTCCTTTTCTGTAGGGAAACGGGGACGTTTCTTATGTGAGGGGGGGAGGAAAATGTAAAGTGTAGAAGTAAATTTAAATCCGTTTTAAGTTTTGATATTTACATGTTTACACGTTTGAATGTTTAGACATGCATGTTCAAACCAGTAATAAGTATGTGTTATATCTACCTGGTTGTTTTCCTGTTTAGATCTGAATATAAGATTTCCTAGTTTCTGAGAGGCCAGTGAAGTATTCATGAGGGCGGCACACAGGAAGTGTGGGTTGTTGTTGCCGTGTGCTGAGAGTAAAGAGGCTGCTAAAAAGTTATCCGTCTCCATCTTCCTGTTTCTAATTATTCAGAGAGATTCCAGACCATCTAGTGAACCCTCACGTTACAGATATTTGACATCCCAAAAGAGATAAATCTGGCATTGACATTTGACATCACAGCAGAGAAGCGAGTTTCGCATTGATATTTGACATCACAGCAGAGAAGCGAGTTTCGCATTGACATTTGACATCACAACAGAGAAGCGAGTCTGGTATTGACATTTGACATCACAACAGAGAAGCGAGTTTGGCATTGATATTTGACATCACAGCAGAGAAGCGAGTTTCGCATTGATATTTGACATCACAACAGAGAGAAGCGAGTCTGGCATTGATATTTGACGTCACAACAGAGAGACGAATCTGGCATTGATATTTGACATCACAACAGAGAAGCGAGTTTGGCATTGATATTTGACATCACAACAGAGAAGCGAGTCTGGCATTGATATTTGACATCACAACAGAGAAGCGAGTTTGGCATTGATATTTGACATCACAACAGAGAAGCGAGTCTGGCATTGATATTTGACATCACAACAGAGAGACTGGATGTGATGTCAGAACCCTCTAAATCGTGTAATTTACAGATATTTAATTCCAATGATTTGACTGCATCATTGTGTCTTTGAGTTATGACCCAAACTCTCTTTCAACTTTGTGAATAAATTCACGTCCCCCTGTGACCTCATAATTACACCACAGTTCAGATGGCATGAATGAGTCATGAGGTCACACCAACAGTGACAACATCAGCAGTGACATCACTAAAGTTGCCAGGTGAGTCCATAAATAGAACCCGTGACGTGGAGCAGGTACCGCCGTTTTGGACGATGCCACAACGCAGGTATAGACGCAAACGTGCCTCTCGCCCCGTTCGCAGACGCAGGAGAGCCCACAAGGCCTCGGGTGTCCGCAGACGTGGGAGAAGATACCGTCGCAGACATTAGACAATCTCAATAAACATGTAGGATGAACATCAAAATGTGGTCCAATCAAGCTTTTTTTAGATAATATATGTTGTTGTTGTTTTGTGTGTGTTTGTTATCAATGTTGTGAAAAACGTTAAGCTTAGTAAGCCATCAAGCACTGATTACTCGTAGAAGAGCACCAATAGGAGACAGAACTAATTAGAAGGTGTTATTATTCAGTCTGTACATCGAATTGACTATGTGCACGTTAGCATATGCTACTTCCAGTGCGGAAACTCCTGTGGGGAGCTTTGTTTCCGGTGTCCTATTCACGCCCTGTTTACGGTCCAAAACAAGTTAAGCAAATAAATAAATAAAGCGGCGATTTACATTTCTATACATGTCTCGGGCATTTACCCAATATATCTGTAAATGATGTTCATCGACTTGTCAATATTTTTACCCGCGCCTCAGGGCAAAAGAGAAAAGTGATTCAAATGTTATATTTCTCAGCTGTCCTTCATTTATCGCGGGTGTTATGTTCTAAAAATAACCAGCGATAGGTGAAATCAAGTAGCCAATTTTATTTTTTGACGGTGCAAAACGTTTCGTTGACATCGTGGACATACAGTACTGCACTTCAGAGTTACACTGCTAGCCATCGATGCAGCGATTCTGTACTGTACAGGAGAGACGTCACGTCACGGAGGAGATCGTCTGCAGCGATCAGGACGCAGGACACAATGTGATATAAAAAAATAAGCATGCAAACTTGCACTAAAAAAGCTGCGAAACAGCCAGGTGAAAGGTGAACCGCGTTATAGTGAGGGACCGCTGTAATTTTGAAGGTAAGTCACAACATACCCTTGTAAATACTAATGTATAGAAACCCTTACCAGCAATCATTCATTTTTTGTGTGGCTCTTTTTCACGGTTTGTTAACATGCTGTGTAGGTGTGTACTTGACTAGCTGATATCGACATAACGGGAAACATCTGGTTTGACTATTGTTCACCTGTAGTTTGAATGCTGAACATTTACCTGTTTAAATCATAAGACCAGTCACTATACAGAGATGTGCTTCTGAATGTGGACGATGTGTCTTCTGCTGCAGTTCTGCTTGTGTTGAGTGATGTAAACAACTGATCGATCTAAACTCTTTAAACGTCAAAGTTGATCATTAGATTTTTTATAACACAACAGTGGTGAGTGTTCCCACCTTCTCCTCTTTGTAACTTAACGTGATCTTTCCGTTTTCGAGTTTTGGACATGATTTTGGAGTATATCTTAGCAGTAGCGATTGATCGCAAAGTAAAGCTACCGGAAATGCACAATCCCACATCCGGTCTCAAACCAGGAAGTTAGCATTTTCTCGTGCACAGGGTCAATTGAAGGCACTAACCACAAGGTGATCTTCAATGCATCTCTGTGTGAATGTGAACGGGGCGAGAAGACCCCCACTGACTGCATGTCTTTAGACTGTGGGAGGAAGCTGGAGAGAACATGCAGACTCCACACAAAGACCCCGGCCTGATGGGGTTAGGGTCCTGAGTTTGATACCCCAAACTGAACGCAGGACAGAGGAAGGGATGGGTGATGTTCATGTGTGCCCAGGTGTATGATGTGGCTCTTTGCAGTGACACAGTAAAAAATGTGGCTGTTTGTCTGTGACTGGTTGGCTGCCCCAGCCCTGGCCCTTCATGTGCTTCAGTAATGTCTTTTTCTCCCGTCTCCTCCTCTCGTTTACATGCTTTGCCCTTGTGACCCATTCCTTCTGTCACGTGTGTTTTCCCCCCAGCCATCATGTTCTGTTTGTGCTTAGTTATGTCCATGTCTCATCTCTAGTCCTCTTTTCCCTCTGTATGTATTTACAGTGTACGTGTTCCTCGTCGGTTCGTCATGCTAAGTCTGCGTGTCTTATTCCATCATGTGTCATGTATCACTCCAAATCTCACTGACTTTAACTAATAATAACTGTTTGCTGAGTGTTATGTCTAAAAGGTATTGCACAATCGCCTCTAGTAGAGGATCAGGTTTGTTTTCCACTGATAATGGATTTTAACATGACTGACCAATGATTGTGGAGCACGTCCATGTAGGATCTTATAAATACAACGAGCAAACTTAAATGTTTTAAAATGTTCAAAACTTAATATATTATATTTCTGAAGTATGACGGAAGGAAAAAGTTTCATATTTTTAAAAATATCCAATTTCATATGATCAAATTTATGTCAAAAAGTTCATATTTATTCCTCCTATGTCATGTGTGAGTACTGTACTCTAAATGTCATATATATCAGATGATACTGATAACCTAATGCTAATAACTATGCAGAGGTCTCTAGGCCTCGACTTTTATGGAGCATGTGAAGTTTGGGGCAGAGTGGACAAAGAAAAGTTTCTCAGCAGGTTCAACAGGTTGCTACAACACAGGCCGATGAAGTATTGCACTCACTCATCCAAACTGGCAAACATGTTGTTAGGAGTTGGTGGGGTTTCTCTGGTGTGGTGTCACGGGGTCTGCTTCTGTTTTCAGCTCAGGTAGGCGGGGTGGTGTGTCACGGGATGCTGACACACCGGCGGTGCATCAGACGTCATTTGATGGAGCGTTACTTAGGAGCAGCGCGACTGACGTCTGGTGTCGGAGTATTGCCACCTCCTCGAGTGGTAACGTGTTTAATTCTCCGCGGTGTGCATTAAGGCCAACCTATGTCTGGGATTTTGTTTGCTTACCTGTTGTCTTGTATCCTCAGCGGGATCCATCACCCGCTTACCTATCAGCTGTTTGTGAAGCCGCATTTCCGGGATCACTACGGAGATCAATTACAGCGTTTCTCCCACATCCCGAGAATCCCCGCCCGAGCCCGTACAGCCAGTGTGACAAGTGAGCTCTCCAACTCTCCCCATGTTTGTTGCTGTTTCTTACCGGTGGTTTGGCATCTCCCTCTAAAGTTTCGTTTTTCTTTTTCTTATAGATCCACCCTGCGTGCGCGGGTAACCCCTTTCCCTCCGAATACGTGTCAGCGTCCTCCCCTGGTTTCCCTCTGTTTGTCCCTCTGTATAATTTCATATAATTTTGACACCACAAATAAAGAGCACTCCTTGCATTTTCTGCGCTTCTGTGTGTTCTGCCATAGAGTCCGTTCACTCAGCATAACACATGTAACATACACCCTAAGACTGATCCTGCTTTTTACTCCTTTGCTATGATTTAATTTGATATTATGTAGCCATGGAGACAGTTTGCATAGATTAGAATGTTAGATTCCTGTGATGTCATCAATGCCCGATGTTTTGTTTTAATGTCTTGTGATAGTTCTAAGTGCAGACAAAGTCAGAGTTCAAGTGAGTTTAGTCCAATTTTGATCCAGTTTCTGACATGTGGTCAAAATCTTGGCCGACCTTTACCACACCACATGCTGTGGGTGTGCGTAAATATCTAGGTGAGTAAAGTCCTTTACCTGTTAAATTCATCTTCATTTGGGGCTTTTACTTCAGGTGTTTTGATTCAGTAGTAACCAAGTGATCTTTGTACAAACTGCAGACCGCCACACTGATCCCTGGTTCCTCAGGATAGAGGACAGGACATCAGATGGGCGAATCAAGAGCTCCAAACGGAAAGATTGTGCCACAGAAAGACTGGAAAAAGCTTCCCAAAGAAGCAAGGACAGCAAAAGTCCGGTTGGGTGGTCAAAAGGACCCAGGACCATGACACAAGACCTTATTGAGCACTCTTCCATCCTATCCAAGACCGTCCTGGATGACAGGAGCAAATCTATTCTTGAGAAACTCTGATGGGGGCAAGAAAAAAAAGTGAAATCCCTATCTGTGGGGTGAGCTACTCGCCAGGAATCAAAAATTTCTAGATCAGAACAAAACTCTTTCAATCTAATGCTTTTTGGGGACAATTCACCCCCTGGTGGAGATTTATCAACCCTAGGATCAGGAACACAATTAAAATCACCTCCCAAAACCAAATATGGGGAAGCTATGGCTGAAACATGGGTTAAGAGATTGGGAAAAAAAGAGACATCTTCTGAATTTGGACCATAAACACATCCTATAAAAATAGATTCTCTAAATAAGAAACCAGATATAAGAATGTAGCGTCCTTCCTTATCTTTTATGACTTTTTATGGTTAGAGGCAAATTACGATGGATAAGGATGGCTACTCCTCTACTTTTTGTATTATAGGATGAGTAAAAAGCTTGGCCAACCCAACTTCTTTTTAGTTTTGAGTGTTCCAAATCATTTAAATTACTTTCTGAAACTAAGGCAATTTGTGTTTCTTCCTTCTTCAAAAATGAAAGAGTTTTCTGTCATTTAACAACATTATTCAGCCCTTAAAGAAATTATTTTAAAATCAGTCATATCAGCTCAGCTCAGCTTTTTTTTTTTTTTTTGTTAAAATTCCCGCCGCCACCCCCCTATTATAACTTGATGTGTGGGAAACCATTCTCGGAGTGCGCTACTGCAAATAAGCAAACAGATGTTTCCATAAAAGGGAATGTGGGTAATTTTAGATACATTATATAGACACAAGCATATTAATGATAAAAACAAAGGAGAAAGACAACCCCTAAAACCCCCCTTCCCTCCCCCCAAAAAACGATCCTACGATCCATCAAAATAGAAAATTGGGTCTCGTGAAACCGAGCAAGAGTCACTGACAGAGAGGCAAAAAGAAAAGAAAAAAGAAACAAAAATTCCCCTCCAAACTCCCGCATGCCACCGAAAAAACCAGCCAACCTCATTTATATTTCTAAGTTGAACTCGTTTTACTTTATAAAGTCCGTAAGAAAAGACAAATAAGAAGGGAGGGGACAATTGAGTCATTCCTTAATAAGTGTACAACATCCAGTTCCAATACACCTTAGCATGGGCTGGGTATCCTTAAATTAAGAGTATGTCTAATATTTAAGTGCCTGAATAGAACTAATCATATTCAATCAATTGCTGTCGGTGTACTTCAATTTAACTCAAATTGTCCAAAAGAGCAAGAGCATCTTCAGATTTATGGAAGGAGTAATTTTTCCCTCCGTGGGAAAAGTTTAGTGTAGCAGGATATCGCATATAAAAGCGCATATTTTTCTGGACAAGTTTTTGGCACACTCCGTTAAACACACGTCGCATCTCTTTTACTCCTGTTGCCAAATCTTGTCGAATATGAATGATCTGTCCATCATAAGTCAGGGGGCCATTATCTTTAGCTGCAGTGAGGATCCTAATCCTTAATAATCAATGCACGAGGGTGATTAGGTCTCGATAATCCAATGGACCGATGGGCTCTGTCGATTTTGATTTTCCCCTGTTTAGTTTGAATACTCAGCAAAGTCGGTAGCCAGCCTTCGAGGAATTTCACCGGTTCACGACCTTCAGTGCCTTCCTTTAAGTTCAGAATTACAATGTTGTCTCTTCGGCTCCGGCCCTCCAAGTCTAGACATTTTTCCGTAAGAATATTCACTTTAGTCTCCATATCAGCCAGTCTAGTTTCCATACCTGACAGGGAGTCTTCTGCAGTTGAAATGCGATTCTCCGTGTCAGAGATCCGTTGAGAATTTAATTCCAGTTGTGCTGATATATTTTTTAGTGATAATGAGAGCTCATCGAATTTATTCTCCATCATAGTAGATATTTTTTCGACGACTGTCTTTGATATTTCCGCAGCGAGCGCGTCGGCGTCCACAGGTGTACTTGGCGTGGTAGCTGTGGTCGTCGACATACCCTCTTTCGCTTGTGACTCTTCAGGAGATTTGTTGGATGCAGATTTTGCAGCTCTTGTAGGAGGCATTTTAACAGACTCTTGTTTAAAGTTTTTATCCCTCAAGGTTGTGCAGAACGTATCGATGATAAAGCAAGATATGCTCAGTGGCGGCGGGAGCTCAGTGTTAACCATTCCTCGCCGTCAGTCCCCTGACCGTGGTCGGGAGACACGAGGGGAGATGCTTCCTCCAGGGCCAAAGTTTGTCCTCCTTCGGGGTTAAATCCCTTCACTTTTGTGGAGTAGTGAGGCAGACAGAAATCAGCCGGGACACCGGAGAGTACTGAAGAGATGAGGCTTTAATAACAGTACTGCACACTTTGAAAACACACTGCATAGGCTGTAGCCCGTTAGAACGCTGCTCCCGGTCGCCCTCTCTACCCAGGACACACTCTCTCTCTCTTTTTTTCCTCTTCCGCTCCCCGCGTTTCCTTCACGCGCATGCTCACACACACATGACATACACTCCTTACTGCACCCAGCCACACACAAGACGGCAATTCCCGCAACACTACCCCCACTCTGGATGGCAATTAAACAATAATTCCACTCCAGCATTGTAATGCATAAAACTGGTACACAATCCCCTTTACCACTTGGAGCCCACAGGAGATAAAAGTGTTAGCCATTACTGCATATAAGGTGAGGTATAGTATCAACTAGTGCACTTCAGTGACAAAGACGTTGACTCAAGTAAGGTGTACATACATGTGCAAAATAAAGCATTTCAAGTGCTGTTAAGTAGAAAAGAAATTACACAATTGTAACTATTACATGGCGACCGGGAATAACTAACTTATCCTAGCATCTAGGAAGGCACAAATACAAATGGATAAGTGCATGTAGATAACCCCGTAGGTCCTTCAGATACTTTACTCCCCTTTTTTTTTTCAAATGTAAACACTGGAACAATGAAAAATATAGCTCTCTTAAACCATTGTAGCTAACAGTGTAGGAGGCTGAAACGATTTAAACTTGAACTGAATCTTCAGTCCTACTTGGAACTGTAATAGGTAGACCAAGCTAAGTGATCCACACTCCATACCGGTCTGGAGCACTGCGCCGACGAGTTGGTCGCTGAAACTGCTGGCCCAGGTGGTCTGGCTCACCCACCACACCCCCACCATTCTCATGGTCTACATGGGAAGGGGACGATGGGATAACCACAACTGGAGCGGGATCAGCTGCAACTGAGACACATGGCTGAGAGGAGCTGGGGCCATTGCCAGTTGCAGTAGAGAACAGACTGTGCAGACCCAGATCGCGGTCTGCTGGGTCATCCTCTAAAGCTGGTGGTGGGACCTCTGTAGGGGACCACTGATGAGCTTGATCAAGGACCCAGGTATTGTCCAGGGGCTCGCAGCAGCGATAATGCTTTAGCTGGTCATGGTGGACAACTTTCACTTTAGACCTTGGGTTCTTCTGGATCCGATAAACTAGGTCATCCAATTGCACCAGGACAAATAATGGTCCTTCATACGATGGGAGGAACTTTCTGACCTTGTTCTTGATGTGACATGTTCCTTTGATGAGATACTACACAGGATCTCCAGTCTTATACTGTGTGTGGCAACAGTTCTTGTCATATTGCCTTTTTGCGCACGTGACTGACTCACACAGGGCTTCCCTGATGATGAGGTGGGCCAGATCCATCCGCTCACGCATTTGCTGCACATACTCTGGAGCTGAGGGTTGGTTGTCTGGATCAGGAGGTAGACCTGCGACAAGGTCCACTGGCTCACTCAGTTCTAGGCCAAACATCATGAAGTTTGGGGTGAAACCTGTAGCATTGTGTTTGGTCGCCCTGTAGGCCATAACAGCGTACGGGATCATCAGGTCCCAGTCCCAATGGCAACGCTCTGCTGTGGAGGCCAGGATCTTCTGGAGAGTGGCATTAAAACGTTCAACCTGGCCATCTGACTGGGGTCGGAATGGCGTTGTATGAGTCTTGTCTATGCCAAACAAACTGCACACCCCCTGGAACACATCAGATTCAAAATTGCGTCCCTGGTCACTGTGCAGTGCTTGAGGTATCCTGTAGCGGCACACCCACTCAGATGCAACAACCTTGGCAATGGTTGCAGCCCATTCATCTGGGATAAGAAAGGCTTCAGTCCACTTTGTAAAGTAGTCTTGTATCACAAGCACATATCGGTTTCTGCGCTCCGTCTCATTCAGTGGTCCCATAATGTCCAGTGCAACGCGCTCCATTGGGGCTCCTACCCGGACAGTTCCCATCGGAGCTTGCGGTGTCTTCTGGGGTCGGGCCCTGGATGCACAGCTGGTACAAGTACGGCACCAAAGAGCGACGTCTTCCCTCATGTGATACCAATAGAATCGGGTTCGTAGTCTGGCCACGGTCCTCTCGACACCAAAATGTCCACCCACTGGCCCTTCGTGCATCTGGCCCATCACTTCTGGTTGTAGCTTGCGTGGATGTACGATTTGGGGATAGAACTGGGTCTCGTCAAGGCAGTAGAAGCGACGGACCAGAACTCCATCTCTGAAGTAGAGCCGTTTCCATTGAGCCCAGTATGTCTTAGTGGCTGGCCTGCATGGTGAGACAATAGTCCATGGGGGGCGCTCACTGCTGGCCGCCATCCAGGCGCATATGGGTGCAATGTCTGCATCAGCGTCCTGGGCTTGGCTCAGCTCCCCCATGGTCCAGCCGTGAAACAGAGAAGCAGTATCAAGGGTTTTAGCCACATATACTTTCTCAGACAGCTTTACAGTGTGTGTATTAGTGGAAATGTTCTGATGTGATATGTCTGTTCTAGTGTGAATTATCTGTTCTGAGATGTCTGTGTTAGTAGGAGTGTTTTGACATAAAATGTCTGAAATAGTAAGAGCAGTTTGATCTAAAGTCTTTGTTTCTGGTGTAGTGGACCTGGACGGTGGAGCTTCTCGAGCCATCGAGCTAACTGTCCCTCTGGCTCTTTCATTTTTGTTAGCCAGCGCAGGCTGCTGTGGTCTGTGTGCACTTTGAAAGGCCGTCCAAGGAGGTACTGGCGAAAATGGGACGTGAAATCCACGACGGCTAGTAGTTCACGTCGTGTGGTGCAGTAGTTTTGTTCAGTTCTTGATAGCTTACGACTGCCATATGCCAGCACATGTTCCACGCCCTGTTGCATCTGTGACAGCACCGCGCCGATGCCAGTGTCGCTGGCATCAGTGTCTAGTGTCATTTCTCCATGGTCAAGTGGATAGCCAAGAACAGGGGCAGAGGTGAGTCGACACTTCAGCTTGTCGAAAGCTGCTTGGTGCTCAGCATACCACTGAAAATGTGCGTTCTTCTTGGTCAGGTTGTGCAGGGGTTCGGCTATAGAGGCAAAATCTTTCACGAACCGGCGATAATATGAGGCCAGGCCGATGAAGCGTCTGACCTCCTGGATGGACGTAGGTGTGGGCCACATCTGAACTTTTTGAACTTTGCTGGGGTCGGTAGCCACACCATACTCGGATACCACATGGCCAAGATAAGCAACTTCGTGGTGAAAGAGGCAGCATTTGGCAGGTTTCAGTTTCAAGTTAGCTTGTTGAAGTCTATAGAATACCTGGCCAAGCCGTTGCAGCATCCCCGACACGTCCTTAGCCAGCACGATGATGTCGTCCAAGTAGACCAGGCAGGTCTCCCACTGCATGCCAGCCAGGATGCGGTCCATCAGCCGCTGGAACGTCGCCGGGGCATTGTATAGTCCAAATGGCATGACGTTCCACTCAAAGAGGCCTGTCCTAGTGCAGAAAGCGGCGGCCCTGCGTGCTCTAGGCATCAGCTCAACCTGCCAGGAGCCTGATGCGAGGTCTAATGTGCTGAACCATCTGGCAGTTGAGAGTGTGTCCAGCGTGTCCTGGATGCGGGGCAGCGGGTAGGCATCTGTTATGGTGCGGTCGTTGAGAGCCATGTAGTCAATGCAGAGACGGTATGTCCCATCTTTCTTCCGCACCATAACGATGGGCGAGGCCCAGCTGCTGCAGCCGCGTTGGGCGAGACCGCTCTGTAGGCTGTCGTAGATCTGCTGATCAGCATGTTGCTGCTTTTCCCCTGCCATTCTTCGTGGATGTTGTTTGACTGGGGCACCAGGACGGGTTATGATGTCATGCTGCACAAGGCTGGTTCGGCCCAGGTCAGCAGGCCCTGTAGAAAACACATGTCCATAAGTGAAATGGTAAATGGCCTGTATTTGTATAGCGCTTTACTAGTCCCTAAGGACCCCAAAGCGCTTTACACAACCAGTCATCCACCCATTCACACACACATTCACACACTGGTGATGGCAAGCTACATTGTAGCCACAGCCACCCTGGGGTGCACTGACAGAGGCGAGGCTGCCGGACACTGGCGCCACCGGGCCCTCTGACCACCACCAGTAGGCAACAGGTGAAGTGTCTTGCCCAAGGACACAACGACCGAGTCCAAGCCGGGGCTCGAACCGGCAACCTTCCGATTACAAGGTGAACTCCCAACTCTTGAGCCACGATCGCCCCCCTAAGTGCTAAGCAAGCGTTTCAGTTGGAGCTGTTCATAGTCATTGAGGTCTGTGGAGCTCTGGGCATAGAGCTCCTGCAGGTGCAGCGGAACCACAGGAGGGCTGGTCAGTGAGTCTGCAGCTGGAGAGACCATGGAGGGTTCCACGGCCTCAGCTGGCTGGAGGAGCCCGGCAATGGATCCTTCCGTAATTGTTACTGCTTTATTGCTGAGGTTAAAAAGGCAAAGTGGGACAGCTTTAGAAGGCTGCACGTTGACTAGGACTCTGGCGATAAGTACTTTGTGCTTCTCAACAAAACCTTTGGTGGGACTAAGCATCATGTCACCTTGAGCTGCTGCACCAGGATGCACATTGCCTTTCACCATATACTGTTGCCCCGGTTCCACCACCACAGATCTAGCTATTCTCACTGCGTGTACTTTGTACTGGCTTCGGTTTGGTAGTAAAGCACCTCTTCACCGAACAGGATGATGCAGCGTTTGCCGAAATCAAGACGTGCTTCAGCTTGAGTGAGAAAGGGATGCCCAAGCAGCACCTCATTTTCTGCTATATCTGCCACCAGGAAATCAACATCCACCTGTCGATTGTTGATATTGACAGATATCTGGGCTTCACCTAGCACCGGCACGTCCCCAGGTCCCACACCAAGCAAGGTCTCAACAACTGAGGGCTGTAGTGGTGGCCTCACGTCTGGGTGGATGGAGTTGTAGTAGGTCAGCGGCAGCACGCTCCTCTGGGCCCCACTGTCCAAAACAGCACATGCCTCCACTTCGTAGAGGCGCATGGGGATACTCATTTCTTGGCTTTGGCACTTAAGGTGGAGCACGGTGGGTTTTGGGCTGTCCCAAGGGCTACTGTTCAATGTTAAGGCCTTGGTGGTTTTGTGAGGGGAAGGGCACTGCTTTTGGACATGGCCCCAACCTTGACAGTTACGGCAGCGAACCCCACTCCTTTTAAAGTTTCTGTGATTGTTCGGTGTTGTCGAGGGTGTGTGTGGGACAAAATGATTCGGTGAGGGGCTAGCTGCAGGTGCATGCTCAGCAACAGTCTCATCTTTGTCTTTTGCTCTGACAACGGCAGCTCGGGGCCGGCGTTCAGCTGCGTTACGGACTCCTTGCTGCATGGCACTGGTTACATAAGATGCAGCCCTTTTAGTGGTTTTGTGTCGGTGGGCTATTTCGTATGCACAGGTAAGTGTGGCTGGGTGCCTCGCTAGCAACTTCTGTACTATTTCTGCATCACCCAGCCCATTGGTGAAAACTTCAGCTATAGAGTCTTGTTCAATCTCTGCTCTATCACCATATGCAACAGCCACTTTCCCATAAATGTCATCTCTGAAAACATGCAGGGCCTCACCAGGTTTACGCACTCGCTGCCTCAGTTCTACAGCAACAGCAGCTGCATGGTCAGAAGAAGGGCCATATGCAGTTTCCAGTTTGTCCACCAAGCGGCGGTAATCCCATTTGGATGAGCGGGATTTCTGTGGATAATGGCCCCTGCTGCTCCAACTAGGCAGAATTTAAGCTGAGTTGTCATTGTTTTTTCTGACCAATAGTTGGCTTCAGCGCAGCTCTCAAACCTGTGCAGAAATTCCTTCCACGGTGTGGTGCCGTCATATTGGCCCAGACGTAGGGTGGGGATTCTCTCTCTAGATTCTAGAGTCTGGATAGTGGATTTTCATTTGGGGAGTAGGAGCTGGATAGTAGTTCATGCTGCTGCCTGTGTTTCTCTCACGGCCGTAGCTGCGGCATTCAGCACCAAGGAAGGGATTCATGCGGGAAAACTGCAGCTGGGCAGGACCATCGGGCGGCGCGAATACACCCTCTCCATTAGTGTGTGTGTTAGCACAACTGTCAGCACACAGGAATGGGTTCATATGTTCATATTCAGTCACAGCTCTGTCTCTGTTAGCTTCCCTAATGCTCGCGGCACCCTCGGAGACACTGGTCAGCGATATGAACGGGTTGGAGTAATTGGTCTCAAGTCCGTAGTTTTCACGAGAAGTTAGAAGAAGTTGAGAAGTTAGAGTTAGCTTAGGAATCTGTAAACAGTTACTCCAAAAAGGATCCAGATGTTTCAAAATACTTCTCTGGTGAACGTTTCAATTCCGCGAACATAAATGCTGTGATTAATGGACTAAAAGTCATCGCTTCTCACCCCTATTTATGGATTCAAGGATCAAAGGATCAAATTGGTGGTAAGAGTCTAAATATATGTGATGTCATAATCTTGTTAGTTTGGAATACACAAAACAATAAGCACAGTTGTACAGACACATACACACACTCCCAAAAACTAGCCAGCCCTCATGAGGAGGTTGCGACGCCCTCCAGGTGCGGGAAAGAAAGCAGGAAAAACCGGGAGCGGGCCGCCTCACCACTCTTTACATTAATGGACCACCCCAAAGAAATCCAAACACGGAAATGTTTTCACACACATGTGATTATGCGCAGAGGTCCATCCTAGCAGCCAACCTCAGATCTCCATGCAGGCACACATTAATGGACATACATTTACACACATTCAGAGATAAACTCCCCCAAAGAAATCTGAACATGAAACTTTTGCGCACACTGCACACACATTCAGAGTCTCCACCTGTTACAGGTGGATGCAACCTGGACTGTCTCAAGACAGACGAGACCAGATCCACCAAAGAAACTGCAGATGTGAGGACATGCGTCTTTTTGAAATATATAAAACAATAAACACGGTCGTGCACACACATACACTCACACAGGCTGCGAAAGCCTAGCCAGCCCTCGTGATAGGATGGACCTCCTCCAGGCCTCACTGCCTTCCCCTCCTGAGAGAAACCCTTTATAGAAGAGTTGAGAAAGACACAATTTGTGAGGTCTGAATGTTCTGGTGAGTCTCCACCTGTTGCAGGTGAGTGCAGCCTGGACTGTCTCGAGACAGACCAGATCAGCTGCACCACAGACACTTCATACCTCATCTCAGGAGAAAAACTGAAAGAACAACATAAAAAAGGAGAAAACGACCTCAGAAACATGGCCAACATCTGTTTGATTAGACTAACAAATAATGGTTGACCATTTTCAGCTGCTCGCCTAACCTTCAGTAGTTGTTCGAGGTCATTGAAACGCTTTTATATATCCAGTTTCCTTGGATTGATAATCTGTCTCGTATTGAAATTGTTCTTTGGTCAGTTTTACCTGTTGCAGAATTTCAGGGTCGCTCTTGTTGACTTTAATAGCCACGATCTGTCTGTTTGCTCTGTGAATTGGTTAGAAACAAAACTGAACTTGTTTTGGTTTCTTTTGTAAAATGCTCTGAAAACATCTGGAAAGGGTTTGGGTTGGTGTCAGGTCAACGTCCGTTATGCCATAAAGTATAATGGGTGAGCGCTCGTATTATGGGTTTTGGGATCAAAGCAAAGCTACCACGTCATGAAGGATCGAAGCAAAGCTACCGCGTCACAAGGGATCAAAGTGATTCTGATGTAATGCGCAGGCGCACACACATGTTTGTTTGTGTAATGTTGTTCACACTAAATTTGACCGTAGGCAATTTAATATGAGTCAATCAAAGAAAATGTTATTTTTGGAGAATTTTGAAATTACGAAACTGACAATTACGAGAATTTTTGTTCGTGTATTTTTTTCGTTTGCATAACATGTCGAGCTTTTCTGTATATAGCCATGTCGTAGATTTCGGAGCAAACAAGAAATTGATGAAAATGTTCTATTTTATTTTAACAATCATCAACTGCATATGCAGGTTTCGTACGGGTGCTTGAAATCCTTGAAAAATCTTGGATATATTGTAGTGCTTCTATTTCGGATTTGGTGCTTAAAACGTCTTGAAACTGTATTTCATTCACCACAAATAACTATCTGATTGAATAGTTTTCTTATCAGATAGAGAAATAAAATGGCAAAGTCTAAAAGCAACATTTCTCTGCCTGGGCTGCCTTGTACCTCTGCACGTCAGTCTGTTTCAATGTGTGACCCCCCCTCCCCGAAAAGTCGGGGGTGAGCGCACTAACGTGCTGGAGGCCGTTTTAATGAGTGTTTGCTGGAAAACGAAAAATACAAGAAGGAGTCTGCAAGAAGGATTTGTACGTTTTCACTGTGGAGGAGTTTGCGTAAGTCCTAGTAAATCATTTTCTCCAGTGTGGACGTTACACATGCTAATTTTTAAAATCGTTTTTATTATTTTGCTAGCTAGCAAACTCGCGGGATAAATGATTGAAATGCACTCAGTGTGATGCAATACGGTGCCGCTATTCTAACAGTTAGTTATTGCAGGGTAATTTCTGGAATATGCTGTGAATTTAACCAAGATTACACAGCAGTAGCAGTAATGCGAGTTACTTCCCCAAAGTGAAAGCTTTAAACGTTAGCCCGATGCTAAACTAGCCAACTCAAGCTTTCTGATTGAAGGCTAAAAGCAGCGTTGTCACCAAGTAAACAGAATATTGATTCTATTTTGGTGTATTGCTGCAGTTTTTTCAAGTATTAACTTGGTGCTTTTGGCAACCTTAGGGGGAAATAATGGTAATATGACTGATCCATATGGACACAAAGAATATCGACTTTTTTGTGCTACCGAAGTTCCGTGGCTTTCATTCAAAATCTGTTTATCGTTAAACAACTTGAAGATTATAATGGCTTCAAACTCACATTGAGGCCTGTGGGGCACTATCAGCCACTGAAACAGTAGACAAATGAATATTTCATACCTTAAGGCTGCCTGTTTATTTAAGGGAGATGAACAATACATTATAATTGTATATAATAATATCACAGATGATAGATTAAATAGGTTTTTGATAGATGCTTGTGCATTGTTAAAGTCTTATATGTTGAATTGATCTGAGTATGTCATCTGTTCAAAGCCTCTCCCAGTCAGTGCTGTTCTCTATGCCTGTCTTACTCTACATGATCTTTTTTAACATCAGCATGCTAAAGGACTTGTTTGGAAGAGACTGCTATTTTATACGCTAAAATATGTTTTTCTTCTGGTTGGTGAAAACACTTTATTATCCTCTAATAGATTTTTTAAATGCTTGGTGATGGTAGTACCCAAAACTAGCTGCATCAGGTACTTCCCTGTGTATTTGGAGAGGATCAGAAGTCCCAGGAATAAAAAAGCAACTAATTATTTATCTGCACAGCCGTACAAGTGGCTGACTGCTAGTTTGGTCCTCTGAGGCCGTGTCCTAGTCAGTGTGTCTCGCTAGATTTCTCTCTCTTCTGTTAATTGAGCCTTTTTGTTTGTTTTGTGCAGTTCTGGTTAATAAGTGAAATTAATAAAAGCCGCAGAAATATTTTCATTGCATTTCTGTTTGTTCTGTACTTGCTAACTGTCAGTTCAGAAGAAAATGTAGCTGCTGTTTGCCAACAAACTCAGTTCCTTTGCCCGATAATTTCCTTCCAAAAAATGCCTACATATATATTTATAAGCTGAGTTATTATATAGCTGAATAATTATATCTTTCAATTCATAACTGATAATGTTTTATTTTAAATTTGTGTCTTTTAGCTTCTTCTGCTTATTATTGTTATCCATCCATTTTCTTCTGCTTATCAAGGACTGGTTTACCCGGGCAGCAGCCTAAGCAGAGAAGCCCACATCTCCCTCTCCCCAGCCACCTCCTCCACTTCTTCTGGGATAACACCAAGACATCCTCAGGCCAGCTGAGAGATATAGCCTCTCCAGAGTGTCCTAGGTCTGCCCTGGGCCTCTTTCTCCTTTTCTCATCAGCCTCTCTTCAACGTGTAGGAATAGCAGCTCTACTCTGAGCCCCTTTTGAGTAACTGAACTCCTCAGCCTGTCTTTAAGGGAGAGGCAACACCCTTAGAGAAAGCTCGTGTTTTTCATCTGTCAGTCCTCTGCTCACCTGTCCCCAAACTCGTAAACAAGAGAAGATTAAAGTCCTCCGCTTGATGCTGCAAGTCATTGTTTTTTATTGTCTTTTTCTTAATATATTCAGATCATTCTAAAAATATCTGTACAACAGTTTGTTTATGCAGTCAGCATTTGTATATATACAGCAGTATTCTCAAACAAGCAACAGTGAACGCACCTGTGTGAGGCAAATTCCACAATCACAGTTCAATCAGTCCCCCCACCCTGACACTTTTTTCCACTTTAAGTGAGGAAATGGAATTAAATCTGACACATCTTTATCTTTTTTGGACATATCAACATATCTTTTTAAGGTTAAGAGAATATGGTCATCAGATTGGAGAAGCTGAACAATCAGAGCTGTGATAATGATATTTAAGGATATTTAAGGTGTGTTGACTGGTTCATAACGTCAGCTCATGTGAGAAAACATCCCATGCTAAAAGTTGCCGCTAGCTGCTGGTTGATGGTGAATTTATTGTGTGTTTCCACCGTCTGTACAGATGAAGAGTAGCAGAGCTGGAGATGAGGCAGGAGGAAGAGTTGACTCAATTCAATTTCACTTTATTTATATAGCGTTAATCACAACAACAGTCACCTCAAGACACTTTATACTGCAAGGTGGAGGCCCTATTGTAATACAGAGGAAACGAAATGATCAAAACAAGCCCTTTTGAGCGAGCACTTGGTGACTGTGGGAAGGAAAAACACCATTTTAACTGGAAGAAACTTCCAGTAGAAGCAGGTATAGGGAGGGGCAGCCTCTGAGGACTGGTTGGGGTTGAGGGGAGGGAGAAAGGACAAAGGACACGCTGTGGAAGAGAGCCACTCTATGAGCTGTTCATTCAGTTTGTGGTTTAGCTCGACTCCATGACGTTTCTGAACTAATGCTTTGCTCAATTAATGTTGCAATGAATTATGGGTGGATTTTACTGATATTCTATCTTTATGTTGTCACCAAACAGATCTACAGATTTAGGATTAGCTACAGGCTCCTCTACCCCTGCTAGCCCTTCTGTCCTGCCCAGGATGGCGCCCCTGGTGCCCCCTCATAAGGTCCAGCAGTCCTACTGTCCATCCAACAGCTCCTCCTCCCCTCTTACAGCCCCTATGGGAGCTCCATCTGTGGTGGCTACAGGCCTTACAGCTACAGCTACGGTGGCGGCTACAGCCTGGGAGGATACAGACACACACCTCACCTTGAGGACGTCCCCCCAGCAGGTTTGTGCAGCAGGCTGAAGAGATGGAACAGCAAGCACTCACATATTCATATGAGTACATTTAGTTGTTTTGAGAGGTGTACTCAACACAGGACAGTGGCTGCAGGTGCTGATTGTTTTGAGTTCAAAGTAATTAAGGCTGCTGTTGCAAAGTTTGATAATAGAATCTGAAGCTGGTAATGTTCAGGGCTGCAGTACACGTGTAAAGATGAGTCTGCTTGTATGACATCATATGTGCCTTTGTGTAACTCAGTGGCAAATAAATTGGGTACCATAGCTCCATATGCCATTAGTTACTTTACAAGTGTAAGGAAAAGCAGAAGGACTTGTTTTTGGTTCAGACCAGTTAAAATGATGAATGTCTTTCATTCAGTTTCCTTGCTTGGTTTAGACACTAACTGGGCGAGCGAGGAGGACGACCACGTGGTGGCCAGAGGAGAAGATGACTTTACAGCTGCTTCTCAGGAGGAGCTTTCTATGCAAGCTGGAGAGATGCTCAACCTCGCTCCTAAAGGTGATGAGCTTTTTACTGGCTGCGGGACATTTGATTCTGAGTGCTTTGACCCAAAACCTTCTATTTTTGTTTTCCTTATCTTAGAAATAACAGATGAGGGCTCTTCTTTTGTGTGAGCGTGCCCCATGTTTACAACTATCTCCCTCGTGTTTAGAGCTACAGCCCCGTGTGCGTGGCTGGCTCCTGGCCAGCGTGGACGGTGAGACCACCGGCTCGTCCCAGCAAACTACGTTAAGATCCTCAGCAAGAGAAGAGACCGCCGGGCCACAGATGTGGAGAGGCTCGCTCAGGCCCAGCAGGCGAACACGCAGGCACCCCAAACAACCTCAGCTGCACAAATCTGTGTCTCTCCTGCAGCCCATAAACGTACAGCATCTACCCGCATCATGTACAGTACATGAAGGACCCGTCTCGTCAGATTCATTAGGCTCAGCTGTGTCCCCCTCCTGTGTTTCCTCGTTTCCCTCTGTGTGTATTTATAGTAGTGATGGCCAAACAAAGCTTTCTGAAGCTTGTGTTGAAAAACGATTCATTACTGGAAGCTTTTTAACACAGTCCTCTGTGGTGACATCTGCTGGTCAAAAATATGAAGAGCAGCTTGAATCTACAGAAAAACTGAACTGCTTCATTATGATTGCCCACTCTGCAGAGTGGAATTCACAATTCACAATTGGACGTCACTGATCACGTGACTGTGGCCAAACGAATCGAGCATCGACAGAGTGCTTCTGAAGCGGTGTGTTGGTGTTTTCGACACACGCGCCGGAGCGTCAGCTTCAAGCGGGCCATCACTAATTTATAGCATTCGTCCTCTTGTGTGCGTTACTGGTCCGTCTGTGTTCCTCCAGGCTGTTTTTCCTGCTTGTCATCGTGTTTTAACTCCATTCCCTCGTGTCCAGGTTTCTTATCTGGTTCTCAGCTTTCCCAGTTTAGGTTTTCCTAGTTTTGTTTCTCGCCTCCCTCGCCTTTGTTTGTATGTCACTCTCCATAAATAAAGCTCACTCACATCAGCAGTGCCTGCATCTTGGGTCCTCCATTCATATCTCAACACGCAAACCCTGACATTTATTGTGTAGTTACATACTGCTAGGAAGTGCTGACAAAATATGAAATTATGATGCTGTTTCTGTAGAGGCACAGTACCAACACAGAACAGTGGGGACACAGAACCAAAACCTAAGAACTAACATCACACATCAAGAAATCAAAGATTAATAAAACAAAACAGAAAACACTGAGCCAGCGACCCAGGACCGTGACATTCAGTTTCTCAAGGAGGAATCAAAGCAAACATTTGTTTCTTTTTATGAATAAGAGATTTCCTTTATGGGTTACGTGATGGTGTAAGTTCCAGCACAGCTCATTTAGTGTGCAGAAGTGCTCCGAGGCCCCTATGAAACACATGATTGAAAGAATCTAATAAATTAGAGGGTGCAGTAGCTGTAGTATGACTTTTTGTTCTCCTGCTGCATGACGACTTTACTTTTTTCTTTCTTTTGGTGGGAGGAAGTCGACATCTCAGTCCATTGTGACGTGCAGATCTTTGACTGGCTATGAACCTCCGTCAGGAGGAACTCAGCAGGAGAGGGAAACAAGGACCAACAAAACCCGGCTTGGTAAAAAGGAACAAGAACAGAAAAAATCAACATCATTACACATCCCTGAGCTGTCATTTACACCACCTGTGGCGCTTGATTTATTGGTCACTAAACGTGGTGTGTGATTGGTGCGTCACTGGCTGCGTGTTCTGTGTTATTTGTCGGTCGTGGGGTTTGGGCGTTGATATTTGACATCACAGCAGAGAAGCGAGTCTGTCCTTGATATTTGACATCACAACAGAGAAGCGAGTTTGTCATTGATATTTGACATCACAACAGAGAAGCGAGTCTTGTCATTGACTATTTGACATCACAACAGAGAAGCAAGTTTCGGCATTGATATTTGACATCACAGCAGAGAAGCGAGTTTGGCATTGATATTTGACATCACAGCAGAGAGCGAGTTTGGCATTGATATTTGACATCACAGCAGAGAAGCGAGTTTGGCATTGATATTTGACATCACAACAGAGAAGCGAGTTTGCATTGACATTTGACATCACAACAGAGAAGCGAGTTTGGCATTGATATTTGACATCACAACAGAGAAGCGAGTTTGGCATTGACATTTGACATCACAACAGAGAAGCGAGTTTGGCATTGACATTTGAAATCACAACAGGAAGCGAGTTTGGCATTGATATTTGACATCACAACAGAGAAGCGAGTTTGGCATTGAATTTTGACATCACAACAGAGCAGCGAGTTTGGCATTGATATTTGACATCACAACAGAGAAGCGAGTTTCGCATTGATATTTGACATCACAACAGAGAAGCGAAGTCTGTCATTGATATTTGACATCACAAACAAGAGAAGCAGAGTTTCTGCATTGATATTTTACATCAAAAACAGAGGAAGCGAGTTTGGGCATTTGATATTTTGACATCACAACAGAGAAGCGAAGTCTGTCATTGATATTTGACCTCACAACAGAGAAGCGAGTCTGTCATTGATATTTGACATCACAACAGAGAAGCGCGTCTAGTCATTGATATTTGACATCCCCCCCAGAGAAGCGAGTTTGGCATTGAATTGCCCTCACAACAGAGAAGCGGAGTTTGGCATTGATATTTGACATCACAACAGCGAAGCGGAGTCTCGTCCATTGATATTTTACATCACAACAGGAGACGCGGAGTTTGCATTGCTATTTGACAGCACAACAGAGAAGCGAGTTGGCATTGATATTTGACATCACAATCAGAGAAGCGAGATCTGCATTGATATTTGACATTCACAGACAGAGCAGCGAGTCTGTCATTGATATTTGACATCCCAACAGAGAAGCGAGTCTGTCATTGATATTTGACAATCACAACAGAGAAGGCGCGTTCTGGCATTGATATTTGACATCACAACAGAGAAGCGAGTCTGGCATTGATATTTGACATCACAACAGAGAGACTGGATGTGATGTCAGACCCCTCTAAATCGTGTAATTTACAGATATTTAATTCCAATGATTTGACTGCATCATTGTGTCTTTGAGTTATGACCCAAACTCTCTTTCAACTTTGTGAATAAATTCACGTCCCCCTGTGACCTCATAATTACACCACAGTTCAGATGGCATTATTGAGTCATGAGGTCACACCAACAGTGACAACATCAGCAGTGACCTCACTAAAGTTGCCAGGTGAGTCCATAAATAGAACCCGTGACGTGGAGCAGGTACCGCCGTTTTGGACGATGCCACAACGCAGGTATAGACGCAAACGTGCTTCTCGCCCCGTTCGCAGACGCAGGAGAGCCCACAAGGCCTCGGGTGTCCGCAGACGTGGGAGAAGATACCGTCGCAGACACTAGACAATCTCAATAAACATGTAGGATGAACATCAAAATGTGGTCCAATCAAGTTTTTTTTAGATAATATATGTTGTTGTTGTTTTGTGTGTGTTTGTTATCAATGTTGTGAAAAAAGTTAAGCTTAGTAAGCCATCAAGCACTGATTACTCGTAGAAGAGCACCAATAGGAGACAGAACTAATTAGAAGGTGTTATTATTCAGTCTGTACATCGAATAGAAGGCACTAACCACAAGGTGATCTTCAATGCATCTCTGTGTGAATGTGAACGGGGCGAGAAGACCCCCACTGACTGCATGTCTTTAGACTGTGGGAGGAAGCTGGAGAGAACATGCAGACTCCACACAAAGACCCCGGCCTGATGGGGTTAGGGTCCTGAGTTTGATACCCCAAACTGAACGCAGGACAGAGGAAGGGATGGGTGATGTTCATGTGTGCCCAGGTGTATGATGTGGCTCTTTGCAGTGACACAGTAAAAAATGTGGCTGTTTGTCTGTGACTGGTTGGCTGCCCCAGCCCTGGCCCTTCATGTATTTCAGTAATGTCTTTTTCTCCCGTCTCCTCCTCTCGTTTACATGCTTTGCCCTTGTGACCCATTCCTTCTGTCACGTGTGTTTTCCCCCCAGCCATCATGTTCTGTTTGTGCTTAGTTATGTCCATGTCTCATCTCTAGTCCTCTTTTCCCTCTGTATGTATTTACAGTGTACGTGTTCCTCGTCGGTTCGTCATGCTAAGTCTGCGTGTCTTATTCCGTCATGTGTCATGTATCACTCCAAATCTCACTGACTTTAACTAATAATAACTGTTTGCTGAGTGTTATGTCTAAAAGGTATTGCACAATCGCCTCTAGTAGAGGATCAGGTTTGTTTTCCACTGATAATGGATTTTAACATGACTGACCAATGATTGTGGAGCACGTCCATGTAGGATCTTATAAATACAACGAGCAAACTTAAATGTTTTAAAATGTTCAAAACTTAATATATTATATTTCTGAAGTATGACGGAAGGAAAAAGTTTCATATTTTAAAAAAATCCAATTTCATATGATCAAATTTATGTCAAAAAGTTCATATTTATTCCTCCTATGTCATGTGTGAGTACTGTACTGTAAATGTCATATATATCAGATGATACTGATAACCTAATGCTAATAACTATGCAGAGGTCTCTAGGCCTCGACTTTTATGGAGCATGTGAAGTTTGGGGCAGAGTGGACAAAGAAAAGTTTCTCAGCAGGTTCAACAGGTTGCTACAACACAGGCCGATGAAGTATTGCACTCACTCATCCAAACTGGCAAACATGTAACATACACCCTAAGACTGATCCTGCTTTTTACTCCTTTGCTATGATTTAATTTGATATTATGTAGCCATGGAGACAGTTTGCATAGATTAGAATGTTAGATTCCTGTGATGTCATCAATGCCCGATGTTTTGTTTTAATGTCTTGTGATAGTTCTAAGTGCAGACAAAGTCAGAGTTCAAGTGAGTTTAGTCCAATTTTGATCCAGTTTCTGACATGTGGTCAAAATCTTGGCCGACCTTTACCACACCACGTGCTGTGGGTGTGCGTAAATATCTAGGTGAGTAAAGTCTCCTTTACCTGTTAAATTCAATTTGTTTTGTCTCTCTGTAGAGGACTTTGAAGAAAAATACGAGGAGCAGGATAAGCTGGGTGAAGGAGGCTTTGGGACTGTCTTCTTTGGAAAACGCAGAGAAGACAATTTCCCAGTATGGCTTCTTATGTGTGCACTTTACAATTCTTCTAGTTCCTCCTGTTCTCTTTTTCTAAAACACATTTTCTCTGTAATGCAGGTGGTGATTAAGCATGTTGCTCAGTTTTTAGTCAGCTACCTACCAGTGGTAAGAAATGTTTGTCTTTTTCTGTTGTTTTCCCCCAACGTGTACCTCAAACAGCCTAAATTCAGCGATTTTGGTATTGGAGTCCCTTTTAGACCAGAAGCAGTCACATGAAGAAATGGTTGGTCGTCAGCCTCACTGTTTAAATGTCCTTGCCTGCCCACAGGCTTAGAGTCCACATGAATTCCTTACCATGAATAATTACTCTCTGGATTTTAGGGACCAAATCAGCAACTTATGTTAGTTCTTTTTTAACTTGTAGTTCTAAATTAGAAGATTATTGTGATATTGAAATATAAAAATAAAAGTATGGTAAGTATGACTGCACAGGGGCTTTGTGGCCTGGCTGCAGAAGTCACTGGATAGAAAGCTGCTGACGTTTCACTGCATCCTGCACCAAGAGGCATTGTGTGCGCAAACCTTTCCTCTAGAATGCACAGAGGTCATAAATGTTGTCATTCAGATCATCAATAAAATAATGGCAAAAGGTTTAAATGCTCTCCACCTCATTACTGGATGAGGTGGAGAGCATTTACCCTGATCTCCTGCTGTATGACAGAGTCCTGCTGTCCAGAGGAGAGGTGCTGAAACGCTTTGCTGCATGTAAGATAAGATAACTCTTTATTGTCATTGCACAGTCATACATAGTACAGTAGTACAATGAAATTGGAAAATGTCTGGGAGAGGTGAAAGTTTTCATGAGCAGCAAAGGGCTCGCCTTTTCTGCGCTGGAACAGCCAGAGTGGCTGAAAAAGCTGCACTTTGTGGACATTACAGCGAACCAGAAGAAGCTGAATACAAGTCTTCAGGGGAGAGGAGGCACAGCGTTACACATGCTGGAGGAGGTGTTAGCGTTTGAGTGCAAACTGACAGTTAATAAATTCAGAGCATTTGTAGTCTGCAATCACCAGTTATTTGGGAAATAATTCCACGAGTTCAGAGAGGAAAAACCCACATTATCCTTCCCCATCACTGCCCTGACCATCGATCCATCCCTGTTAAATGTGACTGGATTTTCAGGTGATACTGAGAACCTTGTTTGAAACATGGAATGCCATCCCGACACATAAACATGAAGAAATATGCATTTGGAGTCCTGACGATCTTCAGATCCACATACGTATGTGAGCAGCTGTTCTCCACCATGAACTGTGTTACAAACAAACACAGCTGACGCCTCACAGACGACAGCTTACAGTCCTGCGTAGATGAAAGTGACTTTGTAACTTGTAACTGTAAATTAAATGTGTAAGTGATATTTATATAGGTGTAAACTTATCCACAGCTTTATGCCTTGTTGCTGTTTTAGAAAGAGTTAAAAAATGAATGTCCACTATTTAAACCTTTTGAATGCAGGATATTTTATTAAAGCAATTTAGCAGGAGGGGGGAAAAGCCAGCTCACATACTATGATCACATAATGAAATCACTTAATACTCATCTAATTAACCCACTCTTAGCTAATGTTGATCTTTTGAGGAGAGAGATTGAGGAGAGAACGGGCACATCCATGCCTGAAGAGGCCCTTATCGCTGTTTTGCATCCCTGCAACTTCAACACTCCAGGGATTCAGTTGAAATCCAAATCCTCTCAAAGTTATAATTCAAAATAAAACAAAGTAAAATAAAATGGAAACTCTCAGAAGTTGTAATCCTGCAGGAAATCGACAGAAATCCAAATCCTCTTGAATTTATAATTCACAAAAGAGCAGAGAAAAAGCCAAAAAATACAAAACCCAAGTGTAAGTGTGCAGTTCAGACAGCAGCTGATCTCTGGGCTCTAGAGTCTGACCAATTTGGTCACATTTGCGGCCAAATTCTTCTTTCTTTCTTACATTTGTATTGGCGGTTGGCAACAATTGAACGGTGCATTACCGCTCACAACTGGTATGGAGTATGGTCTGGAACGACGCTTCAAAAAAACATAAATAAATAAATTTCCTCAATCCTTCCAAACAGGTTCCCCTCTTTTAAAAACTGAAATAAGGCCTGATAACTTTTACTTCCTGATTCCTTTCGCAACAAATCAACAAGATCCAGTTCGAGTTTTAGGTTACTGAGATTTTTGAATCTAATTATCTCCTCTCAAACCTGATACCTCTGCACTGCAACATGACATGTTCTACAGTTTCTACAAAAAAGTGTCCGTGTGGTCAACAACTGACACACATTATGCAGTTCAGACAGCAGCTGATCTCTGGGCTCTAGAGTCTGACCAATTTGGTCACATTTTCGGCCAAATTTCTCACTGGTGCGACTCATAAAATCCTAGGTCGCACCAGCGACCAGCCGTTCAGTACATTAAAAAAAGTCTCCGCAAGTCTGAAAGTGTCCGTGTGTCAACAACTGACACACATTATGCCCCTATCGTGGTCTAACCAATCAGAGATAGTCAGGGGCGGGGACCTCTCTGATTGGCCGTGGTCCAGATATTCCCGTAGTCCTTCGTGTGTACGTTTGAAAGTGCAGGTGGATAGAGAGAGGTGAGTAGCTTGAATGAAGCGATATTGATTCATTAAATCCTGAATCGACTTTTAAATATAAATGTATTTTGCCAGAAACGCCAGAATCTCAGGTTAAGGCTCACAAAACGATTTCAACAACCACCAACCAGTAAATGAGAGCAGGTACACGGACTCCACACAAAGACGTAAACACAGACCCGAAGCATCACAATCAGCTTTCTCTTCCTCGGCTTTCTTACCCGACGGCCCGTACCACGGACACGCCGTCGGGGCTGAAAGCCGACAGCTCACTGACCGCGTCGGCGGTTTCCCGTCTTTTTTGCGCTCGATTCCAATCAAATTGAATGGAATCAGGACCTCGTGAATCGAATGGATTACAGAAATCAGTGATGATACCAGCCGTAGTGAGCAGCCTCGGCCCGACAGAAGTGGATGTAGCTGTGGGTAAAAAGGTGGAAAGAACTACTGATAACTTTTTTGTTAAGGCCTGATCCTTCTGAAATTCATAGCCAGCTCTGACACGCAGCCATCAATCTCTGGGTGCTGAAAAAGCAGCAGTGTGTCCAGAAAACACATTATATGCTGCAATAAATGCCCAAGTGTCCCTCTAACACTGCCTTTCAGTGGCAGCAGGTCGTCAGAGGAACAGGATGACATCATACTGTATGCCTGTATGACATCATACTGTATGCCTGTATGACATCATACTGTAAGGCTTATATGACATCATACTGTATGCCTATATGACATCATACTGTATGCCTATATGACATCATACTGTATGCCTATATGACATCACACTGTAAGGCTTATATGACATCATACTGTAAGGCTTATATGACATCATACTGTATTTATTGGCAATCCTGACGGTTGTTTGGAGTCATTGCTACTCTCAAACAATTACATACTCACGGGAGTTTCTTCTGGATCTTCGGTGGAAAGGCCCGTCTCTGGACTCTTTTCACCCTCCAGTGTTTTCCATCTCTGGATTATCCAGTAACCACAGGGGCACTTTTGTTTTTAACAGAGTCAAAGCAAGAAAGCGGGGTAAGAAGGGAGGCCTACGTCAGCGACTGCAGAAGCAAATACGATACAATCGTATTCCTTTACCATCAATAATCCTGGCTAATGTGCAGTCTCTGAGGAGTAAAATGGATGAACTGCATTTGAATGTCGCACACTTATGTGACTACAGGGATACATGTCTAATGGCATTCACAGAGACTTGGCTCAAGGATTCTGACCCTGATTGTTCTCTGGAACTAAATGGCTTCGGGTTTCCCATACGTTTGGATCGAGACCCCGGAGCAACCCAGAAATCTCGAGGAGGAGGGGTGTGTTTGTATATAAATCAGAAATGGTGTAAAACCGTGACCGTTCGTAGACAAGTATGTCTGCCTGACATTGAGCTCCTCTCTGTGTCTTTGAGGCCGTTTTATCTGCCGAGGGAATTCCCACAGATCAACGTCACCGTCGTTTACGTCCATCCTAAAGCGAATCCTAAGAATGCGACTGACACCATCTCTAACGTCATCCACTCACTACAATCTCTCTCTCCTGAGGCTCCTAATATTGTTCTTGTTGACTTTAATTGCTGCGACTTGAAGAAAACACTGAGCAGTTTTTATCAGTATGTGAACTGTCCCACACGCTTCAATAAGACTCTGGATCTATGTTACGGTTCCATAAAAGGTGCGTATACATCTGTGGCTGGCCCCGCCCCCCCCCCTCGGATCCTCGGATCACAACACGGTGCATCTTCTGCCAGTTTACAAGACTGTGCTGAGAAGAGAGAAGGTGAGGAAACACCGCATAAAGGTTTGGAGTGATGATGCCTCTTTAGCCCTGCAGGGCTGCTTTGACTGTACAGACTGGTCAGTGTTTATAGAATCATGTAGAGACATTAATGAACTCACTGACGTTGTCTGCAGCTATATCTCCTTTTGCAGAGACATGATTATCCCTTCAAAGGTTGTGCATTTTTTCCCTAATAACAAACCATGGTCTTCCAAAGCTCTTATGAGGCTGATTCATGAAAGGAAAAAAGCTTTTATTGAAGAGAATATCTTGAAAGTCAGAGAAATTAGGAAGGAGATCAGATCAGAAATTTAAAAAGCCAAAATAAAATACAAGGATAAGGTAGAGGCGGAGATGGGTAGCAATAACTTAAGGGTGGCCTGGGCAGGCATGAAACACATGACTGGTCACTGTTACAGTGACTGTAATAAGATGAGTCTCCCTGGTTGTAGTTCAGACTCTCAGTTAGCCAATGAGCTGAATAGATTTTATTTGAGATTTAATGATAATTATAATTCAAGGAATACACTTGATTTCTTAATAGAGAGCACCAGAGCCCCCCCAGCTTTGTTCTTTGATGAAAGAAGGGTGGGAAATCATTTTAAAATGAGTAAGAGTAACAAAAGTCCAGGTCCTGATAATATTTGTGGCCAGTTGCTTAGAACATGTGCTGAGCAATTATGCAGTGTTTTTTATTACATCTTTCTTTTATCTCTTCAGCAACAGAAGGTTCCAGAGGAAAAAATCAACTATTTCTCCAGTCGCTAAGACCACAAAACCTACATCATTAAATGATTTTAGGCCTGTCGCTCTAACATCTTTAGTGGTGAAGTACTTTGAAAAACTTGTGAGGAAGGAGATCCTGCAGCAAGTAGAGAAGCTTATAGACTCACTACAATTTGCATACAGGCCTCGTAGAGGTGTTGATGATGCAGTGGTCACTCTGTTGAATTTCCTCTATCGCCATCTTGATGGCGCCAAAGCTCATGCTCAGCTCTTATTTATTGATTTTTCTTCAGCTTTTAATACTATCCAGCCACATCTTTTAGTTGATAAACTTCTTAACCAGTTTAAACTTGATTTTAATCTTGTTGGTTGGATTTTAGACTTTTTAACTGACAGATCTCAGTGTGTGAGAGTAAACGGTTGTTTTTCCAAACAGCTGAACTCTTCTACTGGCTCACCCAAGGGCGTAGATTTGGCATGGACGGAAGGGACATGTCCCCACCAATAATTTGATCTCTTCGAGTAAAGAAAAACTAACCCGATAGAAAGAAAAAAAACATCTGTCGACGTCTCATTCACCCAGCGGTGCAGAAAGAGATAAATTACGTTCTCTACTGGAGTCCTATGTCATGTGACAAATATGGTCAATGTGATTGGCTGTGCCTTTCAGGGAGCTCTGTTTAGTTTTAGCAGCGGCAAACCTGCTGCGAGGAGGAGAGGAGGACGGCAGCAAAGAGGAAGAACCTGGATATAAGAAAGTGTTTTTCAAAGAAACCTGTACGTCACTTAAAGTCAAGTTCACTCATAAAATGTGTCACAATAACGTTACAGGCTATGCTAGGCTTTGGCCCACATCAGTCTAAAACTGTAACCATGAATAACGTGTTTTGGAAACTAACTGCACAACAGCAGCACTATTAGTTCTCTCAGTCTCAGAGCAGCATTTCTAATTTTGATTGAAGCTGTCAGAGAAAACAGCCTCGAGCAGCCAGGATATTAGTTTACAGAGGCTGTTAAAATTATATGTCTAACGTTAAAATGTTGGTGACACAATAATTTCATCCTGATGGCACTGACATATTCATAGGGTTAATTTTTGAGACAAAATATTACGAGGTCGTCATGATTTTTGCAAATATTCCAACCAACACAAAGCTCAGAGAGTGACGGTGACACAAGATCACAGGTGAAGTTGGATGATGTTGGTTCATGACTGTATTTGAAGCACATGTGTGACTGCATGTATGTGAATGTCTCACTGTTATTGATCAGGTGACAGAGGCAGCTCTGCCATGTTGTAGCTCAGAGGTGAAGAGGCGAGGTCACAGGTGACTGACTGATGGTTTGGTGCTATAGATTAACTAGTATTTATTATCATGACAGTTGTCAGGCTGCTGATGTAAATTGATTCATTAGTGTATATTTGACAAAGAATCTGAATTGTCTCACTTTTTATATGGCACTGTGTGCAGTGGGGCGATCGTGGCTCAAGAGTTGGGAGTTCGCCTTGTAATCGGAAGGTTGCCGGTTCGAGCCCCGGCTTGGACAGTCTCGGTCATTGTGTCCTTGGGCGAGACACTTCACCTGTTGCCTACTGGTGGTGGTCAGAGGGCCCGGTGGCGCCAGTGTCCGGCAGCCTCGCCTCTGTCAGTGCGCCCCAGGGTGGCTGTGGCTAGAATGTAGCTGCCGTCACCAGTGTGTGAATGGGTGGATGACTGGATATGTAAAGCGCTTTGGGGTCCTTAGGGACTAGTAAAGCACTATATAAATACAGGCCATTTACCATTTACCATGGCATGAATCAATGTGTTACTTTATCAGGTAGCAATATGTCCTAGTGCATTCAGAGGGGAGGAGCCAGGGCCAAAGGTGAGGCACATCAAGCACAGAATAATAATTTTAATCTGAGGATAAAACGCATGTACTGAGGCTGAAAGAAGCTTCAGTGCTCTCAGAAGACTAAAAACATGGGTAAGGTTAACAATGACTCAAATGAGATGAAACAATGCTGCTGTATGTCCACCAGCAGAGACTGGACAGTATAGATGTAAAACAAACATGTCACCAGTTTATCTCAGTTAACGAGAGGAGCAGGCATGTGTTTGGCTCCTTCACATAGTGGACATTGAGTTGTTGTGTGGGACACCAGTAGCTGTAACAGTAGTTCATGTTTAGAGTAAAACATCCCAGCTCACTGATCTGATCGGGGCAACAGTGTGGCTAAAATGTTGCATAATGTTGCTGAGAGATCTTTTGTGTTAATCTTAGATGAGTAGTTTTATGGACAAAGCCAGCAGGTCATTCAGTGTTCCCTTAGTGCTAATGTGTCAGAGATGTTGGTGTACTATAACTGAAGTAATGTTGTTAAGTCCTTAAAGTCATATTCTTTTATTGTCATGACTGTATTTGAAGCTATGTTTGTATGATACCTGATTTATATGGATTATGGTTGAACTAAACTCTAAAATACTTAGTCATTTGTTTAATAGTAATTTAACATTATATAATTCAAATGTAAAACTATGAACTGTAATTTTAAATGGTTTAAAAGCATGTAGAATAGCATAAGTAGGCAAGTATATTTCTCCTTTTTTTAAATCAAGAAGCAAAGACAAAAAGGGGAAAAAATAAGAAACAGGGCAGGGTTCGGTGGTTGAATCATCCGTCCCCACCAATGCCAAAACCAAATCTACGCCCTTGGGCTCACCACAAGGTTGTTGTCTCTCTCCTCTACTGTATATTTTGTACACTAATGACTGTCGCAGTACACAGGCCAACAGGCATTTCATTAAATATGCAGATGACACGGTCATTGTAAGCCTCCTTCATGGTGAAGAGGATTCCCATGGGCCTGTTGTGGATGAGTTTGTTTTCATGGTGTGATCAGTCCTTCTTAATGATTAACACCTTGAAAACCAAGAACATGGTTATTGACCTCAGGAAGACATCCCCCCATCCTGCACTAACAGTGGTAAATGTGCAGCCATTGAACTGGTGGACAGTTATAAGTATTTGGGGGTTGTTCTTGATAAGACTCTGTCCTTTGAGTCACATGTTGCTGCTACAGTGAAAAAGGTTCAACAAAGACTTTTTAAGGAGGTTGAGAGGTTTTAATGTTTCATCTAAAATGATGACTCTTTTTTATAAACGTTTTATTGAATCTGTTTTAACTTTCTGTATCATTGCTTGGTACGGTAATATGTCCCTGAATAATAAGACCAGACTTAACAACCTGGTTAAATTGGCTGGCAAGATTTCAGGGAGGTCTCAGGTCCAGCTTGTGGACTTTTATAACAGGCAGGTGCTGAGGAAGGCAACCTCTGTCCTGTTGTGTTCAGATCATCCTCTCTTTAATGATTTTCAACTGCTTCCATCAGGTCGTCGTTATAAAAATATATATAATATATAAAGTGCCTGCAGTGAAGACAAAGAGACATAGATTGTCTTTTGTACCTACTGCTATTATCATAGTTAATAACACTAAACCATAAGTGTTGTTGCCATTGCACTTTTTTGATGAAAAATCTAGGTTGTTTTCTCAGGCTTATATATATTATATTATTTTGGTGAGTGTATGTGATGTGTTGGTTGTCCGTTTGTTCGTTTGTACGGACATACTGCAAATCAATTTCCCATTAGGGACAATAAAAGTTACCATTGACCATTGGCCTGACATGACATCATACTGTATGCCTATATGACATCATACTGAATGCCTTATATGACATCATACTGTATGCCTATATGACATCATACTGAATGCCTTATATGACATCATACTGTATGCCTATATGACATCATACTGAATGCCTTATATGACATCATACTGAATGCCTATATGACATCATACTGAATGCCTTATATGACATCATACTGTATGCCTATATGACATCATACTTTAAGACTTATATGACATTAAAATGGCTCAAGAGTTGGCAGTTTGTCTTGTAATTAGAAGGTTGCCGGTTCGAGCCCCGGCTCCGACTGTCTCAGTCGTTGTGTCCTTGGGCAAGACACTTCACCCGTTGCCTACTGGTGGTGGTCAGAGGGCCCGGTGGCGCCAGTGTCCGGCAGCCTCGCCTCTGTCAGTGCGCCCCAGGGTGGCTGTGGCTACAATGTAGCTGCCATCACCAGTGTGTGAATGTGTGTGTGAATGGGTGGATGACTGGATGTATAAAGCGTTTGGGGTCCTTAGGGACTAGTAGAGCGCTATATAAATACAAGCCATTTACCATTTTACCATTAAGCTTTATGTCATAAATGATATAAAGCTGCGTGCCTTGCATGATATCAACAGAGATGGGCAGTAACTGTAATCCGATTACTTTTTTCAAGTAACGAGTAAAGTAAGGGATTACTATTGCAAAAACGGTAATTAGATTACCGTTACTTTCCCGTAGGAACGCTGCGTTACTGCGTTACTAAAACCGTGATTTTTTGCGAGAATGTCTCATGACAGTGACGTAAGCGAGTGCGACGTTCGTGACAACAGCTGTGTGCAGATCAACAATGGATCATATATCGAGTGCAGAGAGAGTATGAGCGTGCAGCGTTTAAAGCGTGGAAGTACTGACCTTACTTTGAGTTTGATTCCATAAAAAGTGACAAAAACATTAGTGTCCGTTGTGTGTGGGAAGAAAACTTCTTTTTACAGCGAAAAAACCCTAAACTTCCGAGCAAGCACCGAGTAGCTACGACGTAATGGGAAACTCACAGAGAAACTTGCGGATTCTTCCACTGACCGCTGCACACCTGCACCAGGGTAACCCTCCGCCTACCCCACTCCTGCTTTACAGGTGAAAATAGAGCAACAGGACCGCTAGTCTTTGACTTTATTTATTTTCTGCTGTGTTTTACTTGCATCTATTTGAAAGACTGAGTGTAAACACACAAAAAAATATTTTATGTGCTGGAATGTGCAGAAAATAGGTTTAAATGTTAAACAAATTTCTTCCAGTCCGAGAATGTTGCATATAATTAAATTTTTGCTTGATGCATAAAGTTAAAAGATTAAAACTAATAAAACAAGTTTTAAAAAGAGACTTTTCCATTTGATTACATTTTGTATGATGGATTATGCAGAAAAAGTAGAATTGGGCTGAAAGATCTATCGCTTTATTGCCTATTCAGTTACTTTGTTACTTTTGAAAATAAGTAATCAGTAAAGTAACGGCATTTTTGGGGAAGTAATCAGTAATTAGTTACTGATTACTTTTTTCAAGTAACTTGACCAACACTGGATATCAAGCGGTAAGACTTGACACAAGCAATAACATTAAATTACCAATAACATTCTTGTCTTACCTCACATAGAAACAAAGAAACAACATTTTAAGACCCCTTTTTGAACCTTAAATGGACATTTGGTTAACTGAAATGGAAAATATTATTATTAATTTACCGGCTAAAATACTGTATGCCTATATGACATCATACTGAATGCCTTTATGACATCATACTGTATGTCTCCAAAAGTTGATTCTTTTCATCTGGACGTAGCGTTTTCTGGGAGAAACGTTTCGTCACTCATCCAGGTGACGTCTTCAGTCTCAGCTGACTGCAGGTTTCAATCTTATAAACAGAACATTTGCATAATGACTGAAACCAGCCCACTGAAGGAACAATGGGCTGTGAGGTCAGTTCCTTAATCTTAATTATGCAAATTCTCATGACCATTGATCAAAACCCACTGATCAAAGACCATGAGTACCATTCACAGAGAGTTGGGGAATGGCTGCAATCACAGCATTGTAAGATGGTGACAGATGTACCCTTAGGCCCCCTCCTCCATTCAGAGATGGTCTTTCCCTTTTCACGTAAATGGCCTCCTTGACTCCGCCCTCAAACCAGCGTTCCTCCCTGTCCAGGATGTTACATCCTCATCATTGAAAGAGTGTCCGCTGGCCTGTAGGTGTGAATAGACTGCAGAGTCCTGGCCTGACGAGGTAGCTCTTCTATGTTGTGCCATCCACTTCACCAGAGGTTGTTTGTTTTCCCCGATGTATAAATCCTGGCAATCCTCCTGCACTTAACAGCGTACACTATGTTACTCTGTGTGTGTCGGGGGACCCGATCCTTGGGGTGGACCAGTTTTTGGCGCAGCGTGTTTTGGGGTTTAAAAGCCACAGAGACCCAGTGTTTAGAGAAAATGTGTCTCAACTGTTCCGATACTCCTGACACGTACGGGATCACTACAGGTTTTCACTTAGGCTGGAGCTTTCTTTTGGCGCCTTCCCGGCTTTGACAAAAGTCCGGCTGGGATAACCACATTTACTCAGGGCCTTCTTCATGTTCCTCCCTGGCTGCTGTGTCAGTGGGGATGGTGTTCGCTCTGTGTTGTAGCGTCCTGATGACGCCCAGTTTGTGCTCCAGTGGATGATGAGAGTCAAACCTTAGATACTGATCCGTATGTGTAGGTTTCCAGTACACGTCAGCTTTTAGATGTCCCCCATTACTGATGGAAATCTCACAGTCTAAGAAGGCTAACCTGCCACTTTTCATATCCTCCCTGGTGAATTTGATGTGTCGGTCCACCGAGTTAATGTGATCCGTGAAATGTGAAACGTCCTGAGATTTGATTTTCACCCAGGTGTCATCCACATATCTGAACCAATGGCTTGGTGGTGTTCCAGGGTAGGATAGCAAAGCCCTCTTTTCCACTTCTTCCATGTACAAATTGGCCACGATGGGTGAAACTGGGAGCCCATGGCACACCCATGTTTCTGCCTGTAGAACTGACCCTTGTATGTGAAGTAGGTGGAATGAAGACACACTTCAAACACACTTGGTCGATGCTGCTGAGGTTGGGGTCATCCTGTAATCTCTTACAAACTACCTCCAACACTTCTGTGACTGGGATGCAAATGAAGAGAGATGTAACGTCGTAAGAGACCATGGTTTCATCTGCCTCCATGATGACATCTCTCACCTTCTCAACAAAATCCAGGGTGTTCTGGATGTGGTGTTCAGAGCTGCCCACCAGTGGGTTGAGGATCGAAGCCAGAAACTTGGAGATGTTATAGGTGACCGAGTTGATCATGCAGACAATCAGTCTTAAAGGTGCTTCCTGTTTATGTATTTTTGGTAAACCATACAGACTTGGTGTAGATTCCCCTGTGTATAGCCTGTGGTATGAGGTCCAGTCTATAGCCTTGTCTTGTTCTAACTGCTTCAGACAGTCTATCACCCTCTTCCTGTAGCCACTTCCTGGGTCTCGTTTTAGGGCCTCATAAGTATTTTCATCACTGAATAGTGACAAAATCTTCTCATGATAGTCTTTCTGGTTTAGCAAAACATGAGAGGTTATGAGAATTTGCATAATTATGATTAAGGAACTGACCTCACAGCCTCACAAATGTACTGTTTATAAGATTGGGGAAACCTGCAGTCAGCTGAGACTGAAGAAGTCACTTGGATGACTGACGAAACGTTTCTCCCAGAAAACGCTACGTCCAGATGAACAGAATCAACTTTTGGAGATTTATTTTCCTGGATGATTGAGAATGCATCAAGACATCATACTGTATGCCTTATATGACATCATACTGAATGCCTATATGACATCTTCTTATATGAAGCCTAATCTTGAAAGTAGAGATAGTGTCTGTCTCCTGAATCCAAACTGGAAGCTGGTTCCACAGAAGAGGGGCCTGAAAACTGAAGGCTCTGCCTCCCATTCTACTTTTAAATACTCTAGGAACAACAAGTAGGCCTGCAGAGCGAGAGCGAAGTGCTCTAATAGGGTGATATGGTACTACAAGGTCATTAAGATAAGATGGGGCCTGATTATTTAAGACCTTGTATGTGAGGAGCAGGATTTTGAATTCTGGATTTAACAGGAAGCCAAAACAGGAGAAATCTGCTCTCTCTTTCTAGTCCCTGTCAGTACTCTTGCTGCAGCATTTTGGATTAGCTGAAGGCTTTTCAGGGAGTTTTTAGGACTTCCTGATAATAATGAATTACAGTCGTCCAGCCTGGAAGTAATAAATGCACAAGAAAGCAGTCTTACATATTTGTTTAATATGTGCGTTGAAGGACATGTCCTGGTCAAAAATGACTCCAAGGTTCCTCACAGTGTTACTGGAGGCCAAGGTAATGCCATCCAGAGTAAGAATCTGGTTAGATACCATATTTCTAAGATTTTCAGGCCGAGTACAATGACCTCAGTTTGATCTGAATTAAGAAGCAGAAAGTTAGCGGCCATCCAGGTCTTTATGTCTTTAAGACATTCCTGCAGTTTAACTAATTGGTGTGTGTTATCTGGCTTCATGGACAGATAGAGCTGGGTGTCATCTGCATAGCAGTGAAAATGTATGCTATGTCTTCTAATGATGCTGCCTAGGGGAAGCATGTATAATGTAAACAGAATTGGTCCTAGCACCGAACCCTGTGGAACTCCATAATTAACCTCAGTGTGTGAAGAGGACTCTCCATTTACATGCACAAACTGGAGTCTGTTAGATAGATATGATACAAACCACTGCAGTGCAGTACCTGTAATACCTACAGCATGTTCTAATCGCTCTAATAGGATATTATGGTCGACAGTATCGAACGCTGCACTGAGGTCTAGCAGTGTTTTCTGTTGGGTTGTTACTGTCAGAACCATGTTTTACCCTACTCTAACCCTAGAGGAACTTCAGAATCATCCCTGGCTCAAATGACTTATTGATGCCAAGCAAAACAGGGTTACAGAGCAGAAGCTCTAACAGAGCCTGAGTCAGCCTGAGTTATGAATACAGTTGTGGTCTCATGTTTTTTCAATAGTACAAAGTTTGCTTTTGCGCACTTTGCCACTTCAGTTTGTATTTAGAGCCACAACTGTATACACAACAGACCGAACATGCTCAGCTTTGCCAAAGCTTGCAGGAATTGGAGTTTAATTTGATCAATGAATTATTTCTGAATCAACAAAAAAATGGTCAAATGTAAAGAAATGTATCAATCAGGGAATTAGTAGCAACATTAATTGGACAATCTAAATTTGTTGGTTAATTATTAAATGAATCTGGATAACTCATCCTGCATCTCCTGTGATTTTAAGTCACTGATATTGATTTATTAACAATTATTTGTTTGTACTGATGTGTCACAATTTCCTTGAACCTTAAAGGGTCTGGATTTCTTCTCTTAAGCACCTCAGGGTGATCATCCTGTCCTGTAAGACTAAGAAATGCAGTTGTGAGTTTTTCATTGCTTCACCTGCACAAAATACCTAGGCACAAAAAATGGTCCAGCTGTCTCCTGCTGTCCTGTTGTATAAGGCGCACACGATTCACCGTGATGAGAGGATAACTTTTGTCACTGCTCCTTGATCCTCTGAGCCGCTTAAACACAAAACTACATGTGCGATGTCGGGGCTTTTCTAATGGTCGTGCCCCACACAGCAAAATTGTTATGGCCGGGCCATAACAATTTTGCTGTGGCAAAACACAATGTGCTTACACATGGCCCACATACCGCAAAGAATGACGGCCCTTTGGTGGCCCAGATCTTGTTTGCACTTTTCTAGCCTCCCGGATTACTCAAAGTGCTTTATACAACATGCCACATTCACCCAATCAGACGCTGTCTTTTAACTGAGTGCTGCCTAACTAAATTCATACACATGTAGACAGGAGGAGTCAGGAATCAAACCACTAACCTTACGATCAGTAGGTGACCTGCTCTACCTCCTGAGCTACAGCCATCCACTGGCAACGATGAGTAAACTGTCACTAGGTTTTGGATAAAGTGTTCACTCACAAACCTTTCAAACCTGCATTTGAAACATTGGCTACCATAGCAGTATAGTATTGCAACATGGCATTTAGGTCTTCTAACTAAAATAAGAAAATAGGAACATAAACAGTGGCGTCATTGCCAGACCTGGCCACCACAGAGTCATAGAAGGTCATGCACGTCTCGTTCATTTTTTGAGAATCTCCCCACTTTCAGTTTTCATGGGAAATAACTTGAGTTATTCATGACATAAAATTATTTCCAATAACTTTGTCAGTCAGTAAATAGCTGCCACATAAGTACAAATCTAAATCATACATGTGTATTATAGAAAAAGCACAAACAGTTGTGCTGTTTGTTCATAATAAATGGGTAGGGGTGTATAGTCAGTAAAAGTCACCAAGGCTCTGCAGAGCTCCAAACCTCCTCTGCCACAAACAGAAGCATCAAAAATGTGCACTGGGAGCTTCATGGCAGGATTTCTACAGCCAAGCAAATCTATATGTATGTGGCCAAGAACCTTAGTCCATGTAGGGCATCGTAGCACAGTTTACTTGTGTCAGTTAGGTCAGCTAGTGGGAGGGCAGAGAGGGAAGCCTTTACATTATTTTATTGTAGAGTGACAGGAAGTGCCTATGAGCTTCTAATCAGGCAGAAGTATTGACAGAAAATATATCAAAGGAAATACATTGATGAAAATCAAAGAAGAGAAAATGTATGTGATGTTCCATTTTCCTGAGAACTGATTGGCTGTGATGACTCCTTCAAGTACTACATGCTACTTTGTCCTGCTAGTTAAGCTTGCTGTCTGTTCTCAGGCCTCCTCCTGTTTCACTGCCATATATCCATCACCAGAGGGCTCCACTGACCTGCCTGCTGACATCAGAGCAAACCCCTGTGTCATGAGACCGGCTGGAGTTGCAAAGCTGGACTCAGAGGCTGTATCCCAATTCAGGGTCTGCAGCCTTAAAGGCCGCATTTTAAGGCCGATTACGTCACAGCGACGCGACGAAGGTTGTCACAATTCAAAGGCTGCTCGAAATGCGTCCCTCAAATGCGTCCTTCATTTCCCTGAATTTTAAGGACGTGGCCGTGTAGACTTCGTGGCCCAACATATCCCAGAATGCATAGCGCGGCGGTGGGTGTGGATAATTTTGCCGCAGACGGCAGAAGCGGAGCCGCCGAAGAGTAAACTGTTAAAAGTAAGTACTGAATATTATGTCACTTATTTATGTGAAAATGTTTAATAATGAGGAACATTTAAACATTACTGTTGGTCACATGTCGGCAAAGTTATTTGCCATTAGCGATGTTTGTACTTTCAGCGTTTATTTGGTTTTAAAGCCTTTAAAATATAATAATACTGTCATGGCGAGTGAGAAGAGCCGTGTGGAAAAGGTAAAGGAGGATCCAAACACAGGCAGTAGTGAAGGTGTGAAGGTGAGTTATTGAACACGAAATGTAGAGAGGCAAACGGCAAAACAGAGAACTAAACTATACTGGGACAACTAAACTACTGAGCATGAACAAGAACACGAACATGGACATAAAGGAAGGAAGACGATGGTACATGATGATGATGGCAGGGAACACACGAATGAAACATGGTGGACACACAGACGGACCAGCAACTACAATGACAGAGGACACGACTTAAATACACTCAGAGAAACACAGGGGGATTACACACAGGTGGGAGTAATTAACGAGACGAGAGGTAAAACTGAACACATTCACATGAGACACAGACCTTCACAATAAAACAGGAAACAAGAGATCACTACACGAGGACGCAGACGGGACACAGAACTAAACTCACACAAAACATGAGAACACAAATCCTTAACCATGAGTAAACAGAAACATGGAACTCAAATAGTAACCAACAAATCACAAAGGTAACACAACGATCATTCAAGAGATAAACCAAAACATAATAAACTCTGGGTCAAACCAACCCAGAACCGTGACAAATACAATAGCTGACCTTATGTAACCGGTGTGATTCTGCGTTGTGTCTGATAAAAAAGGTAAAAGAAAGAAAGACCTCCAAGTAAATAATTTGCCCACTCCAGCTACTCTCCCACAGGGGAATTGTAGAAAAGGGGCGGCATTTATTTTTACATTAAACATAAAGTATGCATTTACACGTAACATATTTGACATAAGATAAAACAACAACATGAAATCCAACATACCTGATAAAAAGGTAAAAGAAAGAAAGGCCTCCAAGTAAATAATTTGCCCACTCCAGCTCCTACGACCAAATACAAACAGTGGGGAAGAGGGTTAGCTCAACCCACCACAACTTCCAAGCTAGCAAGGAGTATATATTCATGCTAGCATTTATGGCGCCTAAAACACATTTATGATACACACATACTACACACTTATAACATCTAACAAAAACAGGCTTAATAATGACAATAATTGAACTAAAATCGCAATCAGAAACATCAGGGTGGCTAAATATGCATTATATGTGTGTTTTAAAGTGTTGGAAAGAAATGACACCCACCTCTCCCACAGGGGAATTGTAGAAAAGGGGAGAGGCAAAAGGAGTACACTGTATTTATAGGATTGCACCAAAGAAGAAGAAGAAAGAATGAGGAGGGGCTCTAACTGATAATGAACATAACTACAGGCTTGGAGGTCCTAAAAGTCAGGTATAAAAGGAACGGTTTGGGGGTTTAGAACACATTTTGTGTAATTATAACAATAATAATAATAATAATAATAATAATAATAATACATTTTATTTAAAAATAGCGCCTTTCAAAGCACCCAAGGACACTGTACAACAGATAAAAACACAAAAACTGAAAATATACACAATAATAAAAATAACAGATAAAAGTTAAGAGCATACAGAGGTTTAAACATAAGCAATTTTAAACAGATGAGTTTTGAGGGTGGACTTAAAAAGAGGGAATGAAGTAATGTTTCTGAGGTCAGGGGGTAAGGAATTCCAAAGTCGAGGGGCAGAGCAACTAAAAGTCCTGCCCCTCATGTAATCAGACAGGAAGGAACAGAGAGAGAAAGAGAAGATGAAGATCTGAGGCACCGGGATGGGAAGTTCATCTGTACTAAATCGGAGAGGTATGGTGGAGAGAGAGAATGAATAGCCTTAAATGTATAAAGGATTATTTTAAAATGGATGCGAAATTTAACCGGGAGCCAGTGAAGCTGCTTCAGGATTGGGGAGATGTGGTGGGTAGAGGAAGTCCTAGTAATAATACGGGCAGCAGAATTCTGGACACGTTGGAGCTTGTTGATGGATTTTTGTGTAAGGCCAAATAATAGTGAGTTACAGTAATCAATTCGAGAGATAACAAGATTATGGACGAGAATGGCAGTGGCATGAGGAGTGAGAAAAGGGCGGAGGCGATTGATATTACGGAGTTGAAAATATGCTGCACGTGTGACATTATTGATATGTGAATTAAAAGATAATGTGCTATCAAGAATGACACCCAAGCTTTTCACAGAGGGAGAGATAGGGACCAGCGAATTATTGATGGTGAGAGAGAAATTGTTAATTCTGGATAGCAACCGTTTAGTGCCAACCAGGAGAAGTTCTGATTTATTGCTGTTGAGTTTAAGAAAGTTGGAGGAGAACCAGGAATTGAGTTCAGCTAAGCAGAGGGTGAGGGAGGGTGGAGGAGGAGTAGAATCGGGTTTGGTAGAGAGGTAAAGCTGGGTGTCATCGGCATAGCAGTGGAGCTGAATGTTATATTTACCAAAAATATGTCCGAGAGGAAGAAGGTAAATGATGAAAAGAAGGGGCCCGAGGACAGATCCCTGGGGCACCCCAGTAGATAAAGGAGAAGGCTGAGAAGTGAAGGATTTTAATTGAATGAACTGAGTGCGGTCAGACAGGTATGATTTGAACCAGGCTAATGGAGTATGAGAGAGACCAATGGAAGCTAATCTGCTAAGAAGAATGGGATGAGAGATGGTGTCAAAGGCTGCACTCAGATCAAGGAGAATAAGGATGGAGAGGAGACCAGAATCAGCTGCCATAAGAAGATCATTTGTTATTTTTATGAGAGCAGTTTCGGTGCTATGCAGAGGACGGAAACCAGACTGGAACTGTCCGTAAAGGTTATTATCAGATAGGTGTAGATGGACTTGAGAAGCAACTATTTTTTCAAGAATTTTTGAGAGGAATGGTAGATTGGAGATAGGACGGAAATTATTAAAGTTATTGGGATCTAGACCTGTTTTTTTTCAGGATTGGGGTAATGGCGGCAACTTTGAAAGAAGCAGGAACAGTTCCAGTGGTGAGTGAAGAGTGAATAATAGCAGATATGAGGGGAAGGAGAGGGGGTAAACAGGCTTTGACAAGGACAGTGGGGATAGGATCAAGCTGGCAGGTAGAAGGCTTTGATTTGTGGATAAGATCAGCAATATCAGTTAAAGACGGAAGTTGAAAAACAGAGAGGAAGTGAGAAGGGGGTGGAATTGCGACAGAGGAGCTACATTGGGCATTAGGGACCAAGTCAAGGTGTATTTTATGAATTTTTTCAGTAAAGAATAGCATTAGAGCGTCGCAGAAGTTAGATGAATAGAGATGAGCGGGCAGAGAATCAGGTGGCCTGTTAAAGGAGTTGAATAATGAGAATAGGGTCTTGGTGGAGTTCTCACTTGAACAGACAATGGTAGAATAATAGGCAGATTTAGTTTGACTGATACATTCCTGATAAAACAGAACATGGTTACTAAACATATCCTTATGAATAGTAAGGCCAGTTTTCTTATAAAGACGTTCAAGCCGTCAGCCTTTAGCTTTCAATAGTCTGAGTTCAGGTGTGTACCAGGGTGCAGAGTGAGAAAAGAGTACAGTTCTGGTTTTCTGTGGGGCAAGAGAATTCAAAATACTACTGAGGCTATGATTATAATAAAATACTAGATCCTCTTGAATGGACAGATTGGTAAGAGACAAGCAGCTAGAGAGAGCAGAAGAAAGGATATCAAGATTTATATTCTTGATATTCCGGAAAGAAATAATATGAGGATTGTTAATTATAGAGAAAGTCATGTGAACATTAAAGGAGAGAAGTAGATGATCCGAAATTAGCAGCTCGTCAGCTGTGCAGTTGGAGGGGGTAAGTCCAGAACAGCAGACTAGGTCCAAAGTATGGCCCTTAGTGTGGGTAGGGAAGTTTATGTATTGTTCAAGGCTGAAGCTATCAAAGCAGGATAAAAGGTCCTTGGTATTGAGATGGTATTGATGATCGCAGTTATCCACGTGGACGTTGAAGTCACCCAGCAATATTATATTAGGGGAAACAGTAGCTAGGTTGGTCAGCAGATCAGCAAAGTCACTGATAAAAACAGAATTAAATTTTGGGGGGCGGTAGATGACAGCTATGACAGTTGGAGTAGGTCCTGAGAGTTGACAAACAACAGATTCAAAGGAGCTGTACGTAGGGACAGACAGCGGCGAGACTTTCCAGTTCTCGCGATAGATTATCGCGAGGCCACCACCACGGCCGGACTCACGAGGTTGGCAGGTGTAAACAAACCCCAGGGGGGTGGAGTCGTTGAGTTGCGAAAAGTCATTGGGCTGTTGCCATGTCTCAGTCAAGCAGAAAAAGTCAAACTTACGGTCTGTTAGGAGATCCTGGATGAGATGTTCTTTGTTCGTAAGCGAACGGATATTAAGCAGGCCGAAGTTGACGGAAGTACTGTCGGACTGGATGAGAGTGTTGGGCGACCTAGGCAGGTTAGCCAAAACATTGTGGTCAACAGACCTGCCGGGGTTCCATTGAGAGCGACCAGAGGTGGACCAGAAGGACTGAATTGGCTTGGAATTATCCTGATGGAAATACTGACGGGAGCCCCGATGTACGTACTTTCGACGAGGGAGGAAGGCAATGTCCGTGTGGAGATGAAGAGCAGCCAGCGGCGGAGCAGCCAGGGAGAAGCGGAGCTGGAGGAGCTCATCAGCTGTATACTGATGGAGCCCAGTGCCGAGTGGGTAGATCGATGACATAAAGATCCAGACCCACACAGACAGTGCATAGATCCTGAAAGGCCACATCATGGACAGGAACAACCGGACAGAGACACCGGTGGGCCGTAGAGACAGGAACAGGACAGGAATCCGTAGCGACAGCGATAGCGGTGAGTAGCGGCAGCAAGTCGTGCCAGCGTTCACTCAACCGGAAGAATGGCACCGAAATGTGCGCAATGTGATTTATGACCCTGTTACACTGAATCTTACAGAGAATGTGATGATTTTGTGGATAATTAAAGTCAGTCATATATCCACAAACACAACAAGCTGAAAGTCAGTGATGCTGCTCGGTTTGCAGTCCTGAATATCACGGCACAAGCAGGATTCACTGCACTGTTAATGTTAGCTATGTTATATTGCTGCCTCTGTTCGTTGGTGTCGAGCCAAACGGACTTTAACGTGTGTTTGAACGAGCTGACGGTTCACTCGTTAAGCTGAAAGAAAGATGCTTTAATCACAGCAGTCACACATGTGTCCACTGTACCATCTGGGAACTCTTCTTGTTTAGCACTCGTAATAACACAAACACTAAATCCTCCTGTTTGTAGCAGTGTGTACACCTGAGACTGTCACCTGTGTGTCTGTCCTGCACTCTCTCTCTGTTTCTTTCTCTCTGATTGTGGAATAAAAGTATGAACATGTATTTATAAATTACACTTGTGTTTGAATCCTGCAGCTTATCACACATTTGATTTCCATGTGTGACGACTGCAAGTGTCCAGAGTGAGGACAGACTGAGGGACCCACTGCTGCACATCATCTGTGAGGCTTTGCACCCCTGATGATCCACCAGGACAAACTCAGCAGTGTGTGAGGAAGAGGAGGAGGAAGAGCCAGCAGCAGCTGACAGATGGAGAGAATAGACAGACTGTTCCCTGTTTGTGAAGGACTGCTAGAAAAGTTTAGCATAACTAACTGTCTGTCCTGAATCAGTCTTATTAGGTAATGTTCAAATAATGTTATCATCCAGTGTTTTCAGTGTGGGAGAAAGTACTCAGGGCCTTCAAGTTACACACTATGAAAGGCAGCAGCAAGTTTAATATTCAGAAACCTAAAGTATGTATCAGCAGCAGAATGGAGCTAAAAATAAATGTTTGTTTCAGTTCTATGAAGCTTTGAGTATTTTGGATTAGTAGTACTGCTGTGTTTGTTGCATCATAATGCTGTAATTGTTTATATTCTGAGGTAAGTTGATCTATAGTGTTACATCATATTCTATAAGGATGTTATGTGTTTGTAGACTTTCTGCCCAGTTTGACCCATTTAGCAGAAGTCAGCCTGTTTAAGGCTCTGATATCTATTCTGTGTGACTTAAAGCAGTTATGACATGGTCTGATTTTCTTACCCAATAAAGGAATATTTAATATATCAGTCTACTCTTCATTCTATCAGACACAGTTATCACAGCTCGTACATTTGCTTTTTACACATATATGTAAGCATTGAGCCAAATGTAATAATGCCAACATACTGAAGGAACAATATTTTTCTCTTATGTATAATACATCTATATATACACTGTCACAGATACTTGAGTGTCTTTAAGTGAAGATTTAAGGTGATAGGAAATATAAATAAATGCAACTTGAATCTTTACTGAAGCTCAGTGTTTGACTGTGACAATAGAAGTGATTTGATTTGAGAGTTCAAACTCACTGCTGTAATAACTAATAATGATTAATATAATAACTATAATATTGGCCATCTCATATTTACACTGACTTTAGTCTCATGAACAACATTAGCTAATTGTTATTTACTAGCTAATCTTAAATGACTGTTCAGTACAGAAATGAAGCCCAACAATCATGTTTTACAGTCCTGTGGTCTCAGCCTCAGATACTTATTAAATCACACAGAGCTCGTGTAGAAACAAACGAACAAAATATGTTCTCCTTCATTTCTGTCAACCACACGTTTCCAGCTATCATGGTTGCTAGGCAACCTGGGCAGCGCGACGGAGGCTAGACCGTCCCATTTCACAAGCCTCTCACTTCCGGCTTTAGCGGTCTTTGAGTACGCGGCCCTTGAGGACCGTTGAGGCTGCAGTCCCTGAATTGGGATACAGCCATGGAGCAACAACAATCTTTCTTTAATACAACTTACTCTCGTGCTGTTTTACATGCCACACACTTCCCGTTGAGTGGGTAAGTACTGCCGCCTAGTGGCGCATGATGTACATCAATATAGATTACACCACATCTGAGACTCACAGACAGTTCTTTGAACTTCACGTCTCTCGCATCCACTGCATGCACATGCATGCATAAATGTGCAAGAATGTCAAACAAGCTGTTTTCACTTTGTCATTATGGGGTATTGTATGTAGAAGTTGAAAATGAATTTAATCCCTTTAAGGATAAGGAATAAGGCTACGACATGACAAAATGTGGATTAAGTAAAGTGCTATGTCTTGATCCATGCTCAATCATCCAGGTAAGTAAATCCCAAAAAGTTGATTCTGTTCATCTGGATGTTTTCAGTGGGAGAAACATTTCATCACTCATCCAGGTGACTTCTTCACTCTCAGCTGACTGCAGGTTTCCCCAACCTTACAAACACCTGGTGAAAGTCAGATCTCAGGACGTACCACAATTCACGTACCACATTAACTCTGTGGACCGACACATCAAATTCACCAGGGAGGATATGAAAAGTGGCAGGTTAGCCTTGTTAGACTGTGAGATTTCCATCAGTAATGGAGGACATCTAAAAGCTGACGTGTACAGTAAACCTACACATACGGATCAGTATCTAAGGTTTGACTCTCATCATCCACTGGAGCACAAACTGGGTGTCATCAGGACGAGCGAACACCATCCCCACTGACACAGCAGCCAGGGAGGCAGAAGAACAGCACATTAGGAAGGCCCTGAGAATGTGGTTATCCCAGCTGGACTTTTGTCAAAGCTGGGAAAGATCCTAAAGAAAGCTCCAGCCAATCCAGGAGAGAAGGAAAACCGCTGCCTAAGAGAAAACCTGCAGTGATCCCGTGTGTGTGTGTTTGAGAGAAACAGATAAAAAAAGAACAATGTTTTTCAATTCAATTCAATTCAATTTTATTTATATAGCGCCAAATCACAACAAAAGTCGCCTCAAGGTGCTTCATAGATACAGAGAAAAACCCAACAATCATATGACCCCCTATGAGCAGCACTTTGGCGACAGTGGGAAGGAAAAACTCCCTTTTAACAGGAAGAAACCTCCAGCAGAACCAGGCTCAGGGAGGGGCGGGGCCAAATGCTGTGATTGGTTGGGGTGAGAGAAGGAAGACAGGATAAAGACATGCTGTGGAAGAGAGACAGAGGTTAATAACAGATATGATTCAATACAGAGAGGTCTGTTAACACATACTGAGTGAGAAAAGTGACTGGAAAGGAAAAACTCAATGCATCATGGGAATCCCCGGCAGCCTACGTCTATTGCAGCATAACTAAAGGAGGATTCAGGGTCACCTGGATCCAGCCCTAACTATATGCTTTAGCAAAAAGGAAAGTTTGAAGCCTAATCTTGAAAGTAGAGATAGTGTCTGTCTCCCGAATCCAAACTGGAAGCTGGTTCCACAGAAGAGGGGCCTGAAATGCAAATGCAGTAGTTGAAATGTTTAAGCAGGCTTTTCAAGGCTTAATATCCTGAAAGTAATTTTCTTTGATCATTTTAAAAAGGGCTCAAGTTGGTTCAGTGATTTATGAAAAAAGCAGAAAAACACTGTCGTTTGTGGATTTTACGGCAGATTTTGTGCGTGTACATTTTTGTCCACGGAGGTGTCGAGGCGGGCACACGGGCCAAGTATTCAGAAGCTCCAGGAGAGGGCGCTGAAGTCATTCGGTGCAAAAGGAAACTGCAACAACAACAGAGAAAGGAAGCAGCTGCAAAGGTTTGCGCATGCGCCATACACTGTACCAAGTTAAAACTGTAGAACGACGGTGAGTTGTTTGTCATTGTTCTGCATAACGTGTAAAACTGCGTTTTATCTTAACAGCGTCTGGTCTGTGAAGTTGTTGCAACTTGTGAGTTTGTTGGATGCAGCTGGAGCTGTCAGTGCGTGGAGTGGGATTACACGCCGTACTGTCAGCTGCAGCAACGGAACTTACTCTATAAGATGAAGCTGAACTTTACCGGAACCTGCTCTTGTTTAAATACGCATGTGCTGTTAACAGTCCAATCCACAAGCCCCTACACCGAGCCCACCCGAGTGGGTGATAGTGGAAAAGGGCTGTGTGAGAGGGTGTGGGTCATCATCAAAAAGTGAGATTTGAGGCGTTACGCCGTTAAAGGACGTGAGGGACCGTGGGTGTAACGGAGACGCTGAAGCGTCCTCGTTGATGCTCTCAGTGCGACACAGAGATCCAGCTTCGCTCTTTTTAAACGACTCGGTGTTTTCTTACAGAAACATCAGTCACGGTTAAAGATGACGACCTCATGGAGCGACCGTCTGCAGAACTTCGCTGCTCTTCCGGCCAACATGGACGGCGTAGCCATGAAGAAGTATCGTCGTGAAGCTCACCACAGGTAGATGGTCCCGGTGCAGCACAAGTCTGTCCGCTGATGCTCAGAAATGTGCAGTTACACAGTGCTGTGCAAAAGTCTTGAGCCTCTCCTGTAGCATTATTTGCATGGAGGATGTGTGCAGTTGTGACAAGCTTGGAAGTCCACGCTGGAGTGAACACCTGCATTCTTTCAGTTTCCGGGCTTCATTCCCGAGCTGTTCTCCTGATCCCAGCCGTCTTTGTTGTGCTCTGTCAGCATCACTCTGTTACAGGATGCTGTGTGTCTGCTTTTACCTCATTGTCCAGTGTTTTGGGACTGTGCTGAATGCATGTGTGAAGTTTAAGATTGTTTGTGAGTACTCTAAAGTTGCACACATGTGTTTGTGGAGCATGTATTACACAACTGTAACCAGTATTCCAACCAGTGATGCTGGGGATGTTGATCACTTGGGAGTTATGAATGCAGAAAATCCACCGGCTGCAAAGAGTCAGACTGGCAACAGCTGCAGTTTTTAGCCGCCAACCTTCTGATTAGTTGATGATCTGCTGCCCCTCCTGAACTACAGCCTCCCAACCCCAGGCCAGTTCTTACATATATAGAATCCACAGCATAAACACAGTGTTTTAAACTATTCACACATAAATTCAATACAGTTTGACTACATGTAAAAGTATTTTGCAAAGACCAGTTCTGCGTTCCACGAGGGTACATCTGTCACCGTCTTACAATATTGTGATTGTAGCCGTCCCCAACTCTCTGTGAATGGGACTCATGGCCATTCAATTCAATTCAACTTTATTTACACAGCGCCAAATCACAACAACAGTAGATCGTACAATAATACATACAGAGAAAAACCCAACAATCATATGACCCCCTATGAGCAGCACTTTGGCGACAGTGGGAAGGAAAAACTCCCTTTTAACAGGAAGAAACCTCCAGCAGAACCAGGCTCAGGGAGGGGCGGGGCCATCTGCTGTGATTGGTTGGGGTGAGAGAAGGAAGACAGGATAAAGACATGCTGTGGAAGAGAGACAGAGGTTAATAACAGATATGATTCAATGCAGAGAGGTCTGTTAATACATAGTGAGTGAAGAAGAAACACCCAGTGCATCATGGGAATCCCCGGCAGCCTACGTCTATTGCATCGAGATATTGGGTCGATAGCACGCTGCTGTCCTTTTTATGTTTCGTGCAGATTTAGTGGCTGCAGACCAACGGACCAGATTTAGAAGATGGCGCCTGTGTTTGGCTTTGCTGACTTTGTTATTTTTACTCTTTTGTGTCATGACTTTAGCCATTTTTCTCTGTACCCAAATATTCAAGTTTGTACTTGCATGTTTGCTCAGGAGACTGTGGACTGGGAGGATGCAGTGCCATCATTCTTTAATGACATCACATCGGGTCACATGGGTTTTAGACTTCTTCTTTTGTCCAGTTTCCTCAAATATTTTGAAGATGGACACCGCGCCAAGTCATGCTACCTTTTGCTGACTGGCTGAAACGTTCCTGTGAGAACGCTGGAGGGAGTGAAATGGGTGAAAAGTGTTGTTCAAAGTCACATTTAAGAAATGATCAAGTCGGGCTCCTCGGAAATAAAACGTAACGAAACTAGCACTGGCTCAAGACTTTTGCACCGCACAGTATTTAAGAATGGATATGTTTAAGCAGCTTAAAAAAACATGGCACATAGTTAACTTCAAACAGTTGTAGCTGAAGTTAAAGCAAGTTGGTAGAAAATACACACGAGTACTTAATGTACAGTTTCCACTTGAATGAATAAAACGGCAACATTTAAATTTCAGCATGAAGTGAATTTTACGCGTGTACGGTGTCCTGGATGGGAATCCATTAGAGTTTAGTGATTCTGATCCCTGATCAACATCACGCACTGATTCTCTCATTGGGTTCTCATTGGCTCTGCTTCGAGAGCCGCCGCCATTTCTGCAGCATATCAAAGGCTTGAGTTGCGTGCTGCGTGGTCAAATGTTTGTGCACGTTGGAGGTCTTTCCCGTCTTTGTCGTGCTCGGTGTTGGTTTGTTGTGTTACACATATTACGCAGAACACTAAAAAGTAATGCAGCACGTCGTTTACTTACTCCCAGGAGAAATGAACCCGTTACACTGTCTCCCTAAAATGACATGAAACACATTGTAACACAATTACCACTGAACAAACCTGAGACATGAACACAAAGCCAACAACAGTTTAAAGTGATCGTCACAGCGATTCTACATAAGAATCAGGAACAGGTAGACACGAAGGTTGCAGCCTCATCCATCTGTTTCCTGTTCAAATTCAGGGCTGGTCGCTGGGCTGGGGCCTCCGGCGCTCTGGCTTCTGGACTAATTTAGCGTCCGAGTGCTGTCTGTGCACTTTACCATCGCTCTCGGGTCCTTTTGTGTAACGGTCACATCCACACTGTGTCGCTGTTCTCTTCCTCTGGCACAAGAACTGAAATCAGCCGATTGTAACACGAGTGCACGTGGAAGCGATGGGAGGAATCCCGATCCCTGCTCTGTAGCTCTGTGTGAACACGTGGGAAGTGTGATGGACAAACAGATAGTAACAAACATGTAAAGAAACAGATTTCATGCCTTTTTTCTCCAACAAACTCAAATGAAAAAGCACTCGCCAATACTCGTTCTGTCAGAGTTAAACACAGAGCAGCAGGGCGACAGCGGTGCCAGCCTGGCTCTAACAGAGGGCCTCGTGCTGTCAGCTGCTGTCAGCTGTGAGCTCATACAGGAAGGATCTAGTCTTTGCAAAAGAGGAAAAAAGGGAAACAGAAGTGGACGTCTTACAGATTTGTACGATTGCAGCAGTTCTCTTTAAATATCCACCAGCATCAACGTGACAGTATTATTGCAGCGTCTACCGTACGATATAAAGCACCTCGAGGCGACTGTTGTATAAATAACATTGAATTGAATAGTTATGGTTAATTATTCAAATAAATAATGGTTGAGCATAATAACTATGATTTTTAAGGCCTTATAACATAGTTATAACTTATGCATATGGACTATTAACCTTACTGTAGCTTCACAGTTCAATCACTGTCAGCTCAGATTAAAAACATGCATATAGGTCTGATCAGTTTGTCATTATGCTGAGCCTCTGTCTCCCAGCACAGCTGTTGTAGCATCGGGGTTTGCTTGAGTTGGTGTCGGCTTTGTTGAGGCGCTCTCAGCCAGGCAGGAACTCAGACGGAAAACGTACAAGTTCAAAGGAAAGTCTCAGCTCCTGTTTTCCACTGTGGGGCGTCTTTATCAATTAGTCAAAGCTCAACCTGTCATGTCACTGTGGCACGACCGAAGGATAAGAACAAGCAACCAAAGTGAAATAAGCCTGTTTCTTCTCATTCTAACCAAACAACACACTGACTCGTCTCAAACGTGTCACTTATAAAGCCACGGACCCCGGCTTTGTTATATTGCTCCTCAGATGTATTCAGAACTGTATTAAAATGTCAGCTGTGCCTGTTTCTTGTATGTTCATCATTTTAAACTAATAGTAGGTAATGAAGGCAGATCTAATTGCGTTTGTTCAGAGATAAAAAGTCTGCAGTCAGAGAGCAGCAGGAGGGTAATATTAGTTCTGTGGTAATACTGCGTGTATTTTCTATTACAAAGCTTTCCAAAGGATCTGGCTCAAAACCATCCTGCAATGAGGTATGCCGTCCTATTGTTACTTACACTGTGAATGGTGACGACGTTACTTTTGAGTTTTGATGTCTGTGATGTGGTTTGACCGTCCATGAAGCTCTCAGCTCATGGAGCTCCATAATATTAATGATTGGGATTTCTCACTGTGAAGAGAGCAGCTCTCGTTGTGGGATTTGCATTTCTCTTCTTTCTCCATCTGCCCTTTTATTCCATTATTATACATCAGATGAACTGAAATCCAGAATTACAGGTTATTACCTGTCGTCATTTCGCAGTGTGCCAAATGTTTTTAGCAGAAACGTCTCGACTGCAGAGAGGCCAGCTCTGTACTTTCTGCTGCCGTGCTGGTATAGCTGTACTATACAATTTAGCATCGTCATGCCTAAATATGCACCACCTGAAAAAGACGTCTACTTCGATAAATCACTTAAAGCACTTTCTACTACAAGTAGAATCCAGTCACACATTGGTACGGCCCTTTATCTGTGCTTATATTAAACATTTGTTTTGGCTTTATTGGACAGAGAAAGTTAAGACTGAGGAAGACATGAGGCAAAGGGTCGCAGGTCGAATGGTCGCATGTTCATCCAACTGAGCTAAACTGGTGCCCTGCTTAAGCACTTTTAACTAAAATCTACACGCGCACTAATTAATTGTGGGTTCAGTAGTTTTATTTCAGTAGATTTGCATGTTATTGCTTTCTGTTTTCTCTTTATGTTTTCAATGTCCCCAAACTTTTGACGTTGGGTTTCAATCTCCATCCTTTAATCTGTACGTCTTTGATTATTTCCGTGTACACATTTATTTGGATTTGGATGCTGCTTCATGGAAAATGTTATCAAGTCTTTCAGATTTTTCCCATTCCTGCTTGGATAATACCTGAAACATCCGATTTTCACGTTCCGCAAGTAGAAAAATCCAAGATTTCATTTGGGATTGTTGAAAATGGTTGATGGCAATAGGGCTGCCACGATTAGTCGACTAGTCACGATTACGTCGACTATCAAAATCGTCGACGACTGATTTAATAGTCGACGTGTCGTTTGAAGCTTTGTAAGATCACAAAAAACGCAGGAATAAGTAGTAGGATTTAAGAGTGTAATAACGGACTGAAACAGAAGATGGCAGCACTGCATGTACAAGGATGCCAGCTGCCGTTAAACCCCGAAGAAGAAGAAGCTGTGTCCCAGAATTCATAGCGCAGCCCAGCTCAGTATCCAACAATGGCGGCAGCTAGTTAGTTTTAATATTACTCTTATTATTCTTTCTGGGTCACAAAATAAACGTTTAACATGTTTTCAGGCGAGAATGTAGCTGTGTAAACCTCAAATATCTGCTCAGTTTATCAAGACACCACATATTTTCAAAAGCGCTCCGACGTTTTCGGAGACGTCTGTTACCCACTAGCTCGATAGCTAGCCGGGGGCTAGGCTCACTAGAGCCGTGAGAACACCGGACTCCCGGCTAATCGTTTTCAAACCCACCGCCGTCTTTCGCTACTCAGGTTAAACATGATATATAAGTCACTTAGATAACTTAAAAACGTTATTGTTTGGCTTTTTTAGTATTTTATTTGTTCCTGAGTAAATCGGTTTGGCTGAGATTAAAGTTATAGTTTTTACACAGCTGAATAAACGTCAAGCAGACAGCTGATTATCAGAAGTGTGAGATGCTCGAGAATTTACTCCGGTGTCCTGTTATATTTTAGATAGCAAGGAGTTTATTAAACTTCACCGAAACAATCTGCAGATTTCATTAAAATTTAATAAACTATCATCTTGTCTTTATTTTTAGTTAGCACAGACCTTAAACACTTAAAGCTGTAAGCTAATGATAGTTATATAAGAGCAGATGCTGCTGGTGCAATAAGCTGTAGTTTTACATCCAATGGATGATGATCTGATTAGTCGATTAATCGCAAAAATAATCGTTTGTGGCAGCCCTAGATGGCAATGTGCATGAGTTTGGTTCTCTGTTGTGGATTTTGTGTTCATCTCTGCAGCAGTGAGCTCCCACTGGCTCATCTGTTAAACTGCAGTTTGTGGCTGGTTAGCTGAAGCCTGTGTGATATGAGTGGCTTCCATGTGCTAAAGTCATATGTTGCCTTTATGCAACATGTTGGTATTAGAACATTCTGGTAACAGTGTTACCAACAAACTGCCAATGGCAAAAATCAACTGGAAACACTGGATCTGGTACATCTGGATTTCTGGTGTAGCTCAGGTCACATGATCAGTTGAGTGAGGACGATATGAGCTCACACATTTGTCTGCTGTTTGGTATTTGGTGGCTAATCTGAGCTTTACATCACTTCCACTTCTCACACTGTAAAGCTCATCGCTGGTCCAATCATCTTCCTGTTCGCCTTCTTCAGGCCAGTCAGCCTCTACTCTGCATGCTCACTGCTTACCCGTCATTCTCCTTGCAGACGCCTTCATGCAACCAACTTCGTCCCATTTCTGCCTCTCTCGTGTTACTCAGGCTCATTCAAGCCTCCATCTTTATCTGCACCACCCGTGTGTAGACTCTGGGGGTCCTGCCCTAATTCTTATAACCGCTGGGGTTCCATTCTGTGATGGGCCATCAGTCTAGTGGCCACATAGCTTCACTTTTACATCGCGGGCCACATACGGAAACTCCCCCTACTGTCAGTGTAGAGAAGTTTATATTTACCCATTTGTCTACGTGATAAAGAAAAAGACAGAAAACAGTCAGCACGACTCTTTGGACTTAAACTGTAAGAACCAGTTAATGGACTGGTTCTTGTTAATGGACTGGTTCTTGTTAATGGACTGGTTCTTGTTAATGGACTGGTTCTTATAACGCTTTTCTACTCTGAGCACTCAAACACAACCTGCCTCATTTACCCAGGAACGTTTTCTGTGCTCTTTCTATGTGAGTGCTTTCTGGCTAACATTCATTCTCCAATGGATGCATTGGAAAGCCGGGTTATTATCTTGCCCAAGGATATTTGGCATGCAGACTGGCACAGATGGGAATTGAACCACCAACCTTCCAGTTAGTACTACCTGAGCTACAGCCACCACGCCAGCTCACTGCTCAGACTGTCCAGGTTTTTTTGGTTTTGGTTTTTAACTGATTTCGTAAAAACAGAGGGGCAGAAATTTCTGCAGTTGAAAGTCAAAACAGAGACTTTTCTCTCGTGTAATTGTTCGTTGCATGATGACTTTGTGTAGTATGATTGGTAATAAGGGATGTTTTCATTAGTAGAAAGTAGTTGGGCATAGAAGAAATAATTGGATGGGTGAGTGAGGCTTGCAGTATAAAGTGCTTTAAATGCTCGAGTAGAGTATAAAAGTTTTTATATAAGAAAAAGTCTGATGACATTTCTCTGACCCCTGACCTTGAGGCCGAGATCACTGAGATTCAAACTGATCTCAGATTTGTGGTAGACACACGTATGATGTTAATTTGAAAGTCCTGCATCACATTACCTGCCCAGCAAGGTGACATCATCAGCCTTTTCCAGCTGATGGTAACAACAAGCGTGAGTTTATCTGAGGGACTGAAGCACGGCCTGCGTCATGCATTAAGACTTTGCACTGTTCTGTAGTTTCTGTGCTTGCAGACTGATTTGTTAACTGTTTACTGTGGTCTAGCTGTGTGTTGTGGGAAAAGTAAGCAGTGTTGTTTTAGATTTCATTCCACTTTCATCTGCCGTGCAGTCACTGACCGAACGATTCTCCTGTTTCAGAGTGTTTGTTAATCGAAGCCTGGCCATGGAAAAGATCAAGTGTTTTGGTTTTGATATGGATTACACTCTTGCAGGTGAGTGAGTCTTTTCTTTAATGTAAATTCCACTTATTTATTTTAGCTCATCCTCCTTATCTCCACATATGTGTGTGCAGCGGTGGTTTGGACGAATATATCGACCATCAACGATGGCGGGAGAGAAACTGGCTTCTTTTTCCACTCTGTGTTTATCTGTCTGACACTCGACACAACAACAAATACAAAATTAAACAAAAAGTTAAAAATCAAAATGTCTCTTGCAGTGATCTTAAAAAAGCTGTATTATAGCTGTATGAATACTGAAACAATCAAGAAAAGAAGGTCAGATATTCCCTCCAAACGAAACGAGCATGTTTGTCAGGTTTTAGCCGCGTGATTCACAGCATCAGCTGCGGTCAGCTGAGCAGGATGGTGGACACGTACATGCTCGTGCAAGTCAGCCGTGCTTGAGTCCTTCGCTGGCGCCGTACGTCTGCACCGCTTTGGTTCCATCCTCAGGTTTCCCTCTTTCATCCAGTTTAAAGTCAAAGAATTCCCAAATTGGTGACTTTGTATCTTTTTGGCAGCTTGTTCCTCCATGTTTGGACTTCTGTGTTCTAAACCAGCGGTCTCCAACTTTTTTTGCGCCACGGACCAGTTTATGCCAGACATTATTTTCACGGACCGGCCTTTAAGGTGTCGCGGATAAATACAACAAAATAAAACTAGAAAAAAAGAAGATTTATTCATAACACACGTGAAAAGACCCAGGAAAACCGAGTAAACGATAAAAACGATAACAAAATAACGCTGAAAACTGATGAAAACCCTGAAAACCAGACATTTCACACCTGAGTCCCAACTCTCGCGGCCCGGTACCAAACGACTCACGGACCGGTACCGGTCCGAGGCCCGGGGGTTGGGGACCGCTGGTCTAAACAGTCTGTGCATGATCACGTTGCCCCGCCCATCAGAAAGTCGCCTGTGTGAATATATCGCCTATCGTCAGAAGAATATTACAGAATGTTATCAGCTGTAAACAAAAGCCGACCTGCAAATCTGCTGTCAGAGAACACGACGGATTTAAAGCACTGAGCTGAAGGAACTTTCTAGATAATGCCATTATCTGCGTCTACCTTAATTACTGGATTATTTAAATATTTAGACAAAACCGATGGTAGGAACCTGAAATGTTCCTTTTTTTGCATTTTCTGTATATCAGTCTCTGAAGTTAACTTTCACTTTATAAAATAATAACAGAATATTATTGATTCTGTTTTGCTAGAAACAAGTGGAAATATCCACCCAGTCACAGGAAGCGCGACGTTTTATGTAGAGTTTAAATAAATATGATCCCTAAAAATGTTGCCGAAGCACGAATGTGTTTGATGTTTGAATGTATGGGCATCAAGCCTGCAGTATGCTCGTGGGAGATATGACCGATGCAGAAGAAGACCTTGTTGCTTGTTGTTTAAACGATAGAAGACACAGTTTGGTTTGTTTGCACCGCTGTAGCTAGATCCCAAAGATATGATTAAGACTCTCTCCATGGTGGATACAATGACGTCCTGTAGTGGAAGGATTGTTGTGAACCTGAGCTCGTCTCTCTGCTTTGTTAGTGTATAAATCTCCTGAATATGAGTCCCTGGGCTTCGACTTGACAGTGGAGCGCCTGGTATCCATCGGATATCCACAGGAGCTGCTGAACTTTGTCTACGATCCCTCCTTCCCCACCAGGTAGGTTCACAGATCCCAGCGTTATTATTGCACTTCACCATTGCACCGAATGGTGACTGTCAAGTGTTTGTTTTCACCTGTTTCCGTGCTTCACAGAGGTCTGGTGTTTGACACAATGTATGGGAACCTGCTCAAAGTCGATGCCTACGGAAACATTCTGGTGTGTGTGCATGGGTTCAACTTCCTGAAGGGGTAAGGTCCATTACTCCCACTTTGCTTTAAACTGGGCAGTTATACAAACCTCTGTGTCTTTAAATTCAGCTTAGGTGATAAAAACTGTTGAAACTTGACTGTCAGAGGAAGTGCTGCATGCTGGTGTTTCTTCAGAGCACAAAACCTTTCGCTAGTGTTCACCAGTACGTGCACTGGTTAAGCCTGTCGGGGGGATTGTTGACGTTGTCATTGTGCTTTCGAGGTTGTGATTGTGGATCAGGTTAATATTTCTCTACTTCAGCAGCCAATTAATTTTTCTGTGCTGAAGGTCAAAACTCAAATACAGGTGTTGTGGACATCTTCCAAGTACAGCTGAGGCAGGAGTGTGATTAGTTTCACAGGCAGTCAAACTACAGTCTGATGGTGCTGCTGAGCTAATGCACACTGGATTTAATCTGCCTGCAGTTTTCTACCTGTGACGGACGTCTTGAACTCATCCCTGTATTCCTAACTTCTTCCCGTGTGCCACACTCACATGTTAACAAGCACGCTGGTTTCAGTGTTTGGACTGCTGCAGAGGGAGATAATAATGTTGTGAGGTTTGTATGCTTGTATTTATATTTGCTGCCTCTTCGTTACTATTTCTGCTCAGACCTGACATCAGAGAGATGTACCCGAACAAATTCATCCAGCGTGGAGACACAGACCGCTTCTATATCCTCAACACTCTCTTTAACCTCCCCGGTAAGTAAGCGAAGCAACCCTGAGCCTGATGCAGTCTGTGCAAAAAGGATATAATGAAACAAAACATGCATGTCTGCAGAAAGACTACATGTGCTTTATCAACCTGGGGAAGGCCTTTGACTGTGGGCCAGCTGTTAGATACCATTTGGTTCCCATACAGCTGTGGTGAGAGCTGGGTTTGCATTGGCAGCTTTAACGGGGACTTTGTAGGTCAGCTTCACGTTGGCGCTCCAGTCTAAAGATGGGACGGCCTGTTTTAACCACAGGGAGCATCTGTCGTCAGTCTGTCAGAGGCAATGTCGGAAATGTAACACGTGTCGGGCTAAAGCTTGTGTGGAGAGTAAAGGTATGACTTAGAAAACATACGACAAAAGCAAAGCATATGGAGTCAGCTTCTTAGTCACAAACAAAATCCTGTTTACATGCTGAGCAAATATATTTATCAATATCAGTAGATTGTCTAATCCAAAGAGAAGCAACCACAACGGAAATCTGGAGTTTTCTGATGGTGCTCAGGAAGTCATTTCATTATTTAAGTGGATTTTTTGGTGTCACTGCATTTCTAATCTTTTATTTTTAGAATATTTTCTCATGAACAATCATTGCTTTGCCTAAAATATTATAATCCAAAGTTTCAGTTTCTATCCAATGATTGCTGTTTAATTTTAGCTTATATGGCAAATCTTTTTTTTAAATCTAAAGACTCATCATAGTGATAGTGTGAGGAAGCTGAAGCACTGACACCTGCTGGTCGTTCGATGTACTGCATCATGTGCTCACATGTTTGTCCTCAGAATCTCCTCAGGTCCAGTTCACACAAAAACAGATTCTTGCATCTTTAACAACCTAAATAAAAAGATGGTTTTAAAGCTTTCAGTAGATGCAGATTTTTATAAATACCCCAATAAATTAGTTGCAGTAAATGTTTATGTAATGATTCAAAAACAAATAAAAGCAAAAATAACCAAAAACAATTTGTTACACTTGTGCATAATGTTAGTGCGAGGACAAGGGCGTTCACTGTCACAACCTCAGGAATCAGCCCGTCTGCAGACTGAAGATCAGCTGTTCACTGCTTGATCTATGACGCGTCAAATCCAAATGTGTGCAGAGCTGCTGATGGGGATCTCCAGTTCTTTCTCTGTATGTAAAGAAAGATGTTCAGTAGTGTTGGCTGAGTGAGCAGCTGAGTGAGCGGTGGCTGGATGTGAGTGTAGGATCTTAGCTTGTGTTAAGAAGCAGAGTTGATGTTTAGAGCGGCCTCATCTCCATCTATCGTGTTGTTTCCACCTTCGTCTGTCTCTGACTCTTGTTGGGGCTGCTGCTCATCCTGCACTAGTGTCAGCCACAGCGACCATTCATGACAGCTTTGTTTGAGATGGTGCAGCCGCTCACACGTCAGTAAATTTGAGCTCTCTCACTTTTACTTATCAGCCTCTTGTTCCACATCAGACTCTGCTCAGTGTGTAACGACGAGCCGATGACAGTTTGATTAACTCACACGGCTGCTGCTACAAACACAGTCGACTGCAGCTCGCAGCGCCACACAAACACCACCACAGACAGACAGACGGCTTTTTATGCTGTCGAGCGTGATTGCAGATGCTGTGCAGCTGCGTCCGTCAGCATCCAACATCCATTAGTTTAACCACACTGAGCTTTGTTACAGGGATGGAAGAAACGAGGCTAAAGACTGTTGACTGGTTACAGCAGGGGTGTCGAACTCCAGGCCTCGAGGGCCGGTGTCCCTGCAGGTTTTAGATCTCACCCTGGGTCAACACACCTGAATCAAGTGATCAGTTCATTAGCAGGCCTCTGGAGAACTTCAGGACATGTTGAGGAGATAATTTAGCCGTTTAAATCAGCTGTGTTGGATCAAGGACACATCTAAAACCTGCGGGGACACCGGCCCTCGAGGCCTGGAGTTCGAGACCTGTGATTTAGAGGCAGATATTACTTTGAACAGGACGCCCACATCCACAGCTCCCTCACAGATACTCAGCCAAAGAAAGAGGGACGGACGTGTTAATTCATAGAAAACTTCACTGTTAGAAAAACTGTAGACGTGAAACAACTAATAAAGTTCTAAATACGGCTGCAAGGAACATTAGTAAACAGTACATGAGTGAGTTTGGTCTTTGCTGGTGTCACCGCACTCGCACCAGTACACCACTCGCACCAGTACACCACTCGCACCAGTGCACCACTCACCGCACTCACACCAGTGCACCACTCACCCCACTCGCACCAGTGCACCACTCACCGCACTCGCACCAGTGCACCACTCACCCCACTCGCACCAGTGCACCACTCGCACCAGTGCACCACTCACCACACTCGCACCAGTGCACCACTCACCCCACTCGCACCAGTGCACCACTCGCACCAGTGCACCACTCACCCCACTCGCCAGGACTACTTGTTAGCTGGCTTTTTTCCTGCAGCAGACTCAGATTGAAAAGCGAGTGCAGGATTTCAGCTGTACTCAAACTACAACAGCAGTTTTCAGCTCATGACTCAGGCAGTTCATAAACTCCAAGTACCTCTCTTACCTGGCCACCTCCCACTTTGAACACCTGCCGCTCTCCATGATGGCATCTTCACAGAAATTTATATCTAAATTTATCTCATTAATTGATAGCCAGAGAACTCCCATTCCTCATGATGACTGATGGGTTTGCATTTCCGTCCTCTGCACCATCTTCTTTGAAGTTGAGCGATGACCGTGTAGCTCCAGCAGCTGCTCTGCTTTGCACGGTGCTGGCAGCTGTCCCGAGTGGACGTAACACAGAGCTCAGTGTGACCCCTCCCCCGCCATGAAAAACATCAAGAAGACCGTGAAAATGTAGTTTCTAAAAACAGAGAAGATTAGCCACGGCTGTGAAGAAACTGTGGGACAAACAAACACAGCAAACTACAGCAGGCTGCCACTGTCACAGCACCACGTATGAGCACTGAGGATGAAACTAACCTGGTCCATGTACGACCCCACTTTCACCTATGGCCACACACTTTTTGTAAAAGTGAGCCTGTGGATGTAAGCAGTGGAAATGAGCCTTCTGTGAAGGTCGGCTGCCTTTCCTTTAGAAATGATGTCAGGAGCTCGTCACTCAGCTCAGAGTAGAGATGCAGGTATTTATCCTCAATGTCTCCGGGGTGAGGTCATTATGGCGTGTCCGCCTGGGAGGAGGCCCCAGGGCAGACCTGAGCCACACTGGACTGATTACATACATGCCGTCTGTACGGCTGGGAGAACTAGAGCAGGGGGCTAGGAAGAGGGAGGCCGGGGGGCTTTGCTTGGGTTGCTGCCTGTGACCCATGCCCAGGTATCCTGCAGAAAATGAACAATGACTGTTGTGTTTCTGCTGGTTTTGGTTTGTGTTTCCAATGAACGGTGCAGACTCACTCTCCCTCTCCTCAGAGACCTACCTGTTTGCCTGCCTGGTGGATTTCTTCAATAACTGCTCCAGATACTCCAGGTAGGCTGAGTGATCCAGGCAGTGAGGGGCAGCCTCTGATCTGTTAATGACTGATGTCGCAGTAGTTTCATCATCACAGTATTGTTTGAGAAACATGGAAACGCTGTGAACATAATGTGTCCCTGTAGCTGTGAGACTGGGTTCAAAGACGGGGACCTCTTCATGTCCTACAAGAGCATGTTCCAGGACGTCCGAGATGCTGTGGACTGGGTCCACTTCAAGGTAGAGACTCCTGTGTCCACTTCCACGTCCTCCAGTCCCTGCTTGGTCCATGAATGTCCTCAGTAACCTGGTTTATTGTCACAGGGCTCCTTGAAAGAAAAAACAGTTGAAAACCTGGAGAAGTACGTGGTGAAGGACGTAAGTGGAGCAGCTCTGAGTCTGCATGTGTTGGTGACACATGTTGTTGAGAAACGTGTAAATGAAATGATTTTAACGATTCAGTGTTTGATGTGTTTGTAGGCGAAGCTTCCTCTGCTCCTGAGTCGGATGAATGAAGTATCCAAAGTGTTTCTGGTCACCAACAGTGATTATAAGTACACAGAGGTAAAGTCCAGCTGTTTGCATCTGTTTCTGTAGAAAACCTCAGAATGAAGAAGAAGACGGCTGCATGAACAACATCATCGAATTACTGCATCGTTTAATAAATATTTTTCTTCACAGTGTAACTAAAGGTCAGGTTATCTCCAACCTTTTCTCAGAGATTAGTAGAAAAATCTTTACTGCAGAGAAACTGAAGCTGGATGACAAACACCAACGAGTTAAACCACAAGAATCTGTTAAAGACACAACTTCTAATGTTCTTCTTCTAAATTCACATCAAACTGAGGTCAAAGCTTAGAAACAGGATGTCTAACAGATACTTACTGGATTAGCTTTGTCTGCAGCCTGGGGCTCGCTTGGGCCACTTCGGAGGTGGGGTGCCCTCGGCCTCTCGGCCTGGGGCTCGGTCACTCAGGCGCAGCTGGCTGCCGGCGGAGCTCACGGGCACGTCACTGCAACCCCCCCTGGCTTCTGCTCCGTGGCTGCTGAGTGACCCCTCATCTGGGGCTCTCCTCAGCTCTTTCTGGGACAGTGGCACGGCTGCCCCTCTGTTGGTCTTCCTTGGTCTCTTGTGTTCTGGGGGCCTCTGGATGTCTGGAGTCTTGATCTCCTCCATACCTGCTTCATGCCCTGGAGGACGGGGCTGTGGCCCCCCCACACCCTCTAGCAGATCATTACATGAAGGAACCTTTTAAAAACAAGCGCGTCCATGCTCACAGGTGTACACACGGGTGATCACACACACAAACTACACCCTTTTTGGCTCCTACCTCAAAGCTCACTGTGCTGTCGATCTTACGTGCTGCACAATAATGTTTAATATTTAGTATTTACTGTCATATTCCCATATATCATTGTGATGTTGTTTATTGTATTACTCTCGTTTTCTTCTGCTTGTTTTCTTTTTTCTTTCTCAACAGGTGATCCAGGTGATCGATATATGTATGATCTATATATATAGATATGTTTTTTTTTTCTGCTTATTCTGTTGGTTTTTGTTTTTTGCCCTTCTCCCCCGTCCCTCTTCTCAACTGTTTTTCTTTCCCTCTTTCTTTCTCCCTTTTCTTTCCCCCAGTCAAGTCTGTCCCGTATTCAGCAAGTGAAAATAAAATAAACAATAAAAGGTGAATCAAATGGACCATTACGGCAAAGCTGGGATGGTCAATTTGGTAAAGAAAATCCGTTGGGCATCTTTCTTCGCCTTTAGACAATAATTCTGATGGCAAAAGAGCCAAACGGGACAGGCAAAAGAAAAAAAAAAAAAAAAGAAAAAAAAAAGCTTTGTCTGCAGTAACACTGAAGCCTGGAGGCAGTTTTGACCTGGATGCTCATCGTAAACAAACATGAGCGTCTCTGTAATTACAACCTTAGACTGATGCTGAAAACTTACTGGGACATTTTCAGCTCCATCAGCTCTGAGCTCGCTGCCATGGAGATGCTGCCACCAGCAGTTTCCAGGATGTTCACCAGTGTTGGTGTTTGTCACTAAACTGGAGCAGCTTGTTGTCATCCTTTCAGAGCGACTCCCAGCAGGCTGAGGGAAGAAGCCCTGTGAGTTAAGGCCTAATAATGAAGCACTGCTAAGATGCTTCCAGCAGGTTCTCCCACCTCTGCAGAGGATTTGTTTTGTTCAAGTGATGTTTGGATCCTGGGTCACCTTCTTGTCTAAGGACCTTCTGCCCCGGTTAATCAGTTTGACTGCAGAGCCGAACGTCTTCAGATCCCCACAGGCTTTGACAGTTTTCCCTCTTCTGTCATTTACCAAGTTCTTCCTTCAGTTTTGATCTGTCCATCGAGGGAGGGAGGAGGGAGGGGGGGAGTGGAGGAGGGAGTAAGTGAGGAGGGAGGGGGGGAGGAGTGAGGGAGGGAGTGAGTGAGGAGGGAGGGGGGAGGGAGTAAGTGAGGAGGGGGGGGGAGGGAGGGAGGGGGGGTCATTGTGGTGTGAAAATGGAAAATTTCCAACATGATTCATTTTAAATTGGATTCAAAATGATGAAAAAACTCTTGTCTTACAGAAAATTCTGACCTACCTGTTTGACCTTCCTCACGGTCCGAAGGTAACGATTAAAGCTTATGTGCAGATTTGACTTGAACTACACACTCAGACTGATGTGTTATTGTGTGTGGGCCTTGCAGCCGGGCACGCCCCACCAGCCCTGGCAGTCCTACTTCGACCTGATCCTGGTAGACGCCCGTAAGCCCGTCTTCTTCGGAGAAGGAACGGTGCTCCGACAAGTCGACACCGTGAGTGTGCTCGAGTGCAGCCAGCTGCGTTGTTGCCGTGTCTTTGATAAGACTATGACGACGAGTACTGTTTCAAAAATAATGTCCTGTGTTGTCACGCGCTCGATCTTCACCACACGACTGTGAGCTTTGCTTTCTCATGTCAGTACCTGTGATATTGAGCTTAACCCACAGACGCTGGCTGCCCACTAACACTGAGCGAGAGCAAGAAGTTTCATTTGCACAAAAGTCAGTAAATGCTGCTTATGTGACGTGTTGTTGGCTTTCTTTCAGAGCACAGGACGGCTGAAGATCGGCACATACACTGGACCTCTGCAGCACGGCATCGTTTACTCTGGAGGTAAATTTAAAAGAGCTGCTGATGTTGGGCAGGATCTCATGTTTAGATGTTCTGATCAGTCCTGACCTGTTTTTGAATAAAGGGCTCGTTCCTTAATCCGTGACTCTCACTGCGTAATGTAAGAGGTTAGTCTCTATAAAGAACAGAAGTGCAAACATCGTATGGAGACTGTCAGTCGCATCTGTGAGCAGAGTCAAAGCTCCAAACCTGAAGCTGATGGTTGTTCCTGGAAAGCTCTCGCTCTCCTTACAACAGCTCAGTTTAATCAGACTCTGTCACTGGTGTTCGATGGCTGTCCTCACTGGTTTCCATCACACATCCAGTGCTGTGAACGTTTCTGTCGCCTCCTCCTGACGATCCCTCTGATGCTTCGTCACCATCTGCAAACGTTTCGCCTTTTTTGGCTCAAATTGTAAATAATTCACATTCCAGGTGAGAAATGTTTTGAAACGATTGATTGTGGTCATTTTAAGAAGTGTGTTTTTTTCTATCCTTGTGTTTGTATCTCAGGTTCTTCGGACATCGTCTGTGACCTGCTGGGTGCTAAAGGAAAGGACATCGTCTACATCGGAGACCACATTTTTGGTGACATTCTCAAATCTAAGAAGCGTCAGGGCTGGAGGACGTTCCTGGTCATACCTGAGCTGGCCCAGGAGCTGCATGTGTGGACCGACAAGAGCTGTGCGTCTGCGCCCACACGTGTACACACACACACAAGAATAAGCATGTTTATCCTACAACAGGCAGCACAGACGGAGGACTGTGTGTGTTTGATTATTTCTTTCTTTTGTCTGACACCGTTACAAAGCCAGCTTGTTCCTGCCGAGGTTGTTGTTGCAAAGTGTTTGTAGAGTCCAAAGTGAGAATGTGCAGAAACAAACTGAACAAGCTGCAAACTTTTAAATCAACTTTTACTGAGAACCATCACTCTGTGATTACAAATGAGTGAAAACAACTGCTCAGCTGCACCCGGGTCTCACATTCACATGTTCACCGGTTGTTGGTCACTCTGGCATGAACACATGTTCAGAGGGTGAAGGTCAGGAGTGTGGGCAGGCCGTTCCTCCTGCAGTCTACAGATGAACTGCTGGGCGTGCGGGGGCAGAGGTGTGGTCATCTGGGATGACAGTTTGGTCCCAGACGATGGACACGTAGGTTTGCCTCTGGGTGTAGGCTAGGGATGCAACGATACCAATTTTTTCAAACCGATACGATACCGATACTTGGATCTGAGTACTTGCCGATACAGAGTACAAAAACCGATACTTCTACCACACACACACACACACACACACACACACACACAAATACAATTAATTGGAAGACAGGTTTTATTTTATTCTCTGCCGATAAAAAATAAAATCTTAATAAAAATGACCACAAAAAAATCTCAAGTGAAAAATCAGCACTTCTGTTAAATTATTGCAGAGTCTCCACATTGTAATTTAACAAAATATCTCTGAACTATTGGCACTGTCTCGAGCTGTCAGAATAATAAATAAACACTTCTGTTTGGAATCAAATAAATACAAATTAGGTTTGAGAATAAAATAAACTTTTAAATTATTGCAGAGTGTCCATATTGTAAACAAACAAACAAAATAATGAAAGTATTTGGCATTGACGAACAAACTCCCCATCTGCCCGTGGATCATCAGTCCACTGTGCCGTTAAACTGAGGACTGACATCGCGCACACACTGCTTGTCTTTACGTCTTCAGACAGTTTTGGCACCATTATCTCCCTGATGTGTGGGCTGTTGGGAATTTCCTATCACAGCTCGAGTATGCTGAGAAGACGGTGCAATCCTATGTTTTCCACGACCAGCATTGGCTGGTCATCCAGAGCGATAAAATGAGTCGAGCCTCTGTTATTTTAACTGCCCGTGGATTTTCTCTTGACATTTTTCTTCGCTTTTCCAAAACCTGAGTTAAAGTTGGCTGTTCCACACTGCTGACATTTTGTTTAGCCTAGCTACAGCAGCCTCCAGTTTCTCTTTTTTATCTGGAGCTGCCAGTCTGACTCATCTAACCCTGTGCCTGTTTAGCGCGGGATGTCCCCCTAGTGGCCAATCTAAAAACTACAACAGAAATGACAAGCCACCCTCTGATTAATGAAATAAGTTGGTATCGGTTCATGGTATCGGTTAACTTTTACGAGTATGAGTACACACACATTTTACAGTATTGGCCCCGATACCCGATACCAGTATCGGTATCGGTGCATCCCTAGTGTAGGCTCTTATCTTCACATCCCTCTGCACTGAAATCACCTCCAATCATGACAAACCTGTTTCCAGGGAGATGCTCCCCCCACCTGATGTTGCAGCATCGGTCCAGCATTCTCCACCTTTGAACCTATGATCCAGCTGCAGCAGGCAGAACTGAACTCATAATGTTCTGCACATGTTCAGGTTTCAGCAAGTACGTGTTGGCAGTGAGGGCAGATCAGTCAGATATCAGCTGACCAGTGCAGCAGGCGCCTCAGCGTCAGCACCCGGGTACTGGAAGTTTAAACAGTAACAGAATAGATTTGGTATGTTCGTGGGTTCAGCTCACACACTCGTCTGCATCGTGCTTCCAAATGTGGCTCCATGCAGGGAAACATTCCCACAGTTTAAGATTGATTTCCAAGGAGCGTCGTTGCAACAAAGGAACAATCAACCACACACAGTTCCCTTGCTAAGTATGTACGAGTGCAAGTTTTTATACCGTTTGTTCATTTAAACAAAATGAATAATTATTAATATTTAATTCATATTAAATGTTGACGAGGCAGCTTGGCACCACCTCAGCGATCAGTCGTGCGCGTGCCTCTGAAACATCGATGAGGCCACGATGAAAAAAGTATCCTGATGTTTCACAAATACACAACCTGTAGATTCACAGTGACTGTGTTCATCTTTGATGTGTGGTCTGTGGAGTAACTCAGCTGTGCTACGTTACCTGTGTGTGTGAACAGTAAAGATTTCACTGATAACTATTTGAAGGAAACTGAATAAACTGACACTGTTTTGTTTTTTTAGCCTTATTTGAAGAACTTCAGTCACTGGACTGTTTTCTGGCAGAGCTTTACAAGTAAGCTGCTTCTTTTGTCTTATAATTTAAAAACAACAAGGAAACATGTTGTGGGCTCGGATGGGCCTCAAAGTTATATGTGCAACGCTGATATTTACAGCAATACAGAAAGAAATGTTGAATGTTTCACCACCAGACACAGCAAACAACAGATGACAGATAATATGCTGTCCTCGCCCTGAGTCTCTTAGTTTCACCAGCTAGACAGCGAGATAACGATGCTCCAATAACCAGACTTATTTCCTTTTTGCGCTGATTTATTGAAGAATGGCCTCTGACCATTGCCTTCTCTTTGACCATCGTAAAACTGAAAGTACAAAATACTGTATTAGCTAGCTAACATTGTAAACTAGCTTGTTACACTCTTACAACAAGCTAACAAGATAAAACTTTCAAATGTACAAATTATCGAACCATTTTTACACAAAACAAAAGATAATAATTATTTTATCGACACTCATACTTACAGACATATCTTGTCCAAGGCAACAACATTTTAAGGTCCGTATCAGCTTAGAACGATAACATTACGGTATCACTTTCCGCCATCTTTTATTTCTTCTTCACGTTCTCATTTTTCCCAAAGTAACCGAACCCATATTACAAAGCAGCCACTAGAGGGAGCTCAAGGGCAGTTTACAACTATAATATCCCATTTAAGTTATAAAAGGCAGAACAGATAAACAAAGTGTGAATCACAAGCCTCCAGCAGCATTGTCTTGTAGCAGCAGTGGCACAGCGTAAAATGCAAAGTTAAATATAAGAGCCAGTGTAGCCTGGGAGGTTTGCAGGTATCCAGCACAGATGTAACAAACCTAAATATGTTATATCGCCTTTAACCATGAATCATTTCGAGCTGTTAACAGAACAATACGTGCAGAAGTGGGCAGTATGTTCTAATTCTGACCTGATTCCAACCTTCAGCTGTGGAAACTACATTCAAATGATTTGTCCTCAGGCACATGGACAGCAGCAGCAACGAGAGGCCTGATATCAGCTCCCTGCAGAGACGCATTAAGGTACAACTTCCTCTGATTTCAGTCTGTAGATGTGCAAAGCTGGTAGAGACAGACCCTAAAAGACTGGCAGCTGCAACTGCAGCAAAAGCTGGTTCTACAAAGTATTGACTCAGGGGCTGAATAATTACACACACCCCACTTTGCAGTTGTTTATTTGTAAAAAATGTTTGTAATCATGTCTGATTTTCGTTCCACTTCTCACGTGTTCACCACTTTGTGTTGGTCTTTCACGTGGAAGTCCAATAACATTGATTCATGTTTGTGGCTGTAATGTGACAAAATGTGGGAAAGTTCAAGGGGGCCGAATACTTTTGCAAGCCACTGTATATGCATAACTTAAGTGACCAATCACAATAGGTTTGGTCTCCGAACTAGACATCTCTGAAAGACATGAGGACGAGCTGCAGAGCTGAATATGCTTCGATTTTTATTAGAAATGATCCAGATGGGAAGGATTAGAAACCATTATGAGAGGGACGGGCCGAGGGGTTCGGACGGGCCGAGGGGTTCGGACGGGCCGAGGGGTTAGGAGAGGCCGAGGGGTTCGGACGGGCCGAGGGGTTAGGAGAGGCCGAGGGGTTCGGACGGGCCGAGGGGTTCGGACGGGCCGAGGGGTTCGGACGGGCCGAGGGGTTAGGAGAGGCCGAGGGGTTCGGACGGGCCGAGGGGTTAGGAGAGGCCGAGGGGTCCGGACGGGCCGAGGGGTTAGGAGAGGCCGAGGGGTTCGGACGGGCCGAGGGGTCCGGACGGGCCGAGGGGTTTGGACGGGCCGAGGGGTTAGGAGGGGCCGAGGGGTTCGGACGGGCCGAGGGGTTCGGACGGGCCGAGGGGTTAGGAGGGGCCGAGGGGTTCGGAGGGGCCGAGGGGTTAGGACGGGCCGAGGGGTTAGGAGGGGCCGAGGGGTTCGGACGGGCCGAGGGGTTCGGACGGGCCGAGGGGTTTGGAGAGGCAGGGTTGAGCTGGTATGGACGTACGCAGAGGAGGATGCTCTCCTGTGGTGAACTCTAAAGAGAGCAGCCAATAGAATAAGGAGGTTATCATAGAGTAACCAACATATTGCTGTACTATTACCAACCGGTTTTGTTTTCGGCATCACACCACCTGCTCCGTAATATTGGGATGAGGAACTCCGTATCCTGGTTTGATGCTAATGGCAGCTGGAACCTTCGACTCCGCAGCACCAGCGAGTCTGACGTGACTGTACATGTTTGTGACCTTTGCAGAAAGTGACTCATGACATGGACATGTGTTACGGCATGATGGGAAGCCTGTTTCGGAGCGGATCCCGGCAGACTCTGTTTGCCTCCCAGGTGATGCGCTACGCTGACCTGTACGCGGCCTCCTTCATCAACCTGCTCTACTACCCCTTCAGCTACCTGTTCAGAGCTGCACACGTGCTGGTGAGAAACCTACACCCGTGTTTGTGAGCGCAGTAAGTCGAAAAGCTCTCAGGAGTTTCACACAAAGGTCTGTCGGTGGGTTCGATTCAGTACGTTAGACATTTAGGCAACCATTTATGGCGAGTATAAAGATCATGCCCACCCCATCATGGGGTCATTGTTAGAGACGAGAACGTGATTCTTGATTTCTGTCATTCACTGAACCGTGTCCCTCCCAGATGCCTCATGAATCCACAGTGGAACACACACACGTCAACATCATGGACATAGAGTCGCCGCTCGCCACGAGAAACCGCCACGATGTCGACTTTAAGGAGCTCGAGTGCAAAAGACACCAGCTGACCCGATCCATCAGTGAGATCCAGCCTCCGCATTTCTTCCCTCAGGCCCCGCAGGAGATTACCCACTGCCACGATGAGGACGATGACGAGGAAGAGGAGGAGTAGGGAGGGCTGTGAACCTTTCCCCAGAAGAGCCTGTTTAAATGTTTACGTTTGTCTTTACTTTGATTTGTAGCTGCAGCGAGTGAGCGCTCACAGTCGGCGCTCTGCTTTTAACGGTTTATACCTGCTCATGTTACGCAATATCACATCAACAGTTGGTCTCACGTTTACGGGGTTGTGCACCGAGAGTTTGTCCCACGCTGCAGTCACGGTGGACTGTGACGGCTGTGGGAGAATGTCACACGTTGATCATTTCTGGGTTTGTTGTTGCTGAATATCACGGTCTTCCACTGATGTTAACCTGTGACTAGTCTGAAAGGGCTCTCATTGGTTCAGCTGTCAACATGTTGCAGATATGCTGTTCCTGGGGTGGGCGGAGTTCAAAGTGCCTCAGTGTTGTTGCTGTTCAGTACGCACGGTGACGCGTTTTTCTTTTGTCATGTTTTTATGCTGCTGCCTTGATTTTAAAGAAACTACAAATATGTCCGACCAATAAAGCTGCAGCGAGGGCCTTAAAGGTTGTAATTTGGCTGCATACTGGAGTTTTCAGGGGCAGCGTCCCTGCATTGGTGCAGATGTGCCAGAGGGAGCAAGACTGGCGCCGGCAAACAGGGCGAGTAAAGTATCAGGGTAAGAAGTAAGAACGTAGATCTGACTGCCAGGAGAGGGAGACAAACAGCATGTTCAGGGTCGCCAGGCTGCTGCGACTGCTGCTAACGAGCGACTGCAGTGATTGTGCTGCTACAGGCTGAGACGGTTCTTCGTCCTGCGCTCTTCTCTTCTCCTTCCTGTCACAGTTTGAGTGAAGTGAGCTCAAATCAAAGGATGCTGTTTGAACCTGGATGTGCCCACAAGGACTTTTCATAGGACGGACTCATCTCATAATCCATGAAGCTGAAAGCATGTTTTTATGTTTTATTCAAACGTCATATATCAGCAGCAGAGAGTGCAAATGCTTTTTTTATTTTGAATTATGCTGGGGGGGGATAACATGCATTGTTCTGCAGCTGACACGCTTTTTCATGACTGCAATAAAATATATTACATTGCTGCTGAGTTTTGATTTTACTGTTAAATGTGCACATAGAACAGAATAGAACAGAACAGAATAGAATAGAATAGAATAGAATAATCCTTTAATTGTGCCACAAGGGGAGATTTGGTTGTAACAGCAGCCAAAAGGACACATATACAAACAGCACACAGGACAGAAACACATTTCTTTCACATATTTACATCGAGGACAATAGTTACCACTGTACTGTTATTAGATAAATACAGATAAGAGGCCAACCTGGTTGTCGTGTGAATCGGTTGATAAAATAGTGAAAGTTACAGATGTAAACATCTGTTTGTTGGGAGCAGCTCTGATTGTACAGTCTGACAGCTGCAGGGAGGAAGGAGCTGCAGCTCTGCAGCAACATCTACATGCATGTAAATGTTGGGAGACTCTGTCCATCAGAGATGTTATTTTGGCCAGAGTCCTTCTGTCTCCCACCACCTGCACTGGGTCCAGGTGCATCCCAGCACAGAGCTGGCCTTCCTCATGAGTTTATCCAACCTCTTCCTCTCAGCTGCAGATAAACTGCTGCTCCAACATACCACACGTGTCCCTGTAGCTCCTGATAAGCCTGGTTCATGATAATAGCTCAGCTCTTAGCTGCTGTGTTATCAGACTTTATCTCTTTTCTACTCGTTTCTCCTCAGTAAAGTTTTCCTTGGTTAATTTCATTGTAACTGGTTCCAGTTGTCCCTTAATGGGTCACTGCAAATATCGCTTTTATTTTTCTTCTGATTGAGACAAACGTGTGAATCTCGTGCTGTGACCTTTTCACTCATTGAGTCTGAACAGTGTGTGAGCCACGGTCATCAAGACACCGAATGATGAGATTTCCTCTGCACTACTGATCTTCATCCCACCTTCATACGTCCCCATCAAAGGTTTAAAACCACTTAAAAATGATATTTCTCATGGTTGGATCTCAACAAGGTTCCAAGTAGAGCTTCAACAACAACAAGGAGAAACGGAGGGAGACGAAACATTGTTTCAAGCATTTATTAGAAACAAAGCTCAAACTGAAACAGGCTGTTTTACAGCTGATCAGGAGTGTAGGACCACAGAAAAACACAAACCCCCTAAAACAGTATGTATACATCTGTGCAGGAGGCCATCCTGTTGGCCTGAGCTCGTTACAGACATCTGACAGAATGTTCTAGAGAAGGACACAATGATGCTGATGCCCTCGGGGGGGGGGATACTCAGCTGGAGTGAATAAGACGGTACGACGTAAGTGCTCCTGTCAAGTCACGGTTGATTTACTTTGAGCAGATGATCTTTCAGGGAAATTCTTTTGTACCAGAAATGATCAGTCGTTATTATTATTGGTGTTTTATATTCTTCTTATATTCAGAGTGGCGGGGATGCTGGATGTCCCAGCTCCCAGTTACACTCTGGACCACAGCACACAGACTGTACTGATGGCCCCGCTACGTGCCTAGCCTTGGATTTCGCCACCTCATCAGTAGCGAATTGTGAATCTTGTTGCACACATGTGAACTCAGGAGCACGGCTACAGGAACACCGTCAGGGCCGAGCAGCTGTTTGGCCTTCAGCTGCTGATAAATTTGTCCTTTTGTTCCGTGTCATCAGTTAGGGATGATGACGAGGCAGCGAAAGAGAAAAACGTCCCTCAAATCTGAGGATTGTTTTTGATAAAGGCTTCGCCCATAATTTCATTTTTGTTCCCTTGAGGTTGCCAGACTACAGCCTGGTGTGTGGATAAAACACTACGTTTAAACTTCACATTAGTTTAATATTCTATCAGAAATGTGGCCACAAATATCGCTTCCTGTTCAAGAACGGCACAAAAGTGCTGAAGCTGCAGGTGACAATCACTTGGCTTCACTTCAGCCTTTTATTCGATTTTTATTAGTTGACAGATTTTGTGTCAGCGCTGCCGTGGCGTCAGCATCTGCAGCTCAGCCTGACAAAGGACACGACTGTGGACCAGCTGAGGTCCTTTAACGTGTGACGCTCTGTTGTGGCCGGTGCGTCCTGGATGCTGTGACAAGCAGCAGGTTGAGGCTCGCAGATGCACTGATCCACAAAGCAGGTGATGCTGTGGGTGTGGAGCCGGACTCTAAAGGTGCTGTTGAAGAGGTGGATGTTGTCCAAGATGAGGAGATGCTGAAAAGTATCCCCCACCCACTGCGTGACGTGCTGCCGGTCACAGGAGCAGCTCAGCGTCATGTTTCTCCTTAATGTAAAACAATGGACTAAGTCGTTTAGTACTTTTACTTTTATTAAGCTCTTTGATTTTTTCCCTTGATGTTATTGTCACACACCCGTCCCACAGATGTACATGTAGTCCAGGATGACAGAAGCATGTGTGCAGTTTGATGTGAGGCGACAGTAACGGCGTTTCACTGATGCAGAGACGCGCCGCCCTTCAAACGTTATTTCATTTGAACTAAAAGTCCGACAGCGTCCTGAGACGCCGTCTGCAGACGCAGCGTGTCCTCTCCGTTACTTCAGCAGGTGTCTCAGCTGGTCCTGCAGGTTTTTCGAGTGCTCCACACTGGAGGACAGAGGAGCAGAACCAAGCTTACTGCTGAGAAATGCTCCAGCTGTGTCTCTAAAGCATGAACAGCTGTGGTCACACTTACTTCTTCTGAATGGCCTCCTGCCTTAGACACACAGAGACAGAGACACTTTACAGCAACCAGTTTAAGCAAAAGCCAGCAGGTTTCATACATGAAAGAGACGAGAGCTACTTACTGGTACTGCAGATGTGTGGTGATGATGGACATTTTTCTCAGGCTCTGCGAGAGATGAAGAGAACGAGCACACACACAGTTTTAGACCTCAGCGAACACCAAGTGTAAAATTGTTTTTGAGGATTTTCTTTCTCCAATAATGACGCACACTTCACGTGATTCCTCTGACCTATCAGAAGACTACTCACATCCTCAGAGTGCAGGATAGCGTCCTCCTGAATCACCATGCTTCTTGCTGCTTGACCGAGAAGCTGAAAGAGAGGCAACACAATCGTGACGATTATTTCATCAGTACTTCAACTGGATAAACAAACCTTTATCACCATAGTAACATCTCACAGCTGTTTGTTTTGTCGCAGAAATATCAGGACAGCCGTCTGCAGTTGGAAACCTTAACCACTCATTGACCCTGTGACAGGCGGGCAGCGCGTCCAGGGTACACAGCCTGTCGCCCTGTGACAGCTGAGCAACCGTGGAAAACTCCACACCCACAGCACATTTAACAGAAAATCCTAAAAACAGGGAAACTCCTCAGGAAAAGGACAGCAGGGTTTTGTTCACTAGGCTAAAGTCTGTTTATTCCACATTACATTGTATTCTGGGATTTGTATCTCCTGCTGGGATCAAAGTGTGGATCAGGCTCAGACCCACTGGGTCGTGTTAGTGTGGGACCACAAGAGTCTGTTTGTTTAATATATCGATGTGAAAGATTTGGTTAAAGAAACAAAATGAAAGCAGACGTCAGCTGTGCAGACGCACACTAACAATCATGACTTACACGTTTTAACAGAGGCCTGGTTTCCCAGGAAAACCTTTAGAAACAGATCTGTCAGGAAGCTTCGTTGATCTTAACTTCACAACAAAACAAGATTCACACGTCCGTGTGTTCGATGAATATCACAAACCTGACTTCCTACTATTATCACGAAGCTGCTTTAAAACAAAGCTGCCCACGTACCTGGAGGAGTCACTGAGATAACTACACTGTGGCAACGTGCACACACAGACCCGCCACCACAGTCCAAAGACGTGACGTGTAAACACACACGGTGCTTTCACATGAAACATCTGCTTTATGTTCTTTCATTACAGATGTTTCTAGTAACAGACGCGTCACATTTATGAACATTTAAATTGAAAACACTGAGTTCATACAGGACAGTAAATGTCTCTGCAGCTCAAAACTGCCACAAAGCTGCAAACCAGCAACGGAAGACTGTGTGTGTTCATGAAGAAGACCCTGAGTGACCGAGTGAAGCGTGCGCTGCAGCAGGTCAGTGCCCAAAGCATCAGGATGGCCCCAAACTTCTTCCCTCAGGCCATTAGGACTGTTAACAAACACCAATCTGAGCCTTCATCACTCACACAGACTCTATTCAGCCTTTTCTTCCAAGCATTTACAGCTTGTTCTCCCAGATGTTCCTTTCTCTTGTTGTTGTATGTTTCTCCTTTTTGCCGTTTATATTAATCAGATTTCATCGGCACAGTTGGTGTACATGTACATCTATTCTTCTATACAGATCTGCTGATTCATGTTAATGTCAGTGATGTGTTCATCATCCCAGCAACATCCGCTGCTTCCTGCTTTAAATGTTACACCTAATAATCCTCAACTTTCTACATATGTTACTTTTAATCAGCAGGGTTTTCAGTACAATACACACACGTGCGTTTAAATGAAGTCAGGACACCACGTGTAGAATTTGCCAGAACAACAACTGTCAGCAGTTCACATCTGAAACATCTGGCGCCATAACTCCAGCTGTCAGAGCAGCTGTCCACTCGTTTCTGTTTGATTAATAAACAATGATCAGCTACAGTAACGCAGTAAATATTATAGCAGCGCTCGTCTTTTGGTGGATTTGATTTTCTTTGTCAAATATTGAACATAACAGTCTGAATCCTTCCAGCATACACTCTGATCTAGCCCGTTCCTGTAGTGTTTCCGTTAGCTAACAATGAGCTTTCCATTAGCTAGCCCAAAGCAGACGCTAAAAATCTCTAAACTTGAGTTAAAACCACTTGCGTGGCGATACCTCCTGACTGCGGGATCCTTTTAGCACTTGACGTGTCAGCGCGATAACATCCCCGCTGCAGGAGCCCACTTTATCGGATAACAAGCCTTTGACAGACTGTCCGAACCGCGGCTGGGAATCAGCTGAAGCCATTTTTCTGTTTTGGCTAGCGATGGTGCGCGGGAAGGGACAAACGACACAGCAACGAGTTCTGTAGATTAGATAGGGCTCCGGCGCAGACGCGCAGTCTGGCTGTGTGCAAAATAAACTGCGTGTGTTTCTTTCTCACTTGCATGTAATGCAGTAAAATCATTTTGCGACTCCATTCTGTTCATCTAGTTTATTACTGACACGTTTTCAGACGCGTGACGCTGATTAAAGTTGTACAACATCCGGGTTTAAAATGAAACTGTGGTCACATCATCCAACTTACTGCAACTCAAACTAGGAATGCTACAAAGCAACACATACTCCCCCACAAATTAACTTCGTGCATTCGGCGTTTTCCTGCGTGGTTCCCATAAATGAATTGTGCAAAAATACCACATGCCTTTAATTAGCTAACTGGGTCTTCTTTATGATGTCCTGCACATGCGCGTACTCGCTCATTAAACTGACGTAATACTCACTCTACTAAGTAACTAAGTCCTTTCACACTGTTTCCTGTGTGTGCCTTTGTCTTGTTTTCTATATATTTCCTTTGTTTGCTATTTATTTATTTTACTTTTTCACTCCTGCACAGTTGGTGTGGAGCTCCTGTAATTTCTGTGTACATGTACAAAGTCAATAAATGGCTATTTTATTCTATTCTGTTCTGTTTTATTCTATTCTGTTTTATTCTGTTCTGTTTTATTCTATTCTGTTCTATTCTGTTTTATTCTGTTCTGTTTTGTTCTGTTTTGTTTTGTTCTGTTCTGTTCTGTTCTGTTCTGTTCTGTTTTGTTCTGTTTTGTTCTGTTTTGTTCTGTTCTGTTCTTTGATGATCATCTTATCTTGTTTGAGTTGTCACAGTCCTAAAGATTGAAGGACCTGGCCTTGAAGTTGCTGCATAAAGGCAGCGCTCCGCAGTGGTCGGGAGACCTTGAACAGATATTTCCTGGGATGTTTCGGCTCTGTTGAACCAAGCGCCTCTGTCACTGATATGGCTTGGTTTTGGTGTCTGTGTGTGTTCATGGCGGTGGGCCTCGCTTTGTTAGCACTGCAGTTCAAGTTCAGGATGTCAGCACACCGTTCCAGGGAGCCGCCACACCTCCCTGCACTACCGCTGATTGGCAGCCTGCTGAGCCTGCAGAGTGAATTACAACCGCATGTGCTTTTCAAAGAACTGCAGGTAAAATACGGACATACATACTCGCTGATGATGGGCTCCCACAGCGTGATTGTCATCAACCAGCATGTGCACGCCAAAGAAGTCTTGCTCAAGAAGGGAAAGACGTTTGCAGGAAGACCTCGAACTGTGGGTATAACTCTCCCCTAAATGTCCTGTTCTGTTTGCTTGTTTTGTGGTTTCCATTCATGTCGTGTTTGTGATGAAGGTAACTACAGATATTCTGACTAGAGATGGGAAGGACATTGCATTTGGAGACTACAGTGCTACGTGGAAGTTCCACAGGAAGATAGTCCACGCAGCCCTGTGCATGTTTGGAGAAGGCTCTGCCTCTATTGAGAAGACCAGTGAGTACAGTTCACTCCTCCAGTTTGATACCACTCTCTCATGTGAGACTGCGTGTGGCAGGCAGACCAGCAGCAATAAATCCCAACAAGCAGACACACTCGTTTAAACGAACACACGGGGCGACTTTTTTACTCTTCAAAGCATTTAAGCATAAATTTAAGTTAAAGAGAATCTGATCCAACGATCAGTCAGCAGGTGGAAAGGACCTGTTTTTACAAAGTGATTCGTCATTCTACTATTCTACTCTACTCTATTCTATTCTATTCTATTCTACTCTACTCTATTCTACTCTACTCTATTCTATTCTACTCTATTCTATTCTATGTTATTCTACTCTACTCTATTCTACTCTTTTCTATTCTACTCTACTCTACTCTATTCTATGCTATTTTACTTTATTCTACTCTACTCTATTCTATTCTACTCTATTCTACTCTATTCTATTCTATTCTACTCTATTCTATTCTATGCTATTCTACTCTATTCTATTCTACTCTATTCTATTCTATGCTATTCTACTCTATTCTATTCTACTCTACTCTACTCTATTCTATGCTATTTTACTTTACTCTATTCTACTCTACTCTATTCTATTCTACTCTATTCTACTCTATTCTATTCTACTCTATTCTATTCTATTCTACTCTATTCTATTCTATGCTATTCTACTCTATTCTATTCTACTCTATTCTATTCTATGCTATTCTATGCTATTCTACTCTATTCTACTCTATGCTATTCTACTCTATTCTATTCAACTCTATTCTATTCTATTCTAGTACAATGAAAATAATAAAGAGAAACAATAAAGTTTATTTATATAGAGCCAGCTCACAACAAAAGTTTGGCAACAGTAGGAAACTGTGTGTGTGTGTGTGTGTGTGTGTCCGTGTGTGTGTGTGTGTGTGTGTGTGTGTGTGTGTGTGTGTGTGTGTGTGTGTGTGTGTACAGAGATATGCAGTCATATCTGCTGTTTGATGAGTATCTAAGGTAATCTTCTGTGTGTCCCAGTTTGTGCAGAGGCCCAGTTTCTGTGCTCCGTGCTGTCAGAGGCAGCAGACGTGGGGCTGGCCCTGGATCTCGCTCCTGAGCTGACTCGCGCCGTCACCAACGTTATCTGTTCTCTCTGCTTCAACTCGTCCTACTGCCGAGGCGACTCGGAGTTTGAGACAATGCTGCAGTACAGCCAGGGCATTGTGGACACTGTGGCCAAAGACAGCCTGGTGGACATTTTCCCCTGGCTGCAGGTAAGCAGCAACAATCAGACCACAGTGTAAATGTAGCGATCAACAGAAAGATAAAGGCCGCCTCGTTGTGTTAGTGGGATCACTGCCACTCTGGTGTTTCTTTGAATTTATGGTGAAAGAATGTGACGAGTGTCTGATCCACACATTTGCAGTGCATGTTTATAAGGATCCTGGCACGATCGAGCTCTCGCAGCACATTTTGAGCGATGAGCAAGAAGGTTGGACCGTGATGTTCATCAGGCTGTTTTTGTCTTTATCACAGATCTTTCCTAATGCAGACCTACGTCTCCTGAAACACTGTGTTTCCGTCAGAGACAAACTTCTGCAGAAGAAATTTGATGAACACAAGGTAACCCTGTAACCACAGGGCCGTTAGTGTTTGAAGTTTAAAGGTAGTGTACAGTACAAACTGCTCTTTTAGTGACGCGTCCAGTACCTTATACCACATACTTGGTTCCTTTCATTTGTACAAATGCATCGGCAACGTTTGAGGCAGAAGAATCACAGTGTTGTAGCAGAGCTGTGATCCTGTGCAGCTGTGAGACGGAGGACATCATAACACAGAGACATGTTTGACGACAGCGGTCACATTAGGTTGCTTTGCTAAATAAATACAAAGCGTTCTGCACACTGTACGCTGACGTGTTGCTCCCTCACAGGTGGATTACAACGACCACGTGCAGAGAGACTTGATAGACGCTCTGCTGAGAGCCAAGCGTAGTGCGGAGAACAACAACACATCAGAGATAAGTGCAGAGTCCGTGGGCCTGAGTGATGACCACATTCTCATGACAGTGGGAGACATCTTTGGCGCTGGCGTGGAAACCACTACCACTGTGCTCAAATGGGCCGTATCGTACCTCATTCATCACCCAGAGGTAAGGCTCGATCAGCAGCAGTGTTTCCACGAGGTGCGTGGCGTGGCTTTCTCCTCCTCTCTGTCTGATGGGCAGGTGGTCTAAAACACGTTTAAAACTCTGAATCTAATTAAGTTTAAGCATCTTTTTACAAACTATACCTATGCAACATCATCAACACACACAAAGTCATTAATAAACTCAGTTGTTGCCAAGAAAACCACAGCTGATGGTGGCGCAGCTGGAGGGCAGATCAGGTTACTCACCTGCCCGCAGTGTGAATGTGAAAGAACACATATAATACATGCCTCACAACACATAAGTGATGGTAACCTTAACTTGTGTAGTAGCATGCCCTTTATTCCCATTAATGTCCAACTTGCAGTGTCCACTCTGCAGCAGCCATTGGGAATAATATTTTTATTGATTCTAATTAGGGATGCAACGATACCAATTTTTTCAAACCAATACGATACCGATACTTGGATCTGAGTACTTGCTGATACAGAGTACAAAAACCGATACTTCTACCATACACACACACACACACACACACACACACACACACACACACAAATGCAATGAATTGGAAGACAGGTTTTATTTTATTCTCTGCCGATAAAAAATAAAATCTTAATAAAAATGACCACAAAAAAATTTCAAGTGAAAAATAAGCACTTCTGTTAAATTATTGCAGAGTCTCCACATTGTAATTTAACAAAATATCACTGAACTATTGGCACTGTCTCGAGCTTTCAGAATAATAAATAAATACTTCTGTTTATTTATTATACTTCATATCGCAGCTCGAGTATGCTGAGAAGACGATGCAATCCTATGTTTTCCATGACCGGCATTGGCTGGTCATCCAGAGCGATAAAATGAGTCGAGCCTCTGTTATTTTAACTGCCCGTGGATTTTCTCTTGACATTTTTCATCGCTTTTCCAAAACCTGAGTTAAAGTTGGCTGTTCCACACTGCTGACATTTTGTTTAGCCTAGCTACAGCAGCCTCCAGTTTCTCTTTTTTATCTGGAGCTGCCAGTCTCACTCGTCTAACCCTGTGCCTGTTTAGCGCGGGATGTCCCCCTAGTGGTCAATCTAAAAAACTCCAACAAAAATGACAAGCCACCCTCTGATTAATGAAATAAGTTAGTATCGGTTCATTTTTACGAGTATGAGTACACACACATTTTACAGTATCGGCCCCGATACCCGATACCAGTATCGGTATCGGTGCATCCCTAATTCTAATCAAATGCAACAGAGAAAATGTGTGAATCCTGAGTCTGTGAAGCTCTTAAAGAGCATCTCCGATGCACAATGACTGGTTCATGTTTAGGTGCAAAGACGTATCCAGGATGAGCTGGACAGCACGGTGGGTGACAGCCGCTCTCCTAAACTCTCCGACAGAGGCAGCCTGCCCTATCTGGAGGCCACCATTAGGGAAGTATTACGGATTCGGCCCGTGGCACCTCTACTCATCCCCCACGTGGCTCTCTGTGACACCAGGTACAGCGATGCTCACTGAGTTCACCCTTCACGAACAACACACCCATCTAATAAAGCCATGTTGACACAGCAGAGGTGACTGCTGTGCGTCAATCTGTGAAACGTGACCAGGCTGCGTGTTAGGATCTGATCTGGAATCTTCTGTTTCTGAATGAAGTCTTAAAAATACATTTACCTGATGCACAAACACCGTTGTCAATCCCATGAGTGAACTGTGAGCTCTTGTCTCTGTAGCATTGGAGGTTTCACAGTGAGGAGGGGAACTCGAGTCATCATCAACCTGTGGGCTCTGCACCATGATGAGAAGGAGTGGAAGAACCCAGAGCGGTTTGACCCCGGTGAGAGCAAACATCTGTCCACAGTTTAATGTCCAGTTATGGAAACTGATTTTATTCTCTGAGGCAAAGGTTTGTTTTTTCCCTCAGTCGAGGATGATTAATGGAGATAGAAAGGCATACACTGTCCTATTATTGTCATACTTAAGTAAATACACCATAACAGTGACATCAGGGTGCTTTGAATTGTATGTTAAAGACCCGACAAACACCCTGTTTTTGATTGTTTTTGGGACAGAAGAAGTCACCTGGATGAGTGACGAAACGTTTCTCCCACTAAAAAAATGTCCAGATGAACAGAATCAACCGTTGGGGATTTACTTACCTGGATCTTTGCGCATCAATGATAGTTTTTGGACTTTCAAATTCTCCAAGGAATCTGAAAGTCCAAGGAGAAAGGACTCTAATAGCAGCAAGTCAGTGTCTCACCAGGAAAAGCTCACCTTAGGGGGATACCTGGAGTCTTGTTCCTGTTTGATTCACCGCCACTGTTTTAAGATCAAATACATGAAATCCTGAACCAACATATGTATACAGGATGGATCTGACAGTTGTGCTAGTTTAGCTGCTGTGACCATCACAGCTGGTGAACTTAAACCTGTTGTTATTGCTCTGCAGGCCGGTTCTTGAACAGTGACGGCACAGGACCGACGATCCCATCACCCAGCTACCTGCCCTTTGGTGCGGGGCTGAGAGTGTGTCTGGGTGAGGCCTTGGCCAAGATGGAGCTCTTCCTCTTCCTGTCCTGGATCCTGCAGCGCTTCACTCTGTCCGTCCCACCAGGCCACAGTCTGCCCAGTCTGGAGGGAAAGTTCGGAGTGGTCCTGCAGCCAGCCAAGTACAAGGTGAACGCCACAATCAGACCAGACTGGGCAAGACACAAGTGCCAGGCAGAATAGTCCTGTGGCTGTGAATACGTGCGCACCATCGAGAAGGAAAGCGAGCTCGCAGCTCTGGACGCTTTTACGTGACATGAAGTCTTATTTTTCTGAAATGTAACAAGGATGTACATCCTCTTCACATTTCAGTCCAAACGTGTGAAAAACTGTGTTTAGGCCGTGAATGTACAGCACGAATTCATATAGCATAACAATTAGAGAGCAAACACATGCAGCGCGCAGGCTGAGAGAACAGCAGACTATTATTTCTAAAGCCTCGTTACACTTCCAGCTAACATCACTGAAGCTACGTTACTGTCTTTGCCGAAACTCTAACAGCAATGCTTTGTTCATTTAAAAAACCACATCACAGATCAAACATTATGTAGTGAAGAAATGAGAACAGATCATCCCGTCTGAGCTGTGTGAAAGAAACTGATGTTTGTCACGGTCACAGCTGTAGTAAAGATGCTTCTTTTGTCCTTGTCTTTCTTTCAAACTGACACGTGACTGTAAGTAATGTGAGATGTTGCTAATCCATATCTTTGTTTTGCTGCTTTTTTGCTTTTATTTGGCAAAAGAATAAAAACATGAAAAATGCCTGTTTGTGCTGTTTTTGTGTGTGGCAGACAAACCAAATCCTTATCCAAACTTAGTTACTTTTACAATAATCACTGATTTTTTAGTACAAGTAAAGTTAATAAGCCATGTTCCCAATCATCTTTGTTCAAATCCTTTTGCAAGAAATGTCTCTTCATGACTTTAATCATTTATTAAAAGATTGATCATTTTAAATAAAATTTCTAAAATGAATATGAAACCTTTCCAAACTTTTCCAGACTGAGGCCTCAGTGTGTAGCTGTCCACACCCCAACCACACCTCACCTCACAGTAAATGATCATTTTCCAGTAGGTGTCCTACTAGAGCAAATGAAGAAGCTTTGTGCTGGGGTGAACCAATTGGATGAAAAGCTTCAGTGCTTCATGAAGCTTCATCTGCCCATCAGTACCAATAATGGGCATGTGAGCATCAGAACTAGACTGTGGAACAATGGGAAGTGTCCCGGTTGGATGAATGACCTGGCAGGGTGCTTGTGCATGACTTCCCTGGGGAATACCAGGCACCAGGATGCCCTATGGGAAAAAGGCAAGCCGGCAGAGCCAGTGCCAGTTTGCTACTGGGAAACCTTGGGTTCTGTCCATGAGGATGTTATTCTGACACATACCCTGCACCTGAGCATTGTTGCAGACTGGGTCACGGGTTCAGGACAGGTGGCAGGCTCGGTACTGAGGCATCTATCCTTCATTCACCAATTTGTTGTGTTTGTATCGAACACTGAGAATTTGTTTGAAGCAAAACTGCTCACATCTCACTCTTACAGTTCTTTCTTTTTCTACACTGTGATAGTAGTGATGGCACGATACCACTTTTTTATGTCCGATACGATATCATAAATTTGGATATCTGCCGATATATGAATCCGATATAGTATGTTTTTAAATCAATAAAACTGTTTTTTAATATCTTGCTGCATTTTGTATAAGTTCATACTCAAGTTTAAATAAACAACAACACTAAAGCTGTTCTGTTATACCTGTATGTAAAAAATACACTGCACCCAAAATATTTCATAGTTCAGCAAAACTGATCAATCTAACAAACTTAAACCTGCTCCATCCTCCCTATTCTGGTATTTTAAAGAGTACTTAGCAGAAATATTAAGCAACCTAACTAATAGGGTTGCAAACTCCCAGCAAAAATAAATAGGGAACCCCCCCCCCTCCCTCCACCCTATGATGCTTAATCGACGTAATCAAATTTAATTTGATGCAGTGTGGAGAAAAAAATGCACAGAAATCAATTATTTTTCAAGAATAATTAAACAGATTCAACATCTTTCTTCAACAGAACTGCAGACTGCACAGATGGTACTTTCCCAAAGGAAAAAGTACTATAGCTTACTAGGGTATATTAGACTTAACAGTTACTATATACAGTAATGGACTTCTATATATTTTACATCAGATTAAAAACTTTGGGTGTAAGATTCAGATAATTATTTATTAAAAGCTCGACATTTTAAATGAGAATAAGAAAGAAAAGTATGTCTTTGTGCCCCCTTTTCCCTGTTCATGCCCTATCGGCCCCCCTGGCTAAACTTTGCTAGATCCGCCCCTGCACAGTTACGTCAGCTACGTAGAAAAAGATCCTGGTGTAGAAATAATATTAAATAAATTCTAACAACAGCTGATCAAGCTTAAACGTGCTGCTGTTGTTCAGCCGCTGGTTTCCTCTTTCTGGTGCAAAGTGAGACAAAAACAAAGAAGAGAGACGATCAGCTGATCATTGATCAGTTTATGATTGAAGCAGGAGAGAGAGAGAGAGAGAGAGAGAGAGAGGGAGACGCTCCATATATCTGTTGTTAAGCTTAACGTGGGAATGCTTTACAAACACTCAGAGATGAACTTACACACTTGCTTTACTTCTCTCTGGGAAAACTTCCTCGGAGATGAAATGCTGGTTTGGTAGTGAGGCTACAAACACACACAGCTGCTCTATCACGTGACCACACTGCTGCTACGTGCTACGGTTATGAGCCGAGTTACTCCGTGTCGCAAGTTTTGTGAGGTGCTTCTTTGATATTTAATGGATCGGATTACATTTTTTATTTCTCTCCGATATCCGATCCAGTAATTTACGTCAGTATCGGACAGATACCGATAGGTAATATCGGATCGGTCCATCTCTATGTGATAGTCGCACATAAAACTAAAAATACACACCATCATCGGAGGATCAGGTTCACTGCTCAGATTAAACTGACGAGTCAGGTTTGGGGTTCCCTCGGGCTTTACACCCCACGCAGTCACTCCGATTAAATCAAAACTGTATCGAGCAAACTGAGAAAATCAGAGCAGCAGACGTGACCTGTGTTATATTCTGGTCTCATTCACGACAGACTCCAGAATATCTATTTCCTACCCAACGGGGTAGTAAGTGTTATTAACAAGTCATGCGACTCAGATTGGTCCTCTGCCATGTACAACAGCAGCATACAGCCTAACAATCCTTACTTGTGTGTCACTCTAAAACGTCCGTGCAGCAACACAATCCATTGTGGAACAAACCATCTTGCAAACAATAATTCACATTATTACAACCTGAGGCTCGAGTGAGGCTGTGTGCTAAAGAGCACGAGGACAAGAAAAAGAAAATGCTGTGATGTGTCCTAAAGGGACCATCGAACACGAAACCCTTTCAGTTGGTTTGTCTGTAACTGTGATTTGATCAAGATGAGAACTATTGATATCAACACTTCACTGAGTCCTTTTGATTCCTCAGAGGCCTCCGATGGAAGACAAAGCACTGCTCATAGACCATTCAACACTTTATTTCTCTTTCACATTACTTCTAGAAGGGAGATGCGTTCTGCATCACACGTTGCCGTGACAGTAAGTTTCCACTGCAAGATGCTTCCCTCTTATCTGCTGCTCTACAGGCAAACATGGGCGAGAGTCTACGACTGACTTATTATTCAGGGCTGTGTCCACTTCTACATGTGGTCGTTTGGATTATTGTCAGATTAATATAAGGCACAGTAATAAAGCACTTCAGGTAAGATCATTCCAACAGAACACAATCAAGAATAAATCGAGTAATAATGACGAGATCCTGGTATTTTACAGGCTTCACAGATGGTTTCTTACTATATTAGCTAACAACATAAACTACAACCAATGTAAAAAATACCGTATTGTATTTGAATGCTCCTTACTTTGAAGACACCATCATAACAGTTTGTTGTTTCTTTGTTCACTTGGTGTTGGATGTAATGATGCCCACAAAGAGTAAATGTTTGATATATTCACTGCTGTTCGTTTCATTTAAGGCGAAAACAACAATAATCCTCATCTATGCTAACACAATATTCACGTGTCATGCTCACATTTCCATTGGACCCGTGTAACTTTTGAACTACGACCCACAGTAACAGGTTCAGTTTCTGCAGTGCAGAGATGGTCAAAGCTTCTGGGTTTGACTAAGTAAAGAATGTCCTGGTGTGGAAACAGCTGTGTCAAGGATAAAAAAGCTCCGTATGGCAGAACGCTGCTGCAGGACTGCTCTCCCGTCCCAGGAGATGCTGGACTAGAGCGACTTGTCCCATCCCAGCATCGAACTGTTCCAGCGTCTGAAATCAGGCAGAAGGTTCTGCACCATCTGAACAAGAACAGAGAGGCTCAAGTTTTTATCCTCAGGCCATTCGTTCAGAGAGGGCTCGCTCTGTGGTATAGTATCGCTTCCTGTTCCTGCTCAAACACAGTGGTGTTTCTGAGTAGCTTATTTGCTTAGCAGTTTAATTAACAACTTTTAAATACATTCTTTTTTCACAGTATAATCTTCACGTGCTTCATCCGAAGCACACTTTCTGTGTACTCACTACCTAATTTATAGCCAAAGTATTCACTCACTGTCTCTGTACTGTTTCGCTAGCTTAGCTCGTAGCCGACTCGTTAGCACCATGGCTACTTCACCTGTCCCTCCTGCACTTTCTTGCTCATTGTGTCAGATGTTTAGTTACTCCTCTGCCTCCTTTAGCAGTAATGATATCTGTAACAAATGTAGCATATTTGCAGCTCTGGAGGCCAGGATTACTGAATTGGAGACTCGGCTTTGCACCCTGCTCTCACCCTTAGCTAGCCAGGCCCCTGTAGCTGGTGCAGCCGAAGATAGCGTAGGCCCCGCTAGCTGTTCCCCGGCAGATCCCAAGCAGCTGGGGAAAGACGGCTGGGTAACGGTGAGGAGGAAGCGTAGTCCTAAACAGAAGCCCCAGGTACACCACCAACCCGTTCATGTGTCTAACCGTTTTTCCCCACTCGGCGACACACCCGCTGGGGGTCAAACTCTGGTAATTGGTGATTCTGTTCTCAGACATGTGAAGCTAGAGACACCGGCAACCATAGTCAATTGTCTTCCAGGGGCCAGAGCAGGCGACATTGAAGGAAATTTAAAACTGCTGGCTAAGGGTAAACGTAAATTCAGTAAAATCATAATTCACGTCGGCAGTAATGACACCCGGTTACGCCAATCGGAGGTCACTAAAATCAATATTGAATCGGTGTGCAACTTTGCCAAAACAATGTCGGACTCTGTAGTTTTCTCTGGTCCCCTCCCCAATCAGACCAGGAGTGACATGTTTAGCCGCATGTTCTCCTTAAATTGCTGGCTGTCTGAGTGGTGTCCCAGAAACGATGTGGGCTTCATAGATAATTGGCAAACCTTCTGGAGGAAACCTGGTCTTGTTAGGAGAGATGGCATCCATCCCACTTTGGATGGAGCAGCTCTCATTTCTAGAAATATCGACAAATTTATTAAACCCCTCAAAACATGACTATCCAGAGTTGGGACCAGGAAGCAGAGTTGCAGTCTTACACGCCTCTCTGCAGCTTCTCTCCTCCTGCTACCCCCCCAAAAACCCATCTCCATAGAGACTGTGTCTGCTTCCAAAAGACAAAAAACAAACTAAAAACCAGCAACAAACAACTTAAACATTTACAAAGAAAGAACAATACAGTATCCACATCTGAACCAAAGAGTAAAACAGTGAAATGTGGATTATTAAATATTAGGTCTCTCTCCTCCAAGTCTCTGTTAGTACATGACTTAATAATTGATCAACAAATTGACTTACTCTGCCTTACTGAAACCTGGTTGCAGCAGGATGATTATGTTAGTTTAAATGAATCTACACCCCCGAGTCATTCTAACTACCAGAAATCTCGAAGCACAGGTCGAGGGGGCGGTGTGGCAGCAATTTTTCACACCAGTCTATTAATTAATGAAAGACCAAGACAGACTTTTAATTCATTTGAAAGCCTGATGCTTAGCCTCGTCCACCCCAGCTGTGAAACTCAGAAACCAGTCTTACTTGTTATCATCTATCGTCCACCTGGGCCTTACACAGAGTTTCTGTCTGATTTCTCAGACTTTATATCTAATTTAGTTCTGAGCTCAGATAAAATAATTATTGTGGGTGATGTTAACATCCATGTAGATGCTAAAAATGACAGCCTCAACATGGCATTTAATCTGTTGTTAGACTCAATTGGTTTCTCTCAAAATGTAAAAGAACCCACCCACCACTTTAATCACACTCTAGATCTTGTTTTAACATATGGCATAGAAACTGAACATTTAACAGTGTTTCCTGAAAACCCTCTCCTGTCTGATCATTTCTTGATAACATTTACATTTACAATAATTGATTACGCAGCAGTGGAGAGTAGACTTTATCAAAGTAGATGTCTTTCTGAAAGCGCTGTAACTAAGTTTAAGAATATAATCCAGCCACTGTTATCATCGTCAATGCCCTGTACCAACATAGAGCAGAGCAGCTATCTGAACGCTACCCCAACAGAGGTCGATTATCTTGTTAATAATTTCACCTCCTCACTACGTACGACTCTGGATACTGTAGCTCCAGTGAAAACTAAGGTCTCTAATCAGAAGTACCTGACCCCGTGGTATAATTCTCAAACACGTACCCTAAAGCAGATGACTCGTAATCTGGAGAGGAAATGGCGTGTCACAAATTTAGAGGATCATCATTTAGCCTGGAGAAATAGTTTGTTGCTTTATAAGAAAGCCCTCCGCAAAGCCAGAACAGCTTACTACTCATCACTGATTGAAGAAAATAAGAACAACCCCAGGTTTCTCTTCAGCACTGTAGCCAGGCTGACAAAAAGTCAGAGCTCTTTTGAGCCAACCATCCCTTTAACGTTAACTAGTGATGACTTCATGAACTTCTTCACAAATCAAATTTTTATCATTAGAGAAAAAATTACCAATAATCATCCCACAGATGTAATATTATCTACAGCTACTCTTAGTACCATTGATGTTAAGTTAGACTCTTTTTTTCCAATCGATCTTTCTGAGTTAACTTCAATAATTACTTCCTCCAAACATCTCTAAAATTAGAAATATCCTGTCTCAGAGTGACGCTGAAAAACTAGTTCATGCATTTATTACTTCCAGGCTAGACTACTGCAATTCATTATTATCAGGATGTCCAAAAAACTCACTGAAAAGCCTTCAGTTAATCCAAAATGCTGCAGCAAGAATCCTGACAGGGACTAGAAGGAGAGAGCATATTTCTCCTGTTTTGGCTTCCCTTCATTGGCTTCCTGTTAAATCCAGAATTGAATTCAAAATCCTGCTCCTCACATACAAGGTCTTAAATAATCAGGCCCCATCTTATCTTAATGACCTTGTAGTACCATATCACCCTATTAGAGCACTTCGCTCTCGCTCTGCAGGCCTACTTGTTGTTCCTAGAGTATTTAAAAGTAGAATGGGAGGGAGAGCCTTCAGTTTTCAGGCCCCTCTTCTGTGGAACCAGCTTCCAGTTTGGATTCAGGAGACAGACACTATCTCTACTTTTAAGATTAGGCTTAAAACTTTCCTTTTTGCTAAAGCATATAGTTAGGGCTGGACCAGGTGACCCTGAATCCTCCCTTAGTGATGCTGCAATAGACGTAGGCTGCCGGGGGATTCCCATGATGCACTGGGAGTTTCTCCTCTCTGCAGTTAAATATGACTTATTATTAATCTCTGTCTCTTCCACAGCGAGTCTTTGCCCCCTCGTTCTTTTCTCACCCCAACCAGCAGCGCAGGGGGGGACAACTCCAGGCCTCGAGGGCCGCTGTCCTGCAGCTTTCAGATGATCCAACACAGCTGAATCAAACGGCTAAACGACCTCCTCAACATGTCTTCAAGTTCTGCTAATGAACTAATCATGTGATTTAGGTGTGTTGACCCAGGGTGAGATCTAAAAGCTGCAGGACAGCGGCCCTCGAGGCCTGGAGTTGCCCACTCCTGCAGTAGCAGCAGATGGCCCCGCCCCTCCCTGAGCCTGGTTCTGCTGGAGGTTTCTTCCTGTTAAAAGGGAGTTTTTCCTTCCCACTGTCGCCAAAGTGCTGCTCATAGGGGGTCATATGATTGTTGGGCTTTTCTCTGTATCTATGAAGCGCCTTGAGGCGACTTTTGTTGTGATTTGGAGCTATATAAATAAAATTGAATTGAATTGAATTGAATTGAATTGGTGTGTTGAATCTCCCCCCATCATCTTTAAGTGACTGAGACAGGACTCGTTACCACATTCTCATCATCCTGATCCTTCTGGCCTTGCTATAGCACAAGACACTTTAACACCCTCCTCACGCAGTGTACACAAGCTGTGAATTTCCAGATTGTTTTATTTTATTTCTATTTATATAATGTACATAACTCACCCACTCGCTGCACATAATGTCCTCCTTGTATATAAAGTTCTGTCTGTCCCTCTCTTTTTTCTTTGCACAGTGGAGGAGCGTATCAGGTCACGTTTCACTGCGTCTTATACCTGTATAACCATGCACGCCACAAATAAAGAATCTTGAATTAGCCTAAACCTGCATTCTTTATGATGGCCAGCAGGGGGAGACTCCACTGTTGCACACAGGCGTATGGTTGCAAAGATTGATTACATTTTTTATTTCTCTCCGATATCCGATCCAGTAATTTACGTCAGTATCGGACCGATACCGATACGTAATATGGGATCGGTCCATCTCTAGTTCAAACCAGAGTACTCATATTTCAACTGAAGAGTTAAAAAAAAGCAGACTCGGTACTCAAACAGTGACAAAATAAAAATCTGAATATTCTTCAGAGGTAAAAATCAAGCAGCAAACAAACATAAATAACAAACACAAGACTGCAAATGAACAAACAAACAGAACTACTGTTCCTGAAGAGGCTGAAGCCTGCTCATGTACAAACCAGTACTGGAAACATTTCATGTCTGCATTTTGAAAATGATCTCCAAAGTCACCACCAACAAAAAATACTAATGTCCAATCTTTTTGTACCGAGCTGCACATGTTTCTGACACAACAAGGTGAATATTTGTGTAACTCTAAATCCTAAATGATGGAGACGAGACAGATGTGGACAATCCTGGTGACAGCATCTACACACAAACACTGTTCACATAGTTATCATCTGTTACCATCACAGCAAAGACACTCAGTGGTGCGACACAGGTGATGCACAAACCTGCTTCATTGTCTAAACACACGTAAGTTCAAACAATAATGTCAGATTTGGTCTACTGTTCAAATGTGCAGCTCAGTTTTCTCCAAACAAACCACAGTAATGTTACAGGTTCCCAAAACTATTCTATCAAAACACTCTTATCACAATCACATGGAAAACCAGAAAGTGTCCACACAGGCGTCCACACGGTGTCCTCAAAGCGCACTGTGCGCTGTCAGTGCTGTGTGCTGCACAACAACATTCAATATTGAGTATTTACTGTAATGTACACTTAGCTAGATTAACACGATGGTCGTGTGTTTATCATGTTGTTCTTTTTTCTCTCAACAGGTGATCCCTTTCTCACTCTCCCTCTCTTTCTCCCAGCCATGTCTGTCCCGTCTGTAACAGCTGAAAATCAAATAAATAACAACAACAAAGGTCGATGAAATGGACCCATACGGCGAGGCCGTGATGATCCACTTGGTAAAGTAAATCCGTCGGGTATCTTTGTTGGACAGACATCAATTCTGACGCCTAAAGAACCAAACGGGACAAAAAACCCTTTTTTCATGTCTCCCTGTGTTGATCTTCATTGTGCAGCACCTTTCTCAACATTCGTTGTTTTAAATGTGCTATAAAAACACATTGACTTTGACTATGATGGCAGAGCTTACAGCAGAATATGTGTGTAATATTTAACAGATGTCTGATCCAGCGACTCATCAGAACTTTGATTTTTGCTGCTGTTACAGGACAAAGTGCCTGAAACCCTGGAGAGAAACACCTGTGAAGTAAAAACATCTGTTTGTGCATCCATGCATGCAGCCTCTTCTGCTGATTCAGTTCACACTTGTTGCCAGAGAGTGTGAGAAATGAAGAAGATTCATCAAACTGCAAAGAGTTTTGGAAGGAAATGCAGATACATCGGTGTTTAAAGGAAAAAGCTGAAAACTGTAATAAACAGGCTCCAGAAAACCTTCCAGCTGTGTGTTGGTGCAACCAAAGAAAATTTGAGATCACAGCAGTGTATCCTCTGGTGCATCGTGCATGCAAGACTTATAAAAGCACCATTCATCTTTTTCAGGTCAATTCAGCAAGACACCAACCCACAGTCCAACAACACAGCTCTGCAGCTGTCAGTTCGTTCTGACAGCTGCACAGCTTCCTGGTTAGAAGCCAGGTTGCAGAGCGGCGGTGGATAACTCGGGCTTTCAGCTTCACGTGGAAACAGGAAACACCTGCACACGCGTGCGCTCCAGTCAGAAACACTGTCAGAGGAACACGCAATAGAGGGAAATACAAAGAAGGCAATGTTGTAGAAACCTGGTGAATTATTATTTTATTTCGTGTGCTCGCAGTAGGAATATGTTTATTGTGAAGATACTCCCCCACGTTCAAACGCAGATACATCTCAAAACCTCGACATTCATGTCTGACATCGTCCAGCTGAGTCTGTGGACGTTACATCACGTGTGGGCTGATCACAGTTCATTTTACTCACCGACGACTTTAAACTGAACAACTCTGTTGTGTTCAGGTTGCTATGGTGACCTAATGGCAGCCACGCTCAAAACAATGAAAACAGTTCATTAAACCTCAGCATCGGCTGCTCACTGACGTCCTCTGCTCACAGCTCAGACCTGCTCAAAGATGTCATCAGCTGTCTAAACCTGACAAAAGGAAACAACAGGAACATTGTGCTGCGGCTGTGTTACATGCACAGGAAACACAGACGTGTCCAAAGCTGCAGAAACACGTCGGCTGCATCAGGTTCAACAGAGCGTCAAACACCTTTCTAAACTTGCCTCATTCACACAAACAAGCACTTTTCTTCTGTGTAAGTGCTTTCTCTCTGACACAGGCGGATGCATCGGGGAGCAACGGGGGTTAGTCCCTTGCCCAAGGGTATTTGGCATGCAGACTGGAGCAGACGGGGATCGAACCACCAACCTTCCAGTCAGTAGGTGACCTGCTCTGCCAGGAGGGACACAGGGTGGCTGTGCTGAGCAGATGACCAGCAGCTTACCACAGAATTATGTCCAAGCAAAGGTTTGTCACCTGAACTCTGCAGGCTTCACTGGCTTTCTGATCTAACCTCGCGCAGCAGCCAGTCAGAGGCCTGACCTTTCTGAGGGTTTGACATCAGCAGTATGTGTCGTCTTCAGGAAGGTCGTGATCTTATTGCAGCTGTGAAGTGAAGCTGACGATGGGCAGAGCAAAAAGATGCAGACTGGAATTTATTTAGAAAACAAACATGTTTCAGGTTTTTGCTTAGATTGTTCAAAACAAACAGGTTAATATAACGTCTGTGAATACAGCCTCGACCTACTGAGAACTGTCCAGCTTTCTCTTCACATCACCAAATGAAGCAGTGACGAATGTTTCCAAACTGATCACCAGTCCAGTCTGTGGTGGAGCTGCTGTACACGCTCCATGAACCAGGCTGGCTCAGCTGTGTCTGCTGGGTGGATGATGGCCTCGACCTCCAAGAAGGATCAACAGAAGTGCAGAGGGGGCAGTGGTGTGAGCTCGGTCAGTTTTCAGTCAGTGATAGTGCCAAAGCTGCTTGCAGCGCTGCCTCTTCATCGATGCTGTAGTCCTGAGCAAACACAGAAAGCACCGATTACTGTACGAATGCATCTGCCTAACGAGCTTTTGTTTAGACGCTCTGTGATTCACATCGTTGAACTGTCAGGATTTGTTTGGACCCACATCTGAGCCTCACACTCTGAATTTCTCCAAAGACACATTTCTTCATTTTGTTGTCTTATAAATGATCATGTTTTACTTTTCTTTCAGTTTCTGTCCACCTGCACACTCTGCAGCAACAGCTTCACTTCAATTTGATCACAAGGTGCCGATTCAGTTTATTAATACAGCCTCAAATCAAACCAGCAGTTGCCTCAGGGCGCTTTAGGTGCCATCCACCGATTGGTCAAAAAGTACGGGGCCATGTACACATACGTACTTTGGCAGCTCCGCCCTCTAACTTGGTTTGTCACTTCATGACGGCATACTGTGGTTCCTACATCCTTCCACTTTGCAATAACATGACTTACAGCTGATAGTGTCTGTGTGTGGATGTCACTGAATGACCTGTTTACACGTCCATTCGTTCACAGGTAACAGCAGAATATGTTGCTTCATGTGGAAATGGGCCTAAAATGACCTGAATTCAAAAATGAATATGTGCAGCCCAATACTTTTATCCACAGAGTCCAGATTGTAGTAGGATGTGTTGGCCTGAGTAAACTGCAGTGTTGGAGCTTTATAAACCTTTATGCATTTACACGGAGCCTTCACATTATGATGGGTGCAGATTCTGGGTCTTTGCATGGATGCTTTAGTATTCTTGTATTTAAGAACCGGTCAATAATCAATCTGTCACCAACTGATGTGGAATCACACTGATGAGACATGATGTTGTAGTATGTAAACTGAATGAGACAGCATATAAATGTATATACAGCATGAAATGACTAGAATGATCCTGAGAATACAATTCAAAGATCCGACCCTGGAAGGAGCAGAAACATTCAACTGATCTGATGATGTCATCATTATGATTTCATCTGGTGTTCAGCTTTATTAAAGCATCCACATTCCCCTTTCAGCCCACAGTAAAGGTAAAAACCTTTGTATTGTTAGCATATCACAGATCTGACCCAGTTAGTCACCAAGTGCACTGATTACAGAGTCTGACCTGCGGTTCGTATTTGACCTGCGAGGCCACGCTGCCAACCACGCCTTCAGTGGAAGTGGGATCGACATTCAGACTGAAAGCAGTCAGAGCTGGGCGAGGCCCCCTGACACAGACATCCTGTACCTGGTCAGGTTAATATTATTACAGAATACTTACAATCGGCTAAAAGCACATGTTTCTGATAATGTTGTTATATAGTCGTTATAGTCGTTATAGTCGTTATAGTCGTTACGTAGCCGTTACGTAGCCGTTACATAGCCGTTACGTAGTCGTTACGTAGTCGTTATATAGCCGTTACGTAGCCGTTAAGTAGCCGTTACGTAGCCGTTACATAGTCGTTATATAGCCGTTACGTAGCGTTACGTAGCCGTTACGTAGTCGTTATATAGTCGTTATATAGCCGTTACGTAGCCGTTACGTAGCCGTTACGTAGCCGTTACGTAGCCGTTATATAGTCGTTACATAGTCGTTACATAGCCATTACATAGCCGTTAAATAGCCGTTACGTAGCCGTTAAATAGCCGTTACGTAGCCGTTACGTAGCCGTTACATAGTCGTTATATAGCCGTTACGTAGCCGTTACGTAGTCGTTACATAGTCGTTACATAGCCGTTACATAGCCGTTAAATAGCCGTTAAATAGCCGTTACGTAGCCGTTACATAGTCGTTATATAGCCGTTACGTAGCGTTACGTAGCGTTACGTAGCCGTTACGTAGCCGTTATATAGTCGTTACATAGTCGTTACATAGCCATTACATAGCCATTACATAGCCGTTAAATAGCCGTTACGTAGCCGTTACATAGTCGTTATATAGCCGTTACGTAGCGTTACGTAGCCGTTACGTAGCCGTTATATAGTCGTTACATAGTCGTTACATAGCCATTACATAGCCATTACATAATCGTTAAATAGCCGTTACGTAGCCGTTACATAGTCGTTATATAGCCGTTACGTAGCCGTTACGTAGCCGTTATATAGTCGTTACATAGCCGTTAAATAGCCGTTAAGTAGCCGTTAAGTAGCCGTTACGTAGCCGTTACGTAGCCATTACATAATCGTTAAATAGCCGTTACGTAGCCGTTACATAGTCGTTATATAGCCGTTACGTAGCCGTTACGTAGCCGTTACGTAGCCGTTAAGTAGCCGTTACGTAGCCGTTACGTAGCCGTTACGTAGCCGTTACGTAGCCGTTACGTAGTTGTTACGTAGTCGTTACGTAGCCGTTACATAGCCGTTACGTAGCCGTTACGTAGCCGTTACGTAGCCGTTAAGTAGCCGTTACGTAGTCGTTAAGTAGCCGTTACGTAGCCGTTACGTAGCCGTTACGTAGCAGTTACGTAGCCGTTATATAGTCGTTATATAGTCGTTACGTAGCCGTTACGTAGCCGTTAAGTAGCTGTTACGTAGTCATTACGTAGCCGTTACGTAGCCGTTACGTAGCCGTTACGTAGCCGTTACGTAGCCGTGTTTCCAAACTGCTCGCAAACACAGATCAGAATTTCTGCACTTGTGTGTTTGCACAAAGAATCTTTTCTTGTCATTTCTAAAGAACAATGGTTCCTCTGGACTTACAACAAACGTGTCATATGAGAACTTGTGTCTGTGGAGAAGATGCTGAAGAAAGTTGGAGCTCTTATAACTGGGGTCTCCCCACGGCATGGCTGAGCACACTGGACACACCTGCAGGGACGAGCACACAGCCATTAAAGGACACACACATCACAGGTGCAGCAGGCAGGAAGCTGTGGATGTAAAACAACTAGATGAGTGTGTGTGTGGAAACCCGTGCAAACTGGCATCTCTATGTAAGGCTTCTCTGGTCTGACCGAGCTTCCAGCTTTTCTCTGGACTACAGGCCGTGTTTACTGCATCTACTGCACAAACACAGTGAGTTTAGCGCCTCTGCAAACACAGAGAAGCAGCAGTTCTAACTACTGCACCGTCACGCTGCCTGCACAGGGCTGAGGTGAGGAGGGAATCCAGCCGAACAAAGGAGACGAGCCACACAACACGTGTTAACAGGAAATTAGTGAGTGTTGTAGTCTGGAAATCTATGTGCTTACACCTTACAGCCACGAATACCTCAGAAATCTCAGGAGGGATTCAGTGGGAGCAGGAACAGAAGTGTAACTCCGAGGCAAAGAAAAAGACTTTTCCAAGATTTCCTAATGATTCCCGGAGACGTTTGTGTTTCACGGACAGATTAAAGGCAATTCTGTTCCTGACACCCAGAAATAATCTAGATGGTGCAGATGTCATCCTAATACACAGTTTAACAGTGTGGTGTAGTCGTCACTGTCTCACCACTTTATTTGGGTCATTACGATGGTTTTCCATACAGTGCTTCACCAGTTCCTGCTGGTCCAGGTTTCTGGCCCCACAGAACGGACACACAAATGTTGACCGGTTTGGAATATTGCTGCATATAAAAGGACACACACACACACACACAAATTATCACAAGGCTGGGCTGACGTGTGCATTCGTGTCACAGTGAAGCTGAACATGTACAGATGTCTCACAGGCAGCTACGCTGGTGGAAAATGTGTCGAACAAACGTGATATTTACACACACACACTGAGAGCTGCAAACTCACTCATACTACAGGTCTGTGATCACAGCCTCTCAAATCAGGGAGGCTCAGCTGTGGGTCACACATGTGCGCTTTGGCAACACTTCACTGTGTGACCAAACTGCACTTGTAGTTCCAGCAGGGAGGTGGGGGTGGTGGGGACACGGGCAGGAGACCAACAGGTGTCCCTGCTGTCCTGTGTCCACCACGCTGGACTCACAGACACGGAGCACCACGAGCCAGCGGACACGTTGCTGTGCAACATGCACATTTTCTCATCACCTCGGTCACTTGGTGTCACGTGTTCAGGGTCAGGGCCTCGATACAATCTTTAACAAAAAGGAAAGTTTTAAAAGTAGAGATGGTGTCTGCTGAGAACCGCTAACTGTCAGCACTCTGACAGTGAAGCACAGCATGTGTGACAGTGATGGGGCAGGTTATTAAGACCCTGTACTGAGGTTTAACAGGAGGTCAGAGAGTGAGAATGGGACGCCCACTCACACTCTGTTTGGGTCACAGCCTGGTCCACCTGCTGGTATCTGGATCTCTAGCTGTTTGCATTCAAGCCCACAGATCAGGCCACAGAGAGTCGTGGCTGATTTCCTCTCCTGGATGCAGCACCTGATTACAGTGCTTAAACCTGCTGACCATGTTATTACTGGGCTTGACCGACCAGCCCACTCAGCTGACCTGAACTCCACAGAGAATCTACGGCAGGGTCGGCAACCTTTCTGATGATGAGTGCCTCTAAAAGTCCCTCAGAGGTCAGTGTGCCGTATGACTGCATTAGCAATGAATGTAATAACGCTCTATATCAACAGTTACTCACTATATAGATCAACTTTATAGATTATATTTGTTCACAGATGTTTGCAGCTGTCAGCGAATAGTTATCAGCTGTTTAGAAACAAAAAAAGACTTTTTATCCATAACAGCAAATGAACTGAACAACAGAAAATACAAATGATGTTTATGGTCTCCTCACAACAGTGATAAGACAAATAAACTGGGCCAATATGTTTGTTAATACACATGTTAATGTGATCTCTGGTCTCCCACTCAGAGACACAGGTCTCCCACTCAGAGACACAGGTCTCCCACTCAGAGACACAGGTCTCCCAGTGTCCAGCATTCAGACTTGAGGACTCATGTGAGAGAAAATCTGCTCACACAGACATGTGGAGCCAAATACTGTCAATAAGGCCTCTGCAATGTTCTGAAGAGTTAAACCTGTCAGGTAGTGACGTCCAGCAGGTGAACATGCAGCTCCATGAACAGCTGTGGATTCCAGCTGCTTCGATGTTGCATTAACTCAGCCAGTTAATGTGAGACAAACCAGCTGCTCATTAAAGATTCTGGTTTGATCAGAAAATAAAACATTGGTCCAAAAACCTGAAAGTCCCGAAAACTCATTCTGTCTCGAGTCTACGGATGTATCCGTGTATTTCTTCCTTCCCTTATAACTTCCCTTCAACTCATCCATGTCACCTAAAAGGTAAACCTGTTTCTCCATCAGCTGTTCAGCTCTGATGATTCAGTAAGGACATCTCCTGGTTTCATGTTTCCCTTTCACCACATATCCAAACCATCATGACCAGCAGCTTTACAGCTGTGGCTCCAGCAAACATCAGCTGATACTAGAAATTAATATTAAATCAATTCTAACAACAGCTGATCAAGCTTAAACGTGCTGCTGTTGTTTAACGCGACATCCGCTGGTTTCCTGTTTCTGGCACAAAGTGATAAACAAACAAGAGAGACGATCAGCTGATCATTGATCAGTTTCATGATTGAAGTAGAAACAGGAGAGAGAGAGAGAGAAGAAGAGGCTGTGCAGCGTAAAGACAGAATAACTCCAGCTTTGTGTCTTTTTCATTGTAGCTGAATTACGGGACAAACTGTTCCTTTTCACCTCAACACGAAACGCGTAATATTTTCTCTGAATACGAGAAGATTCCGTCTTTTTACGGGACGGTTGGCAACTCTACTAACTAACCTTATGAATAAAATAAAGTTCACTATCAGTAACATCACAGCACCACCCAGCTGGATAGAAACTCCGTCATGCTAGCTAGTAGCAGTACGAGTTATTGTAACTGACTGTAAAAAGTCAGCACAAGGAAAATAAACTCACCTAAACTTGGTTTATATCTGACCAGACAGACTGCAGCTCATAACTTCTTACCTGAAGTTCAGTTCACCTGACAGTCAGACCGCTGCTGCCTCAGGTCTCTGCTCCTCCTGCCTCCCCTTCCCTCATCCACCTGCTGGCCTCAGTGGAAGCTCCACCACAGCCACCACCAAACAACTGAGTTATTTTTACACATCTGCCAGCATCTGGACAATCCACCACCTCTCAGTGTTTATGCTGTTACAAAACAAAATAAAAAAAATCATCGGCCCATAAAAACGGAAAATCACCCAGCTGTGGTCGTGCCATCAGTTAACCCTTCGCACGCGTGCCTAGGGTTGCGACCCCTGATCCCTAAAAGTACAAACTAGCTGAAAGGTAGCATCAGAGCAGCCTCAGTGATCTCACTGCAACAACTCGACATGTCTGAGCTGAGGATGTTTCATCAGTTTGAAATAATGGATCTCTGATTGTTACAAGTTATATGCAATAATCATCAAAAAAAACCACAAAGAAACACACACACACACACACACACACACATATGTCTATGTGTCAGTTTGTGTCTGCATGTATCAGCTGTGCATGAACATGGTTGCAGTGCAGTACCTTGGTATAGGTTGGGAGGTGGGCACCACAGGAACAAACTTGGGACAGTTGGCCATCTGCTCCTGCACCTTAGAACAGGAAGCGATGTGGCTCCTCATCTTTACCAGAGCCACCTGAAGGCACGCACACACCTGGGGTTACGACTGTATACTGTACATGTATGTAGTCACAGTGACACTGCATGGAGGGGGGGTTGAGTCTGCTCTTCACTTCTATTCATCTTACTCTGACTCTCAGACTGTCGTCTGTTTTTATAGTGACTTTCATCTCAAACATTATCACTTCTGACACGTTTGTTTCCTTTTTCAGTTTCACTGTTGAATTTGCACAAACGGCCAAAGACTAAAACTATAAATAACAAAGAAAAGATTCACAGTGTGAATTGTGCAACAAATAATATTTGTAATAACACTGTGGTCATCATCTACCTTCTTGTTACAACCCCTGCAGGGTGCTTTATATGAAGCCAGCTGCTTCTCCACACTGGACGACCGCTCCACCTTCTTGGGGTCGAAGGGCACGCGACAGAGGGGGCAGAGAGGTGAGGTCACCTGGAGACAGGGCTGCAGACACTCCCCACAAAACCTGGAGAAGCAAACAGCAAAGGTAACGTCTTTACTCAGACCAGCAGAGCTGCTGGCTCCTCTGTCCTCTCGTTTAAATCCATCTTCAAAGGATTTCTTTCACAATTAGGCTGTTTTTAAGTTTCCTGGTAATTACATAAAAGTCTCTTATTCATCGATGCTTTGCAGTCTGACTAAAGCAGAAAAAACAGAAAGAAGTTCCACTTGCAGTTCATTCAAAGCTGTTGTCAAATATTGAGCTGAGCTCAGGTGTCAGTAAAACTCAGAGAAACCCAAAGGAAACATCCAGATGTGTGACACGAGCACCTAATGATCAGATGGGTGTCGCTATTCTTCTTTTTGTTTATTCATTTTCCTTCTTCCTTCCTGTACTTGACCAAGGACTGAACGAGTTAAACAAACCTGCAGCACGTTTCCATTTAAAGAAGCCAGAAGCAACAGCATCATGCTGCACACACCTGCACAGAGAGCAAGCTAACAGTCCACAAGAGCCCAGCTGAGTGAGTGCAGACCCCAGCACACACAACTTCAACACATCAATTTAAATATATTTAAAGAAATCAAGACATAGTCCTGTGTTTATGAGCTCATGAACAACAGTTTACATAAAGGACGGCTGCTGTAAACATCTGATTTAAAGATACAAGGTCTTAAATAATCAGGCCCCATCTTATCTTAATGACCTTGTAGTACCATATCACCCTATTAGAGCACTTCGCTCTCGCTCTGCAGGCCTACTTGTTGTTCCTAGAGTATTTAAAAGTAGAATGGGAGGGAGAGCCTTCAGTTTTCAGGCCCCTCTTCTGTGGAACCAGCTTCCAGTTTGGATTCAGGAGACAGACACTATCTCTACTTTTAAGATTAGGCTTAAAACTTTCCTTTTTGCTAAAGCATATAGTTAGGGCTGGACCAGGTGACCCTGAATCCTCCCTTAGTTATGCTGCAATAGATGTAGGCTGCCGGGGGATTCCCATGATGCATTGAGTTTTTCCTTTCCAGTCACCTTTCTCACTCACTATGTATTAACAGACTTCTCTGTATTGAATCATATCTGTTATTAACCTCTGTCTCTCTTCCACAGCATGTCTTTTATCCTGTCTTCCTTCTCTCACCCCAACCAATCACAGCAGATGGCCCCGCCCCTCCCTGAGCCTGGTTCTGCCGGAGGTTTCTTCCTGTTAAAAGGGAGTTTTTCCTTCCCACTGTCGCCAAAGTGCTGCTCATAGGGGGTCATATGATTGTTGGGGTATTACTGTCTACTGTACAGTATAAAGCGCCTTGAGGCGACTTTTGTTGTGATTTGCTGTATAAATAAAACTCAAATGAACTGAATTGAATATATATGCTGCTGCACATTAAACAGAACACACAGTATTTAAAACGAGCTCAGTCTTGAACATATGAATCTCTAACATTAATTTATTGAACACGGCGACACACTCGGGCTGTTTCTGCAGGATAATTATTTTTATTCTTCACAGTAGAGTCGTTTGTGTATCGAGGTGTTTTTTTAACAGTGTTTCATAAATGAAAATGTCTCTAAATTTCCTCCACTGCTTGTTATTTTCAGCTAACAATAAATGCTCGGTGAATGCTGCATTCAGCTAGAACATCACGTCAGTAGTAACGGCACCCGGGTCACTAATATTAACATTAAATCTGTGTGCAACTAAACAGTGTCGGAGTTTGTGGTTTTCTCTGGTCCAGTCAGAGCAGCAGGGACACGTTCAGCTCTCGCTTCTAAAAATCTGTCCAACTTTATTAAAACCTCCAAAATGTGACGATCCAGAGGTGGGACCAGGACGCAGAGTAGTCTGTTATCTTCTTTGTGTTGGATTACAGTGAGGCGATGCAGACTCACCCGGCCTGCAAACGCTCCACAGCATAAAACTTGTGTTCGATTCAATTTAATGGATATTTAATATATTTTATTTAATGGAGGTATATAAACCAAACGACAGATATTTCACATCACAGAGTGTTAATGAGTCGACTATAATCGGAGACTAATATGCTGCACAGTGTCTAATATGAGAGGAGCATCCCTGAGTCACTGCAGCAGGACAGCAGCAGTGAATCAGTCCTGATGTAAACAGGAGTAAATAATATTTATGCTGATGCAACATAAATAAAATGAGCCTTGATTTTGTGTTTCTGTGCCGCTGCTGAAATGATTTGTCTCACTAAAGAGCTGACGTCTCTATACCAGCCTCTCCAAGGCTGTAAGAAACAGATTACAAACCACCTTTACTGAGGTCAAGTGTGTCTCTGACAGTTTATTCAAAAATAGAAACAGAAATGATGACAAGCAGATGCTGACGATCTAAAATTATTCTTCAAAGCTGCAGAGAGTGATGCACATGATGGGACATCGTGCTGAAAGTTCAGCTTAGAAGGAGCAAAAAAAAGAAATCAACTTAATCAAAGAACTGAGACAAGCAAATGTGACAGGAAGGAAAAGGATTCAGAGCTCTGGGTTTATCCAGAAAGCTCCCAAAACAGAACATCAGTACGAAATGAGCTGCAGGAGTATTAGGACCAAGTCAAGAACATAAATATTGTCGACCATTCTGAGATTAAAGTCAGAAATGTGACCAAAAAGTGTAAAAGCTGAGTTTTTAAAAGCAGACGATGGTTGTTGTTCAGAGAGTCCGAGGGTGAAGCAGCTCTTAAATAACCACTGTAATCTCCACGTGTGGAACCAACACTCGTCGGTACATTTCAACCTTTGGAGACGTTACTTTGAAATCTGGATTAGTGAAACATTTATCAATTCTTCAGCTGCTTCCAGCTGCAGCAAGTAGCTGAACTGGTTTAAACCCAGTTCCTGGTAAACCCCGAGGATGAGGCCAAGATTGAACTTCTTCTGCTCGTTAGGCTCACCAGTATACTGTGGGCCTGCTGGTGTCAGTCATAGCTCTAGTTTAATGTGACAGTCTTGTTGTAAATGCGGCGCTTTAGTTAAAGTTTAGAAACATTTTACTGTCATTTGAAAGTGTGCGCGTGCGTGCACATATAAACTCCAATCAGCTGATCGTCTGTGTTTGGGCTCGGTGCCGTCACAGGATGCTGATGGACACATCAACTTACTCAGGTAAAGAGTAAAGACACACATGTGTTCTTCGATAGAAGACCACAGCTGGACATGAACGTGACCGTTCACGGTCATTCACGTCCACACACGACAGCAGAAAGCAGAAGAACAAGCGGCTACTTTACGTGTGAGCACAGCTGGCGATGCTGACGGGTTTGTGGTACACCTCCAGGCAGATGGGACAGGAGAACTGGCTCTCGATGCTCTCCGCCGGGGCTGCCAGCGAACCCGGGCCGCCGTTGGGCTGCTGCTGCTGCTGGCGGAGCTGGGAGCTCGCCGACACAAAGCTCCTAAACATCGCCATCATGGAGCCGCAGACGACCTGAAATCGTCGACAACTGCTCGGTGCCCGAAAGAGGAAGCGGTCCAAGCACTCAGACAGCTGGTAGCTAGTGCTTCATGTCGGGAGTTTGAACTAACCTTCTGCAAACACGACGGCTTTGGCTCGACATAAAATCCTCCACTGAGCACAGCATCACTTTCCCGTGGCTGTTAAAAACACGCCGAACAAGTAAACAGTGGGAGTGTTGTTGGCGAGTGTGAGCACGATGCCGCGAGGATGAACAAACAAAGTGATCTACGAAGAGAGCCGCGCGCTGCTAGCTTAGGAACAAGCGGACGCTCGCGAGGCAGCCACAACAAACAGCCTGTGCGCGCGACGCTTTCTGGAAGCTGGAGTTCTTCTTCTTTGGTGTTTATTGGCGGCTGCTCGGCGCATTACCCCCAACAACTGGTCTGGCATGTGGATCAGACCCTATCATACAAATGCGTTTGTCTAATATGAAGAAATATTCCCTGATAACTTCCTGAGTTATTTCTAAACCAATCAGTTAAATCTAGTTTCAGTTCGGTTCTGTTTGGGTTTTGTTGTCTTCCTTCTTCCCGACAGTGTCATAACGAGCTGCTTTGCCTCATCTCCACAGTGCTCACGTTTTCCAATGTTTCCCTGAAATGAAGAGTGTGCGCTTCAGCCCAGTGTGCCCAAATCTGAGACATGAATTGTGTCTCCTCCTCCCCCGTCTCCTCGTTTCTCCAGTTGTTTGATTTCGATGAATACATCTGGTCTTCTTTCTGAATTGTAAACTTACTAATGATGGAATCTGTACAAATGACTGGTCTTAATGGTGTGGTGTCTTCAACCCAGTGGCTGATAATGTTACAAGCGTTTCTCCTGTGTGTAGCGAGTCCATCATTTATCAGTTTCCCTACTTTGATATACACAAATATATTTCTGTGCTGTACGTGAGTTTAAAGTAAACTCCTCATCCTCATTTCTCTTTTCCAACAAAGTTAAATCTACTGTAGCATCTGGACGTATCCACAGCTGTGTTACTGGTAAAGGTTCGATTTAACTTGAGCTTGATTGCTTTGGTTTCACAATCCAACCAAAACTCCTCACGTTTTGCTTTGACCCAGCAGGGTTTAACCAATCCCCGAGTTGGATGCTCCTCCATCACCATCTACGTTTTCCCGGTAATTTAATGTCAGTTGCTCTCTTCTAATATTAAGTGGCATACTGTACTATAGACATGCATACTAGTATATACTTCTCAGAATAATTATTTCCTATCCTTACTTGTGTTTGCCTTCCAGAGAGAAAATCCTTGTCTACATTCACCCTGCGACACCATCTTCCTCATTTGGAGGAATAAACCTTGTCTCCACATCGTACCCTGTGCTTTTTCAATTTCAAAAGTTCTGTGTCATCTTTGCCTGGCGTGCACATCTTTACCATCACTGCTTCTTTCCATTTCCCAGATTTTACTGTAAAATAATATTCTTTAGTCACAAAGTTGACTTCTCGTTAGATAACAAACCTGATCTTCGTGGTGACTCTGATGTGAGAGGTCCATTTATTAAATCATTTACATCTTCATGTTCTAATAGCTCTCTATTCGCTGACGTTTCTCTTCCTGTTTTCCCTTTTACAGTAATATTATCTCAACTATGTATTTTAACAGATATTTAGCCACCAGCTATGCTTTTCTGTCAAGCTCCAAGTGAGCGGCTCGTGTTTCCCCAGTTCTGCACCTGGCCGGGGCCCTGGCCACTCCCACTCACCTGTTCCTCATGCCGTGATAATCAGTGTAGCCTACCTTAAAAGCTTATGAATCCGATTTAAACCATCTCTGGAGTCTTTAATTAAAAAACAAAAACAAAACCCTAAAAGAATCGTGTTGTTGCCATTTATTTATAAAGGTAGTAATGTTATGTTACCAGGGGAACAACAGCCTGTGCAAGAAAGGTTATATTAAACTAACCATCAGCAGGGATAATGTGTGTTTTTAGTTTGAATATGTGCATAGTGCATTGTCATCTAATACGAGTTTCTAGTATATGTAATGACTGCTTTTATCCATTTGTCTCTTTAAGGCTCTGATAGCAGTTGTTCTGCAATGATTCTGGGTTTCACTGATATGTGAGGGTACATAAAAACAACACTTACAGTTGCAAAACATTTAAACCTCACTGAGAAAATCTAAAATACAAAGTCACCATATCAGAATGTTAATAGTTACAGTTTGGTACTTAGTTTTCTTGCTCATATTTCTAAATGTATATAAAATGATAAGCCCAGTTCTACTCATACTGTTTATACTTAAAGACAGGGACAACAAAACAATGTCTGCGCCATAACGGCAACACTGAGGACACGCTGCAACACGTTCACATCACCTGAGCGACGTATACACCTGTGTCTGCAACACTTTCCAGGATTTTAAACAAACAGCCTACTCTCCACACCACTAGGTGGCGACATACATCACGGTGTACCAAAGAACCGTCTCCTACGTCATCAAACAGCGACACGATTCAGACGCGAGCCTGTGGCGTGAAGGCAGTGGGTCAGTGTCGGTCTGCTGATGAAAAGAATCCGCTGCTGGAGGTTTCACTGATCTCACAGTTGGAGCTCACTTTGGCTGCTTGCTGTTTTCTCTCCTAACGGCCGCGTTCACCGGAAAAGCCGCGATGTGTCAGGTGGAGGAAGATTACCGGGGAGAGATGGAGCGCGCCGCCGTGCCCAGGTAGGCTGAGGTCAACAGGTGCTGACAATAAGTATGTTTATGGATGAGAGTCCATGTTAAAAAGGCCCAGCGATGAAACGCAGATAAGCTTAGCTGGGATTTGATCACTATCATAACCGCATTACTTTGGATATCACATGGAGGGAATAACAGTCCAGGAGCTGCGATATTTTAGTAAATATTGACCCTGTGCACGAGAAAATGCTAACTTCCTGGTTTGAGACCGGATGTGGGGTTGTACATTTCCGGTAGCTTTACTTTGCGGTCAATCGCTACTGCGAAGATATACTCCAAAATTGATGTCCAAAACTCGAAAACGGAAAGATCGCGTTAAGTTACAAAGAGGAGAAGGTGGGAACACTCACCACTGTTGTGTCATAAAAATCTAATGATCAATTTTGATGTTTAAAGAGTTTAGATTGATCAGTTGTTTACATCATTAAACACAAGCAGAACTGCAGCAGAAGACACATCGTCCACATTCAGAAGCACATCTCTGTATAGTGACTGGTCTTATGATTTAAACAGGTAAATGTTCAGCATTCAAACTACAGGTGAACAATAGTCAAACCAGATGTTTCCCGTTATGTTGATATCAGCTAGTCAAGTACACACCTACACAGCATGTTAACAAACCGTGAAAAAAAGCCACACAAAAAATTAATGATTGCTGGTAACGGTTTCTATACATTAGTATTTACAAGGGTATGTTGTGACTTACCTTCAAAATTACAGCGGTCCCTCGCTATAACGCGGTTCACCTTTCACCTCGCTGTTTCGCAGATTTTTTAGTGCAAGTTTGCATGCTTATTTACGTCCTGCGTCCTGATCGCTGCAGACGATCTCCTCCGTCTCTCCTGTACAGTACAGAATCGCTGCATCTATCGCTAGCAGTGTGACTCTGAAGTGCAGTGCTGTATGTCCACGATGTACACGAAACGTTTTGCACCGTCAAAAAATAAAATTGGCTACTTGATTTCACCTATTGCTGGTTATTTTTAGAACATAACACCCGCATAAACGAGGGACAGCTGAGAAATATAACATTTGAATCCATTTTCTCTTTTCCCCTGAGGCGTGGGGGAAAAATATCGACAAGTCGATGAACATCATTTACAGATATATTGGGTAAATGCCCGAGACATCTATAGAAATGTAAATCGCCGCTTTATTTATTTATTTGCTTAACTTGTTTTGGACGTAAACAGGGCGCGAATAGGACACCGGAAACAAAGCTCCCCACAGGAGTTTCCGCACCGGAAGTAGCATATGCTAACGTGCACATAGTCAATTGTAGCCAATTAATCTTAAATGTATTGTTTAAAGTGCTAAGATCCGTGAGTACCGTTCACAAAGAGTTGGGGAATGGCCTCAGGGCCCTTTGTTCCTCAGTCATAACCAGACGGGTTGAAATGTGGGGATTTTTGGCTTAGATGAGCTGCAGGATTATTTATTTACACGTTGAAACTCAGAATCACAGAAGCGGACCTCTCTCCCTCATATATGAAGCCACAGCAGAACTTACAGCTTCAATACGAGTCCTGAAGTGATCCTGATATTAGTGAAATAGTAAAGACGCTGTGTTCACTGAAAATAGAATAAACGCATCAATTATTGAAACGGAGAAATGGTTCGAGTAAACACGTCACATGTTTAAAAATGCTTATAGTATAAATGAAAAACATCATGCATCACTGTTTGCTACTAGAACAACTCAAGTCTTTGGAGCTCTACTGGAGGAACCACAGAGAACCATAGAGAACACAATCCCAGATCTCACTGTCATCATCAGTGTCCTTCCTGTTCTAACATGCTGCTCTTCTCCTCTTTATTAGTGTTTCAAAGAAATGTGTCAAATGCAAAGAGGCGCCTGCAGCTTTGGTCATCAGAGCAGGAGATGCGTACTGCAGGTGAGCTGTGCAGCATTTCTAGATACAGAGCTGTGAGGGATAACACTGTAGACTGAGAGCTCGGCTGTGATGGCTGGGATGTTTGTAAGGTAAGCAGTGTGCCTCACTGCAGGGATACATGACTGCATGTGTGAGGACGGTGAGCGTAGCCTCATGGACAGTGGAGCAGACAACCTACAGGGTGGGTCGTTTCTATGGATACAGCGTAACAACATGGGAATGGTTGGTGATATTAAAGTCCTGTTTGTGGCACATTAGTATATGTGAGGGGGCAAACTCCTCAAGATGGGTGGTGACCATGGTGGCCATTTAGAAGTCGGCCATCTTGGATACAACTTTTGTTTTTTCAATAGGAAGAGGGTCATGTGACACATCAACCTTATTGGTAATGTCACAAGAAAAACAACGGTGTGCTTGGTTTCAACGTAACTTTATTCTTTCATGAGTTATTTACAAGTTTCTGACCTCTTATAAAATGTGTTCAATGTGCTGCCCATTGTGTTGGATTGTCAATGCAACCCTCTTCTCCCACTCTTCACACACTGATAGCAACACCGCAGGAGAAATGCCAGCACAGGCATCCAGTATCCGTAGTTTCAGGTGCTGCACATCTCGTATCTTCACACCATAGACAATTGCCTTCAGATGACCCCAAAGATAAAAGTCTAAGGGGGTCAGATCGGGAGACCTTGGGGGCCATTCAACTGGCCCACGATGACCAATCCACTTTCCAGGAAACTGTTCATCTAGGAATGCTCGGACTTGCACCCATAATGTGGTGGTGACCATCTTGCTGGAGAAACTCAGGGAACGTGCCAGCTTCAGTGCATAAAGAGGGAAACACATCATCATGTAGCAATTTCAAATATCCAGTGGCCTTGAGGTTTCCATTGATGAAGAATGGACCCACTATCGTTGTACCCCATATACCACACCAAACCATCACTTTTGTTGTTCCAACAGTCTTGGAGGATCCATCCAATGTGGGTTAGTGTCAGACCAATGTTTTTTGGTTTTGTTTGTTAACTTCACCATTCACATAAAAGTTTGCCTCATCACTGAACAAAATCTTCTGCGTGAACTGAGGGTCCTGTTCCAGTTTTTGTTTCGCCCATTCTGCAAATTCTGTGCCGATCTGGGTCATCCTCGTTGAGATGCTGCAGTAGCTGGAGTTTGTAAGGGTGCCATTTGTGAGTAGCTAATATCCGCCGAAGGGATGTTCGACTAATGCCACTCTCCAGTGTCATGCGGCGAGTGCTACGCTGTGGGCTCTTGCTGAATGAAGCTAGGACAGCCACTGATGTTTCTTCATTAGTGACAGTTTTCTGCCACATTTTGGCAAATCCAACACTGAACCAGTTTCACGAAACTTAGCAAGCAGTTTGCTAACTGTAGCATGGGAGATGGGTGGAGTCGTAGGGTGTCTTGAAATCTGCTGCAATGACCCGGTTACTGCGTTCACCAGATATCAACACAATTTTGCTCCTCACGTGTTAACCTCTTCGACATGTCAATGGCTGTGAACAAAGAGAAACTTGTAAATAACTCATGAAAGAATAAAGTTATGTTGAAACCAAGCACACCATTGTTTTTCTTGTGACATTACCAATAAGTTTGATGTGTCACATGACCCTCTTCCTATTGAAAAAACAAAAGTTGTATCCAAGATGGCCGACTTCTAAATGGCCACTATGGTCACCACCCATCTTGAGGAGTTTGCCCCCTCACATATACTAATGTGCCACAAACAGGACTTTAATATCACCAACCATTCCCATGTTATTACGCTGTATCCATAGAAACGGCCCACCCTGTAGAGCTTGGCATGATGCATCGAGCTCAGCCAGCCTGGCTCCGGCCTGTTTCCACAGATGCTTCATTAAATGGAAACTGTCGGCCCTTTGTCAGCTGGACTTCCTCCCTCAGTGAGAGACACGCGGCTCAGGCTGGTGAAGAATAGACGATCACTGGCTGCTGAGAAAACAAATGTTTTTCTGTACTGTGAGCCCAGCACGTTTTCTGAGATGTTTGAAAGTAATGTGTTTGCACCTGGAAGTCATGCGAGGTGTGTTTGCAGTGGCTGTGCTCACATGTTTCTGTGTCGTTCAGGCTCTGTTTCAAAGATTTCTTCACTCACAAGTTCAAAGCTGTGCTCGGCAAGAACAGGATCATTTTCCCCGGAGAGAAGGTAAGTCGTCCCTGACTCAACACAACGAAATTCACTTTGCTTTATTGTCCGAGTTTGTCTTTGACCCAGAAGAATCAGCAGAAGCTGAAAGTGTTTGTGACTCCTTTTATCCAGGTGCTGCTGGCTGTGTCCGGAGGTCCTTCTTCCTGTTCAATGCTCAGACAAGTTCAAGAGGTGTGTGTCACCGTCACCACAAGTCACTTCAGTTTTATTTATGTAGTGCAAATCACAACAACAGCTGCCTCCTTACATTGTAAGGTAAAGACCTTACTATCACACAACAGAGAAAAGCCCTGCAATCAGTAGGACAAGCAGCAGGCGACAGTGGGAAGGAAAAACTTCTTTTTAACAGGAAGAAACCTCCAGCAGACCCAGGCTCAGGGAGGGGCGGGGCCATCTGCTGCTACTGCAGGGGTGGGCAACTCCAGGCCTCGAGGGCCAGTGTCCTGCAGCTTTTAGATCTCACCCTGGGTCAACACACCTAAATCACATGATTAGTTCATTAGCAGAACTTGAAGACATGTTGAGGAGGTCGTTTAGCCGTTTGAATCAGCTGTGTTGGATCATCTGAAAGCTGCAGGACAGCGGCCCTCGAGGCCTGGAGTTGTCCCCCCCTGCGCTGCTGGTTGGGGTGAGAAAAGAACGAGGGGGCAAAGACTCGCTGTGGAAGAGACAGAGATTAATAATAAGTCATATTTAACTGCAGAGAGGAGAAACTCCCAGTGCATCATGGGAATCCCCCGGCAGCCTACATCTATTGCAGCATAACTAAGGGAGGATTCAGGGTCACCTGGTCCAGCCCTAACTATATGCTTTAGCAAAAAGGAAAGTTTGAAGCCTAATCTTAAAAGTAGAGATAGTGTCTGTCTCCTGAATCCAAACTGGAAGCTGGTTCCACAGAAGAGGGGCCTGAAAACTGAAGGCTCTGCCTCCCATTCTACTTTTAAATACTCTAGGAACAACAAGTAGGCCTGCAGAGCGAGAGCGAAGTGCTCTAATAGGGTGATATGGTACTACAAGGTCATTAAGATAAGATGGGGCCTGATTATTTAAGGAGCAGGACTTTGAGTTGATGCTGGATCCACTGTTTGTTTTTTGGGTATTTAAGTGGTAGAAAAGCATGAAATATTATATTAGTCTGTCAACTTCTTCAAACTGGCATTAAAAATATCTTTAACTGCCATAAATAGTTGATGCTGTTCTTGTTGGATTTATTGGAGCATCTTCGTCACAGGGTTTGAGTCAGAAGGCGAACAAGAAGCTGCGATTCGTGCCTGGCATCGCCTTCATCGACGGTACGCTACATCTGGTTGTACGCTGACAGTAAAGTTTCTATTTCTGCATCTCTGGAGACGTTTTTCTGAAATGATTCTGGCTAAAACAGAAACCTTGTAAAGGGGTGTGTCTTTGTTCCCAGAGGGTGCTGCGATAGGTCAGTCGGTGGAGGAGCGACAGAGGACAGTGGCTGAGCTTCAGGAGGTGTTTGAGGCCACTGGTTTCCCCTTCTTCATCTTACCTCTGGAGCAGGTCTGTGTGGAGCTGCTCTTAGTGAGACTGAAGCTGATCACAGAGCGTCTGTTAAATATACACGATGTTCTCTAAGGTCCTGGACCTGCCCGCGTCAGTCGTGGCGACCAATCCGTCGCCCTCAGAGCAACCCGCCGGCGCCTACAAAGCAGCCGTGGATCTCTTTGTCGAGACTGACGGCAGCAACTCTCCGACGCCACAGGAACCAAAGAAGACGCTGCTGCCTCACGTTCAGCAGTCGCACACGCTGATGCTGCAGCAGCTGCTCGGCTCAGTTAAAACACTGACGGCCAGAGAAGAGCTGCTGAGCACGCTAAGGTCAGAGGTCACTCGCTTCTACTACTCGTGATGCTTTTGTTGCTTAGACATGTTCCGAGCTACCTCCTGCAATCATCTGTCCACCACGCGAGCCGCTGACCTGACTGTGTCGTGTTCCTCAAAGGCAGCATCTGCTGGTGCACGCAGCTCGCACGGAGGGCTACAGGAAGCTGATGCTGGGAGACAGCTGCACCCGACTGGCTGTTAAACTGCTCACCAGTATATCACTGGGCAGAGGAGCACAGCTGGCCCAGGACACGGTGCGTAGACCTCGTTACCTCGTGTGAAGCATCAGCTCGTATTTCAAGTTTGAGTTAAAGCCAATCTGCTCTTAATGTTGTCGTTGTTTTAAACAGGGTTTCTCTGACTCCAGATACGGTGACGTCATATTAGTGCGGCCAATGAGAGACTACTCTGCCAAAGAAGTGGCTTACTACAACCACCTGTTCACTGTGCCCTGTGTTGTTGTTCCAGGTGTGGACACCAAGGTACGAAACATTAAAAGTGTTTCAAAAGCTTTAATGTGCAGCAGCAAAGCTTTGCTTTAGAGGACGTACGTCTAACAGCAAACGGTCCAGTCACAGCTGGAACAGCTGTCAGTCAGCCTGTGGGGGGAGCTGCAGGCGCTGTCAGCTCATTGGACGGCCTGTTCAAGTAGTACACAGGTGTCAAACTCTGGCCCGCAGGCCAATTTTGGTCCGCAGCCTAATTACATTTGGCCCGTGAAGCCAATACTAAATGACTATCAGAGCTGGCCTGCTGGTTTATACAGCTAACATGTATATTGTTTAGTATTAAGCTTTGCTTGTTCCATATTCAGTTTTTCAGCAAAACTTCTTTGAGTCCATAAGAAAAGATTCATTCTTATATCTGGAGGAAGATTTTTTTTTTCAATAAATATTAACGTTCGCGACTTTGTTCCAGTTTTGAATTTTGGCCCCCTGTGTGTTTGAGTTTGACACCCCTGAAGTAGTACAAAAACAAACAAACAGGAAAACAGAAATATTTCTGAAAATGGTTTGTTTGTTTGTTTGTTTGTTTGTTTGTTTGAAATTTCATGTAACAAACTGCAAACATGAACACAGATTCTTTTCCTCCTTAACTAACACACACGTCTGCTGTGTTCATATTTAACACAACACAGATGCAGACATGAGTGTATGAACTAACAGCATGTTTGCACTCTCTGCTTATATTACATCAGCGGTCCCCAACCTCCGGGCCTCGGACCGGGCCGTGAGTCGTTTGGTACCGGGCCGTGAGAGTTGAGGCTCAGGTGTGAAATGTTTAGTTTTCAGGGTTTTTATCGGTTTTCAGTTATTTTGTTATCGTTTTTATCGTTAGCTCGGTTTTCCTTGGTCTTTTCACGTGTGTTAGGAATAAATCTTCTTTTTTTTGGTACCGGTACTAGTTTGATTTTGTTGTATTTATCCGCGACACCTTAAAGGCCGGTCCGTGAAAATATTGTCGGGCATAAACCGGTCCGTGGCGCAAATAAGGTTGGAGACCGCTGTATTACATCATTGACACAACTTGTTGTAACATTGCTCTCAACAACGAACACAAAGTCACTTCAGGGACCAAACTGCGTTATATTTCTTCATGTTAACATGCAGGCCGCAAGAAGGTGTGACATGGGCCACAAGTGGCCCCCGGGCCACGGGTTTGAGGCCCCTGCTTCAGACCTGTGTTGTGGACGGCCTGCAGGAAGTCGGGTTCAGGCGTGCGCCCCATAACAAACAGGATTTTACTCTCTGATCCCGACTTCCACAAATAATCAAGATCATTCATGAAACGGGCGCCGTCAGTACAGATGTGTACAGATGTGTACATGACCTCTGCTGCTGTGCACTGTTCCCACGGGACAGTTTCCTGCTTCCCCTCCTTACATCTTTGAATCGTTCATGATTAATGTCCTCGTTCAAACAAAGCGTTCTTCTTGTTCTTCTCTGTAACTAAATGACCTCAAATTAAATCCAGGCTTTTACACATTCTTCACTGTGTTATCAGGAATAAGTCGCTTATTGTAGGTTTGTGGATGTTAAGCTGGGCTTCATGATGAATACGATGGTTTGGCTTAAACTGTGTGAACAAAGTTCTCTCTCAGAAACGAGGCTCCTAAACTTTGGCAGAGACAGAAATGGAGGGAGGTGTTTTTATGTTTGACATATTTATCATCTGAGACGTCAGGACCTTTGCTGTGTGCATCGTCTCTTCCTCTGCCTGCGCCTCCTCCAGGAGTTTCGGCGTTCCCAGCCTGAGTACAGTTGTGTTGCTCTGTTCCACAGACGGTGGAGAAGGCCAGCATCCAACGACTCACAGAGAGCTTTGTCACCAAGCTGCAGACAGACTTCCCCTCCACCGTCAGCACCATCTACAGGTTGCAGTTACACACATGCTTCGTGCACATCGGCACTTTGAACATATCGTGTGTGCTCAGACGGTCTCGCTGTTAAACCAGCACGTGTGTCACGCAGGACCAGCGAGAAGCTGCAGACGGCGTGTAGGAAACGGTCAGGAGGCGACGGCGGTGAGCGATGTCTGCTGTGTGTGTGCAGCCTGGATACTGCTGTGGGTGAGTGAGGCGGCCACAGCCTGCAGGTCACTGACACACAGAGGAACTCATCATCGGCACATTACACTGCTCCACTCCAGCTTTATTATTATTCAGCTTCATCTGCAGGTGCGCGTTCACTGTCAAAATAAAAGACGCACCAGATAAGAAGTTGCAACGCACGTTTGGACTGTGATTGTCTGCTAGAGTGGGATTTTCACGGCACATTCTGCACCACATCTCTGTGCGTTCATCATTTGTTTGAAGCAGCTCACCTCCTGCAAACACTTTTCCAAGAATGCGCTTCTGTTGTGGTTCAGACGCCTGCATTTCTTTGGAGGTGGAGGAACAGCAACGTAACTGCTTAGAGGAGCTTCTCCAACATCTTTAAGAGTCCTAAACAAATGTCTGTCCTCCTCCAGAAAATCTTATGTACGCAAACGCACGTTGCAACCTCTTAGCTGGTGCGTGTCTTTTATTTTGAAAGCGAACCACTGGATATATCCTCTAAATGTGGACAAACAGGAAGTGGAAACAAGGCCAAAGTGTTGCAGCCACAGGACTGTAATCACAGCTTTGAAGATTATTTTTCTTTCTCACTCACATTCATGTTAATAACAGACTGTGGAGCGTTTCATACAAACATCACAGAGCAGCAGCAGCGTCACACAGAGCCACATGGTCCGATCAATAATGGATCAATATCCTGTCATAATCAGGAAAAGAGCAGCAGACGTCGTTTCTATTACAGATCAATAATTATAACAGTAATATTGTGGTGATGGCACGTTATGACCACCTAATTACAAAGTAGTATGAAATATGTTATAGCTGAGTATCATGTTGTGGTAATAACATATTAATAACAGTGTAGTAATAATTCTACTATCTGTATTTATGTATTTAAATCTGTTTATAAGCTGACTGTGACCTCACAGGCTAATGCTGGATTATGAGGCTCTAGGCTGCTGTTCATTATTAGTGTTATAATCCTGGACGTCTCAGGTGAAAACATCTGCAGGACATCGTCCTGGTTCAGGACTGAACCCGTCTGTCTTCATCTTTTCAGAGGAGGCGTCTGCCTTCCAGGCCACGCTCATCTCAGATCAGCTGTCCGGGTCTAAGCGAGGCGGCGCTGCTGAAGCCCTGAGGCCAAAGCCGGGTACAGTCACTGCTTTAGACCTGAACAAGCTCCAGTTTACATGGATGCAAAGCTGTGTTTTTACGACGTTTCTGTTAAACAGGGAGGCCGGAGTCGCCGGCTCCCACCGGACAGTGCTGTTCCTCTGCAGAAGGGCGGGGCTGCGGGACACCAGGAAGTGATGGAGGTTGCTGTTCTTCTGCTAAGTAAGTGTTTATTTCCTGTGTCGGATTTATTACCCAAAAAGCTCTTTTTCACACATGTGTGGCAAATATTTGCTAAACTGTACGAGGTGCTTTGACGAGAGTCGGTAATGTAAGAAATAATCTTGTTTGCTGTCAGTTTGGACACTGGCCCGGCTTCTTGGTATCCTCTGGTTTAACTCCTGCTTATTTTGAGAATGCTGTGATGTTTCAAAATAAGAACTAAGATTGATCCTTCTCTTCTTAGCTCGATCGATCTGTAACTAGGAGAGGTCGTAGCTAGGCACGTTCAGGTTTGAGATAATTGTAACCACAGGCCCCTCTGTAGGTATAAGACCTGTAACATTACAGGGTAATCTATTACAGTGGCAGCATGCTGTCATTTGAACACTTCACATAAAGGTGCTTTCGTTCACACGTACAAAGTGTCTGAGATTATATCCTGTAGGATGGATTTGATCAGATGTTCAGTCGAGTCCTAAAAGTAAACTGGGAGAAACTTCATTCACGTTTCTTCTTCGGTGCATCGTCTCGTCTGCTGAAGCATCGACTGTGGACTCGTCCCTGTGGGTGCTCACAGCTCAGGTTTCTGTGTTGCACTTGTGTTACAGGCTACCAGAAACAACACGTCTGCAGAGCCTGTTGTGTTACAGCTGTGCACTGACTGTCAGAGACATGGTGAGTGACGACGTGTTTGACCCTTTCATGCATGAATTATGACGACCTTTATTCTTCTTTAGGCATAAACAAGATTTTTAAACATGTACTTTTCAAAGAGTTTGTTACGCTGATGTGTTGGAGTGAACATCAGTGTCCATCCAAGTGAACCATCAACACAAATGCATGAAAACAGCTGTCCACGGTAGTGAGGTCAGGGAGAGCGCGGTCACTGGTGTTTTTGTGTATTTATTGGAGTTGTGGCATCAAGTAGCAACACTTCAAACACACACCTGTGACTCAGACTTAGTCATCAGCGCGCTGCAGCGAACAGGAAGTCAGTGAGCAGCACACACCATGTTTGGTATGAACTGATCCGAGTGTGAAGATGTGACATCCAGATGTTTGTTTCCTTTGCAGTCGACAGTGGATCACCTCCCTCAGTACATCCTGTCAGAGGCTCAGAGGAGGCAAAGGAGGTGGGATGTTTGTTTCACTCTGTTTGCTTCATCATTAGGAACAGTTTCTCACTCTGAGTGCAGTTTGCAGACCTTCCTGCGTGATACTGACACTGTACACATGATGTAAAGTATGATGTCATATTTACGGTGGCTTTGGGAAAGTGTGTTGAACAGTTTGAGCTGCGTCTGTCTCGCTGTCCTCTTCGCAGTCGCCCACCCTGAAAGCAGTCTGTGTTAGTTAACCTGACCACAGGTACAACGTGCTGATGTGTAAAGAAGCATCACAAGGATGTAATGCTGTTTCCTGTTTCGTTCTAACCAAACAACGTTGTTCCAAATCGCATCGTTTCCACTTCTTTGTATGATCGTCTGTCGGCCAGCTGTGGTTTCTTTGGGGAAACAGCTGAGAAATACAGATGTTGCATCTACAGTGAGACTGCAGGCGATCGAGGGCTGACCGGGTCGTTGTGCTCTGTAGGTCTCAGATGAGAGAGGAGATCAGTGAGTTCCTGCTGGACGATGGTGACGAAGGAAATTAGAAACAAAAGGAGAAGCCCCGCCCCCCACGCCAGAAGAGGATGGAGGAAAGGTTTCTTCAAGGAAACTGACACTGACGCTTAAGTCCTGCAGGAAGGAGCTGATGTTTAACAATCACATCATTAGAGGTCGTGTGTGTGTGTGTGTGTGTGTGTGTGTGTGTGTGTGTGTGTGTGTGTGTGTGTGTGTGTGTGTGTGGAGCAATCTTGCATTCTTTTAAATGATTTAGTTTTTTTCTTTTCTTTGAGTCTTGCTTCTTCTCCTTAAACACACTTCCTGTTCTTGTACAGATCAGATTGTATCATGAATGTGACAACATGTAATATTAATCTCTTTATTTCCATCACGTCCTTAATAAACCTTCACATATCAAAAAGACAATATGGCAGTGAGTGGAACTATAGCAGGAGTCCATCTCCTCCTTGTGTGAGTCATATAAACCATGTTTACATGTTTACATCTACACAAACATCAACACAAATCAAAGACGCACAAAACAAAGTTCTATTCAAACACATTAAGGCTACGTCCACACGTACACGGGTATTTTTGAAAACGGAGATTTTTCGTTTTAAAAAATAATCCCGTCCACACGTAAAGGCAGAAATGAAGGAAACTGCTAGGAACATGCCAAAGCAGCAGGTGGTGCTGTATTCCTTTTTTTTTTTTTTTTTTTTTTTTTTTTTTTTTTTTTTTTTTCTTGCCTGTCCCGTTTGGTTCTTTTGCCATCAGAATTATTGTCTAAAGGCGAAGAAAGATGCCCAACGGATTTTCTTTACCAAATTGACCATCCCAGCTTTGCCGTAATGGTCCATTTGATTCACCTTTTATTCTTTATTTTATTTTCACTTGCTGAATACGGGACAGACTTGACTGGGGGAAAGAAAAGGGAGAAAGAAAGAGGGGAAGAAAAACAGTTGAGAAGAGGGACGGGGGAGAAGGGCAAAAAACAAAAACCAACAGAATAAGCAGGAAAAAAAAAAAAAAAAAAAAAAAAAAAAAAAAAAAATACATATATCGATCACCTGGATCACCTGTTGAGAAAGAAAAAAGAAAACAAGCAGAAGAAAACGAGAGTAATACAATAAACCACATCACAATGATATATGGGAATATGACAGTAAATACTAAATATTAAACATTATTGTGCAGCACGCAAGATCGACAGCACAGTGTGCATCGAGGTAGGAGCCAAAAAGGGTGTAGTTTGTGTGTGTGATCACCCGTGTGTACACCTGTGAGCATGGACGCGCTTGTTTTCTTAAAAGGTTCCCTCATGTAATGATCTGCTAGAGGGTGTGGGGGGCCACTGCCCCGTCCTCCAGGGCATGAAGCAGGTATGGAGGAGATCAAAACCCCAGACATCCAGAGGCCCCCAGAACACAAGAGACCAAGGAAGACCAACAGAGGGGCAGCCGCGCCACTGTCCCAGAAAGAGCTGAGGAGAGTCCCAGATGAGGGGTCACCCAGCAGCCACGGAGCAGAAGCCAGGGGGGGCTGCAGTGACGTGCCCGTGAGCTCCGCCGGCAGCCAGCTGTGCCTGAGTGACCGAGCCCCAGGCCGAGAGGCCGGGGGCACCCCACCTCCGAAGTGGCCCAAGCGAGCCCCAGGCTCCAGGCCCCGATAAGCAGCCGCCAAGGAGTGAGCCGGTGTGTACCCGGACGCCCACCCCCGGACACAAAGAACCACCAACGCACCGACGTCTGAGGGAGTCCGCCCCCGGCAGGGGAAGTGGTGGGGGGAGATAGGCCTCCAAACCTTGGAGGGCCTGAGCTGTCCTCAGAGAGGTGGCATCTGATACCCAACCTGACATACAGACACAGACATACAGGCACACACAGATACAAACATCCATTCCCACCCTCATGCTCTCATATGCACTTACTCCACACTCAACCAACGTGGAGACAGACATAAAGAGACGCTGTACACACAATCACACTCCCCAAGCGTACTCTACGAACCGGGTCTAGGTACCCTTGCCCCTGGAGGGGGGAACTGCACCCAGACCCAGGTTGTGTTACCCTTTTCCCTGCAGTGGGGAGAAGCAGACCGCCCCGACTCCGCAGCAGCAGGGAGGCCCCACACTCCGGACCCCAGTCGGACGGCCAACTCCTCCTCCTAGCCCCCCTGCTCCAGCAGAAAGCAGAGAACGAGGGTGAGAGAAGACTCCTAACCTCCCTCCACCCGCTCATTGTAGTGTTGATGTATGTGTGTTCTAAGGTGCGTTTAAAACCCAGGAGGGCATGGAGCCACCTGCCAGAGAGCAGCAGGTAAGCGCATAGTCCCTCCTGCTAGCCCTCAATGTCTACGTGTATTTAAAATTGAGAGGTGGGCAACGACGCCGGGGGTGAGGTGTACACCCTGATGGTAATTGGGATTCCGTGTAGCGTGCCCACCCCCAAGATCCTATATTTATGTGTAATGAGAATGTGAGTAATGTGAATGTCTAAGTTGCGGGATAAAATTGAGGCAGAGGCAGCCAGAAGGGGACAGAGGGGGGGGGGGTTACCTCCTCTGCACCCTGGTGACACACCCCCACTCCAAGGCCCTGCATGTGTGGGTGGTTGTGGTGGAGCGGGAAGAGGGAGGCAGCTGGAGATGGGGAGGGAAGGAAGGGAGGAGCAAGTGACCCCTCCCTGGGGCCAGCTCCCCCGCTGACCCCAGTAGGCACCCCCATACTCCGCGACCCACCAGGGAAGGGGGGCCCAGGCCCATCCGAACCGGGGCCCAGCGCAGCGGCGCCGCCCGGCCCCACAGAGCCCGGGGCAGTCCACTCAACCCCACAACAGAGAAAACTGCACCCACCCCATCATCCACTCATCTTCCAGACTACATAAGACAATAGACGCCCAGGCTGAGATCTTCCTCCACCTCTCCTGTATCTCCCCCTCTTGCAGAGAGAGTTCCTGAGAGAGGAAAGCCCCTGCAAGATGTGACAACCCCCCCCCCACCAGTTGAAGAGCCCCCCAGCTGGCTCGGCGCACCGGCGGCACCCTGCGCCAGTGGCGGGCCCCCATATACCCACCGGCCCACAACCCCGGCAACACACCAACCAGGACCCAGGCCCCCGAGGCCCGGCCAGGGCCCCAGGCCAGAGCCGGAGCGCCCCCAGAACCTCACGCCCGTCCCGGACCCACCCAGGGGCAGCCAGGCTACCAGGTCAGTAACCCCCGTCCGTCAGCACAGACCCTCCCCTAGCCCCGCTGCACGTAGCCACGAGGAAGCCGTCACCTAAGAGCCAACAGAGCCCCTAATTGGCCATGACCGCTACCCCGGGTTGAGCCCCCCAAGGAAGATGCTCCCGGGGAACCCCCCGACGCCCCAAGCCTGACCCTACCCCCACACCAATCACAACAGTGAAGGCGAGACCAAAATATGACCCCCCACCCCCACTAGGTGATGGAGCTGATCAGAGGAGCCCAGAGCGATTGATCTGATGTGGTGGCAGAGGCTGTATCAAGACTAATGTAATCTAATAGATAATTTCTATATTGGTTAGAATTAAGATTGTTTTTATTTTTCCAGTTCATGAGGACTGTTTTCTTGGCTATGCATAGAGCAGTGAAAACCATATGGGCTATATTCTTTTCTGAAGTGACATTATCTAAGCTGCCCAACAAACACACTAAGGGGGAAGTTGGAATGTTACATTTCAGACACTTTGATAAGTCTTCACATATCTCGCGCCAAAACTTCTGAACTGGTGGACAGAACCAAAGAGCGTGGATATAATTGTCCGGTGAATTGGTTTGGCAGTGTGAGCAGTTGTTGGTAGATGCAAAGCCCATCTTGAACATCCGATGACCTGTATAGTGCACTCTATGTAGTATTTTGTATTGAATTAATTGAAGACTGGGATTTCTGATTAGATGAAAGGTTTTTAAGCAAATCTGAGACCAGAAGTTTTGGTCTAAGTTAACTGATAAATCCGCTTCCCATTTTGCAATAGGAAGTGATATTGATTCATCTGTTTTAGAAAGCATTCTGTATATTTTGGATAGTAATTTGGGGGTTTTAAGAGTAAAAAATTGAACCACACTTGGTGGTGTTTGTAGTTCAACTTGACCCAGTTTAAATTTCTTTTTTATTATGGATTTAATTTGTTGATATTCTAAAAATCTTTTCTTGTTGATCCCATATTGTGTAACTAGTCTGTCAAATGAAATAAATTCTGTTCCTTCTAGTATATGTTCTACATATTTGATTCCTTTACCATTCCAATCTGAAAAGTTTATCATATTATTGTTTTGTAATATGTCAGGGTTGTTCCAGATAGGTGTACGTTTGCATGGGATTAATGAAGACTCTGTCAACTTCAGAAACTCCCACCATGCTGTCAGAGAAGAGCTGATGTTGATGCTTTTGAAGCATTCATGTCGTTGGATGTTTGAGCTGATAAATGGTAGATCTGAAATCTCTAGATTATTGCAAAGTGCTTGTTCTACATCTAGCCAAGGTTCATCTAAGAGGGTATGTTTTAGCCATCCTGAGATAAACTGAAGCCTGTTGGCTAAGAAGTAGTGCTGAAAGTTAGGTAGTTCTAATCCTCCTTTATCCTTGGTCTTTTGTAGTGTTTTTAAGCTTATACGTGGGGGCTTATTTTTCCAAAGGAATTTGGACATATATGAATCTAGAGATCTGAACCAATCTTGCGGCGGTTTAGTTGGGATCATTGAGAATAAATAATTTATTTTTGGTAATACCATCATTTTTATAGCAGCAACCCTTCCCATGAGTGATATGGGTAGACATTTCCATCTAGCCAGATCACCTTCTACTTTCTTTAAAAGTGGGGTATGGTTTAATTTAGTTAGATCTGCAAGCTTGGGAGAAATATTAATACCTAAATATTTTATATTTCCCGATTGCAGTGGAGTAGAAGAGGAATTATGGAAGCAGCAATTAATAGGAAGGACTGTAGATTTTGACCAGTTAATTGAGTAATCTGATATTCTTGCAAAAGAGTTTATCAATTCAATCACCCCAGTGATATTGGTTTGTGAATTTTGGAGAAAGAGTAACACATCATCAGCATAAAGGCTGATTTTATGTTCTACGTTCTTGCATTTTATGCCCTTAATTGCTGAATTCTGTCTAATTGCTGCTGCTAGTGGTTCGATAAAAATTGCAAACAGTGAAGGGGAGAGTGGGCATCCCTGCCTGGTGCCCCTCAGGAGACATAAGCTGGAGGATGTCTGGTCATTTGTTCTGACACAAGCTGTTGGGGAATTATATAATATTTTTAACCAGTTGATGAAAGAAGATCCAAAACCAAATTTGTGTAAAGTTGCAAATAGAAATTTCCAGTTAACTCTGTCAAACGCTTTTTCTGCATCTAAGGAAAATATTGTAGTTTCAAGGTTTTTACTGTATGAGTAGTCTATCAAATTAAGTAATCTACGTGTATTTGTTGATGAGTGCCTACCTTTTATGAAACCAGTTTGGTCAGGATGAATTAAGAGGGGGGTTATTTTCTCTAGTCTCTTCGAGAGAGCTTTGCAGATTATTTTGAGGTCTACATTAATAAGGGATATTGGACGATAGCTTGAGGGATATACAGGGTCTTTGCCTGGTTTTAGCAGGAGATTAATGTTTGCAGAATTCATATTTGATGGAAGTCTGCCCTTTTCTTTGATTTCTAACAACGTTCTGTAAAAAACTGGTGCTAGAATCGTCCAGAATTCTTTGTAGAATTCTGCAGGAAAGCCGTCTGGACCTGGAGCCTTATTATTGGACATATTTATCAGGGCTTCCTGGAGTTCACCTGATGTCAGTGGCGAATCCAGTGCCATTGCTTGAGATTCTAATAATTTTGGGAGAGTTATGTTGTCTAAAAATTGATCAATTTCCTTTTTAGATGGGTTTATTTGTGGTGAATACAACGTTTTATAGAAATCCCTGAAAATGTTGTTTATTTGTTTCGGTTCATATATTGTGTTCCCAGATGAATCTTGAACAGCACATATAGTTGTTTTTTCTTTATTTATTTTTAACTGGTTTGCTAGAAATTTACCGGATTTATTACTATGTTCATAATTTTGTAAGCGTAGTCTTTGTACTAAGAATTTTGTTTTTCTATCAATTATCTCATTTAATTCTAGTTTTGTTTTGCGTATTTTGTTCAATGTTTCCTGATCTTGGTGGGACGCGTAGGCTTCTTCTAGTGATTTGATGTTTTTTTCTAATTCCTGAATATTTTTGTTTTCTTTTTTCTTTTTATGTGATGAGAAAGAAATTATTTTACCTCTCATCACAGCTTTCCCTGCTTCCCATAAAACAGAAGCTGATGTTCCGGGAGTGTCATTAAAGTCTAAATATGAAGTCCACTCTTTTTTAAAATATTTAATAAAGTCTTCATCATTAAGCAGTGATGTATTAAATCTCCAGTTTTTACTTGGCATAGTATTATTCTTGTGCATTAGTGTTAGAGATACAGGAGCATGATCGCTGACAGCTATAGGATGAATCTCAATGTCTGAAATGTCGCTCAGCAGTGAGCTGCTGACCAAAAAATAATCCAGACGAGAGTAGGAGTGATAAACATGTGAGAAAAAAGTATATTCCTTACTGGTGGGGTGAAGGGAGCGCCATGCATCGCAAAGACCAAAGTCGCTCATATACTGTTTGATTATATTTGTGGACTGCCAATTACGCTGAGTTCCTGCTGTATTGAGCCTATCCATTTCTTCATTCAGTCCAAGGTTGAGGTCGCCTCCAAGCACAAGTGTGCCATCTAAGTGTTCAGAGAGTGCACTGAAAAAACCGTGAAAGAATGAGGGATCATCAACATTTGGACCATATACACTTACAATACATAGATTTTTATCAAGTATAGATAGTTTAATGATTAAGAATCTGCCCTCTGGATCTATAACTGTATCGAGTACTGTGAAATTAATTTTTTTATGAATTAAAATTGCTACTCCCCTTTGTCTAGAATTATAACAGGCTGAGAACACATTAGGAAACTCAGGTGTTTTAAGTTCATTCGAACCTCTAAGAGGTCTGTGGGTCTCTTGTAAAAGGACAACATCTGCCTGTAGTTTTTTGAGTTGGTTAAATATTTTTAACCTCTTTTCTCTGGAGCCAGCTCCATTTACATTCCATGTAACGAATCTTAGTGCACCCATAGATGTCTGTGCATAACTAGGGGTGTACTCTGTGTGTGTCGCTTAGACAGGTGGAGAGAATATATCACTTGTTCATAAATAAGGAGAGGGAGAGAGAGAAAAAATGTGTGGCGAGATGCTCCCCGAGTCTGACTATGTGTTTGCATATTTACTAATATGAGTATGCTTGGCTTAAGTGTGTGTATCCTGTAGGTCTGTGTGCGCTGTCTGACTGATGTAAATGTGCTGCCGTTGAGCGCATGACTGTGCGTGATCGTGCAGTGAGTAAGTGTCGAAATAAATGATGTTGTTTGTGGAAGAGTGTGGAAGCAGGTGATCGAAGCAGTGAAAGAAATAAAGAAAGAAACCAAGGACGAGGGTGAGCAGCATAAAAACAAGAGGGGGAAAAGAGAGGAAAAAAAAAAAACGAGAAGAGAGAAAAGAAAACGTAAACATTCCAATTAAATCACTGACGGAGAGTGACGGTGTTAATATTGCTATGAAATCACACTTAAGATGTGATTTGATACCGGTAAGTTAAACAAATGTTAATCCAAGTTAGTGTGAGTGGATAGGGAAAGGGTGTAGCGGATTCTTATCTGGTCTGAAGTTAATACAGCCACGGAGTGATGTTGGGGTCGCGGTGGAGCTGTCCGTCCACGTACAGCCGGTCCACAGCGATGACAGCGCGGGAGCCTTTCTGGATGAAGCCGCGTCGAAGTGGGAAGAGGACCCTGCGTCGTTCCAGGATCTCTTTGGGGAACTGATCGTTCACGCTGAAGTCCGTTCCTTTTAATTCCCTGCCGCGGCTTTTCACATGTTGTTTTTGTTTGAAGTGGCCGAATTTGGCCACGATAGGACGTGGTCTCCCGGCCGTAGCCCGAATGGGGCCGAGGCGATGCACCCTATCGAAGACGATGTTCTTCACCATGTCCTCCGGCAGCTTCAGGTGGGTTTTGATGAAGCTTTTTACCGTGGTCTCCGCGTCCTCTCCAGCGGCTTCTGGAATACCAGAAAATACTAGATTATCACGCATGCTACGAGCTTGTAGATCAATAACCGTTTCTTTTATTTTTTTATTTTCTCTATTGAGCTGGGTAACATTTTCTGTGAGAGATTTCACCGACTCCCTTAGCGTGGCATTTTCAGCAGCGAGCGTTTCCACTTGCTGCTGGCTGAACTCCAGGGATTCTCGCAAGCATTTAAATTCCCGGTGAAGAATCTCCACCAGGGACAGCCTTGCGTCGAAACTGGACAATCGCTTGTCGATTGACTCCAGTATGTCGGCAATATCTTTGCCAGCTGGCGATGTTGTGCCGGGGGAATCTGCCGGGCGTTGTCTTTTCGACGACGGTGTCTCAGATTTGGCCGGGGAAGCTGTACTCTGGGCCTTCTTCATCACGAGATCCTGAAAGCACTGATCAATATAATCTTGGAGAGCGTCTAAACTCTCCCCGTTGTTCTCCAGGGTGTTGGAGATAATTTAGACAAATATTGTTAGTTATGAGACAATTGATAAGTGTATTTGGTAATACTGAAGCTTAAAGAAATTTGTTCAAATCTAAACTACCATTTGCTTTAATTTTCCGCCAAAATCTCCGGCGTCTGACGTCAGTTACAACATTAGTCGCTTACCTTGACTGTCACTTCCGCCCTTGACTGTCACTGTCAAAACCTCTGTCACTGTCCTTTTGTATTTTTTTTATTAAAATCTGCTAAAACTCCACCCGTGTCTGTGAATGTGTGCGTACTTTACAGAGAAGTTGTTGCTATGGTAATAAAAATAAAATTTTTATCATTAGAGAAAAAATTACCAATAATCATCCCACAGATGTAATATTATCTACAGCTACTCTTAGTTCCATTGATGTTAAGTTAGACTCTTTTTTTCCAATCGATCTTTCTGAGTTAACTTCAATAATTACTTCCTCCAAACCATCAACGTGTCTTTTAGACCCCATTCCTACAAAACTGCTCAAAGAAGTCCTGCCATTGATTAATTCTTCGATCTTAAATATGATCAACCTATCTCTAATAATCGGCTATGTACCACAGGCCTTCAAGGTGGCTGCAGTTAAACCTTTACTCAAAAAGCCATCTCTAGACCCAGCAGTCTTAGCTAATTATAGGCCAATCTCCAACCTTCCTTTCATATCAAAAATCCTTGAAAGAGTAGTTGTCAAACAGCTAACAGATCATCTGCAGAGGAATGGTTTATTTGAAGAGTTTCAGTCAGGTTTCAGAGCTCATCACAGCACAGAAACAGCTTTAGTGAAGGTTACAAATGATCTTCTTATGGCCTCTGACAGTGGACTCATCTCTGTGCTTGTCCTTCTTGACCTTAGTGCAGCATTCGATACTGTTGACCATAATATCCTATTAGAGCGATTAGAACATGCTGTAGGTATTACAGGTACTGCACTGCAGTGGTTTGTATCATATCTATCTAATAGACTCCAATTTGTGCATGTAAATGGAGAGTCCTCTTCACACACTGAGGTTAATTATGGAGTTCCACAGGGTTCAGTGCTAGGACCAATTCTGTTTACATTATACATGCTTCCCCTAGGCAGCATCATTAGAAGACATAGCATACATTTTCACTGCTATGCAGATGACACCCAGCTCTATCTGTCCATGAAGCCAGATAACACACACCAATGAGTTAAACTGCAGGAATGTCTTAAAGACATAAAGACTTGGATGGCCACTAACTTTCTGCTTCTTAACTCAGATCAAACTGAGGTCATTGTACTCTGTACGACTGTAATTCATTATTATCAGGAAGGATTTAATGATGATAATAAATTAATGATAATAAATCCGTCTTTTACGTCACCGACACAAGACAGACGGCAATTATCAGCGCCGGAGAAGACATCGCGAACGCTTCCATCCAGTGAAACTGTTAGGAACAACGTTGGAGAAACGTGAACATTTTATTTGTACTGTATAATCTGCAGATTCTGACAGAAATCTGCAACTATCCTTTGAAGCAGCGCTCCTCTCAAACAGCAATAAGGATCATTATTTTGTTATTTACATTATTATGTAAATAACAAAATAACTTAAAGCAAAAATTGGGAAACGTGAAGTCTGAAGTCTTTATATTAAGGCCATCAGTCAAACAATACTGTTGTTCTGGGTCTAAACAGAGCGCGTTTGCTGTCACATTTTATTTGTAGTGTGAACGAGCAGACAAAAAAATTGGAATTGAGCATCAAGACCTGCAGAGTGAACGTAGCCTAAGTTTCTCCTGTGACAGTCGGTCTATTCTTTTTGCTTTTAATGCAGGACAGTAGCACATTAAAGCCAGCTGAAAACTTTCTTCAGTTCAGGTGGACATGACTCAGGGGAAAGCTTCGATGACCGTCCTATTAGCTGGGACGAGCCTGTGAAGATAGTCTGAGGAAGTTTGGGGACCTTTGCCCCACAACTAAAATATAAATGTTAAAGTTACAAAAAGATGAACACAAAGCTGAGTTGCAGGTGTTTGAGTGCAAACATCACGCTCAGTGTTAACAAATGTTTAAGTTCTTATGTTTAATACAAACTCACCTCGTCTCCATCGTTACAGATGAGCCTGTGTGCTGCAGATTATTGTATGTATCGATGTGTAACTTCAAATAAAGCTCTTATTTAACACAAAGAGTTGAATAGGGGAACATGAACACTTAAGTACAGCACAATGTTTGAGTCTCCTTTTCTTTATAATACCTCCTGAATCCACAGTAAGTGTCCCGTCGTGATGTATGAGGGAGAAATTGTTTGTCCTCCCCAGAGATCACCATAACATTACACAGCACTTCTAATTACTCACAGCACACTTGGTGTTGTGAGTGCGGCGTACTCAGTGTAAAATGGGGAAATGTGTTTTTCCCGTCATAGTTACCGTGAAGCAAACTCCGTAACATTAAATAAGACACCCTGAACGTCACCGCCGCGCATAATGATGTTGGAAAGAAGGAGACATTCGGTCCAAATAACTGAGCAGGAAAAAAAGAAAAAAAGTGCAGTTTTATTAAAGATTGACACTTTTTCCTCACACAGACACACAAATACACATACACATATTTACAGAGTCACAAATGGTATGTGTTAATAAGCAAAGTCAGTATGCAGTTTAGATTTTGTTGATGTTGGCAGCTGGCAGGGTGGATTTGTCCAAGTCGTCAAAGTAAGGGTGCGTCATGGCCTCACGGGCAGAGATCCGTTTGGGCGGATTGTAGGTCAGCATTTTCTGCAGAGACGAGACCAGAACAGGACGTTATTCTCCAGAACCTGAACATGCAGGAGTCCCTGGACCGGAAACTGGCACCAGCTCAGCTTCATGACATCATCAGCAGGGCTTTGCCACATCAGCTTATTATTAACAATAAGAAAACAATGTCAGATGTGCCACCAGCTGCAGGTTAAACATCTTTAACACTGTGTCACCACTGCTGACCTGTAATGCTAGCAACAATCCTGGTGACTAGTTTCTTTAAAGCAGCGGCGCATGCTGCTGTGCTGTTTCAAAATTCACAACAACCACTTAAAATCTAAAACAACAACAATCATCTGTTTGCTTCTGCTAGTCCTGCACAGCCCATCATCAGGACAAACACTTCACATTAGGAAACTCACTGTTTAAACTGAAAAGCTGCTGATGGCAAAAATGTAACTGAATAAATACAAAGAAAAATCATCACTAACTTCTTTGAATTAATGTGATTTAATTTTGAGGGTAAAGCAGCGCGTGGCTGCTTCCTGTCCCACAGCTGAAACTCTGCTCACAGGAGGCAACAGGTCAGTACTCACGATAGAAGCACTGCAGTATCACCTCAGGACAGCTGTGCAATAACACAAACCCTCACTGACCTTAGTTACCTGAGGCCACATTGTAAAGAAATGTGGGTCAAAATTAATATACAGTGGAACCCCGGCTTACGAAGACGCCATTTAACGAAACATTTACGTTACGAAGACTCTTAACGGCAATATTTCTGCCTGTGGTACGACAAAACGCCCGCGTAATGAAACGCGTTTCGCTGTGTGAAAGACGTATTGTTGTTGCAGTGCGCTACTTTGTGTGCTTTTCGTTCGCAATCAGCCTGTCGTTCATTCAAAATGGGACCGGCGTAAATAAGAGCGAGTTTGAAAAAATATCATTGCACAGTGTACGCACGCACATTAACATAAATGTACGTTTTAAAGTTTAGAATTAAATTCCATAATGTACAGGTACGTGTGCTTTCTTCAGCCTCCACCAAGAACGTCGTCTTCAGCATCGCCTCACGCAAAAAGGAGCTTCGACTTACGAAAATTGTGACTTACGAAAGACCCTCTGGAACAAATTAATTTGGTAAGTCGAGGTTCCACTTTATATAGAAATAAGTAACGCTGGTTTACAAGCCCTCTGTATCTGCATGTTGTTCTAGTTAAATGAATGATGTCACCTGCTAACTGCTTCATTATTCATTCACTGTTATGTAAATCTTAATAGGTGCTCGTGTGTCCTGGTTTCTCACAGCAGCTCCTCCACCTGATGTCTCCATAAATGTTCATGTTCATGCAGAAACTAAAGACCACCTGCAGCCCGTGATGGCGGTGACCTCTGACCCCGATGATGCGTGACACTGATTTCCTCTCTGATCTGTTACCAAGTAAAAGTCAAGCTAGTAGAAAATCTAAAGTGGTTTATTTCAAACGATGCCCTTCATAACACTGAAGTATAGAGAAGTGTGATGAAGCTCCACCTTCTCCATCAACATGGAGCAAACACACCATCAGCCTTTACTGTCAACTGAGTCCCACGTGAGCCGTGACACAGTCCAGCTGCATTTCACATCTATGAAAGGCGGAAGAAAAAGTAGTTCCTACCAATCATACGTGTCAAACGTGTCTACATGACTGTCGATTTAAAGCAAACAATAGTGAATCACTCAAACAGACACTTCTCAAAACGCCTGGTTGAATATCACCATCACAATTTTGTCCTGAGGACAGAAAGTCACCACAACACCTCCAGCCTCAGGAAACAGGTGAGGTGAGCAGGTGTTTGACCTGCTTCCCTCTGGTACGACGAGAATAAAAGGCTGTTCTGTTCAGCATGCTGTGGTGCTGCCTTTGTCCTTACCGCCAGCAGATCCAGGCCATTCTTATCCAGGTTTTTCACCATGGATGAGAGGTTGCCAGATTTCCATTTGGGAAAAGTGTTTTTGTAGTCCGGCAGACTCTCAACATCCGGCCACACATCATTGTTTGGGGTTCCCAGCGTCCTGGAAAAAAGACAAATGCAACAAAGACTCCAGGGTCAGTTCGTTTGTTTTCATGAGCCACAACGTGTTAAAACACCGCAGACAGTCTACAGCTGACGCTTTAAATCTGACACACTCTGTGTTGTTTTAAATGCCAGAATAATGTGAGTACGGCACCAGATGTGAACACTAACCCTGCCGTACAGGCCCAATCTCACCAATCCCTGCTTCTCCACACAATCCAGGCTGCCTCTAACTGTAGGAATGACTTTACCTGACATCAGGAGACTGTCAGCACCAAGGTTATTATCGTTAACGAAAACTAACGAAATAACGAAAACTAGAAGTGAAAAAACATTTTCGTTAACGGAAATAAAAATAAAAACAAAAAAAGGAAAACTAACTAAAACTATAATGAGTGTTCACAAAACTAACTAAAATTAACTGAATTTATAGCAAAAATGTGTTTAGTTTTCATTGATGTGTGCGTGTCATACAAGAGTCAAGGGTGAAAATGAAGTTTAGTTTCCAGATTGTTTTCTTGCTGCGTCTCATTATGCCAGCAGGTGGCAGCACGTTAGTCGAGTCGTCTGTGTCGCTGCTCCGTCCACGCGCAGAATCATGTCAGGAAAAGTCGGGAGCCAGAGTCCAATTTGGGATTACTTTGAATATGACTGTGTTTTGGATAAAGCAAGTGTCTTGTAGTGGAAACAGACGAATTATGAGGGACATTTCTAAAGGGAAAAAAATCCCACAAACCTTAAAGTGCACTTGAAAAGCTCACACAAGAAGGCTAACCTAGCTTAGCTTGAGAAGGTAAGAGAGCACACTCAACCCTCATCCCCAGAAAACAGAAGCTAACCCCAGGCAAGGCAGCGTGATGCATCCCGAGACAACAGGACGGGGATATCTACACAACTGTGTGAGTCAATTACCTTCAAAAAGTTTATCAGTTCACTTGAACCAAAATTACGAACACCCGGTGCTGCGAGAGTTAATAGTCTCATTGGGGCCAAGATATACATTTTATAGTTGCCTGGTATCAATGGTTGTTCATCTGCCTTTATTTATTTATTTAAAGAACCCACAGGTGGGAATGTGAGTTGTCTGTCTCTGCGTGTTAGCCCTGCGACAGACAGGCGACCTGTCCAGGGTGCAGTATGGTAGCTGGAATAGCAACATACCCAAGGATGAGCAGAATGACTGATATGATGAAACTGGGATTTTGTTACACTTAATTATTGCAAACACAACTAAAACTAAACTGAAACTAAGGATTTTCAAAAAAATAAAAACTAAACTAAACTAGCAAACAATTGGTAAAAACGAATTAAAACTGATATAAAATTGAAAATCTGAAGTCAAAACTAAATAAAAATAAAAACTAATGAAAATTGCAAAACTATTAAAACCCTGGTCAGCTCTACGTTAGGACATCAACGTGACATCAACACTAACACAACTTCTCTGGCTCTACACCGCAAATGTCAACAACAGATTTATGTGTTTAAGCACTAACGTTTGCTATAACAACAATGTGTAGTTGTTCACCACACACACTTACATTCAAAGGCTTCATCCTGATGAAGTAATGATGTAGAAGAATACCAGGTACCAGATGTGTTAACTATGTCAATCACAGACACACACGTGTGAGGCTGCTGTTCCACCTAATTACTTTTTTATCTATGCAGCTAGAGACAGCCGAGGGTGACGCTGTGCTCCACGATGAATTATTCATGTTTCAAGGTAAAAAGACTCAAGGACGCCACGGCTCAACTGTTATGGTGCGAGGTGCACACTAGGGTGGTGGATCCAGGAAGACTGCGCGAGTGTGCACATCAGCTGTCCGTGGTCTTCACTAAGATCATCAGTGCATCACTGTCCCAGTCCTTCAGCCCCCCCTGAATTCAGCCACAATCGTTCCACTACCCAGAGAGACCAGAGGCAGCCTGAACTGGCTGCTGTGATGCTCTGCAGACTGAAACTTCAGCAAGGCTAACCATCAGCATCGACTGGAAGTGCATGGATGGACCTCCAATGGAAGTCAACACCCTGAGAGAAGAAGGCCCATCAGCATCTCCACTTACTGAGGGATCTAAAACCTGAACAGGGAGCTGGTGACGACTGCATCTGTGTGGTTCTTGAGCTGTACTACAGCACACAGGGAGGCACTTAGAGGGTCATTAACAGAGGCCAAAACACTCATTACTGGCCCCCTCTTCTCCTCCCTGGAGGAAACCCATCACTGTGGTGACCTGCATCCACTCAGGACACCAGGTGTTTACGCTTCGGTCCTCCCACAGGAGATCCAGGACGCCGAGGTCATTGACAAACAGACCTCAGCCCTAATCAATGCTAACAGCTCTGTACATACTGTTTATGCACACATGGTATTTATTTATTGTGATTGTCTTGCCTTTAACAGTGATAAGCTACACTCACTACAGATCTGACAGAGTTGGTTGACCCACAGCAGACAGTAGTTAGTAATAGTTAAATAAAAGTTAATAGTAGGGCTGCTCGATTATGGCAAAAATGATAATCACGATTATTTTCACTGAGCTCTCGATTATTTGACGATATTTATTTAACAATAACAATGTGTTGAATAATGACTTTAAAAAATAATATAAAATAGTGTGAAAATACTGATAACAGTGCAAATGTTTGCAATATAAGAAATAAATGAAAAATGTAAACATCTATGTTTAGTGAACTTTGCAGTGTTGCTCTGTGGTGCAGCTACGACACTGTAGCAAAGTTTACACACTGTGTCACTTGATCCACGTCTGACTCTGAACCCATAATGTTTCCACACCACTCAAGTTTTTTTACCTCTCTTTTCAACCAACAGCATCACTCTCCTCTCCAAATAACTTCTGCTGAGCTTCCCTCGGGTCCTCTTAATCAGCGGTCCCCAACCCCCGGGCCTCGGACCGGTACCGGTCCGTGAGTCGTTTGGTACCGGGCCGCGAGAGTTGAGGCTCAGGTGTGAAATGTATAGTTTTCAGGGTTTTTATCGGTTTTCAGCGTTATTTTGTTATCGTTTTTATCGTTTACTCGGTTTTCCTGGGTCTTTTCACGTGTTATGAATAAATTTTATTTTTTTCGGTACCAGTACTAGTTTTATTTTGCTGACAATATTTTCACAGGCCGGTCCGTGAAAATATTGTCGGGCATAAACCGGTCCGTGGCGCAAAAAAGGTTGGAGACCGCTGCTCTTAATTGTTGTGACACGTGTTCGAAATGCAGAGAGGTGCGCTCGGTTTGCCACACGGCGCGAGAGTAAAGCACGAGGGAGGGGCTAATAATCGGCTCAGTCATTTTTAATGATCGTTGAAAGCCCAGATCGTAATCGAGATTAAAATTTGATTAATTGAGCAGCCCTAACAGTAGTTGTGTGTGTACAGTCAGACTGCAGTCTTTAAGAGCCAGACACAAAGCAGCCAGTCCTCGTAAGTACAAGAACACCACACGTGGAAACATGAGATCCACAGCTTTAGCCAATCGTCTCTCCCACTCACACAAAAGGCTGAGCTCATCTGTAAATGTAACATTTCTCGCACCAACAGTTCTTGATGTTTGCTCGTCTTTCTCAATTCAAATTGAAATCAGCAGTTCAACTAAACTTCAGCTTCTATTGTTTCTAAACACATGAAGATGTTTTTGCTGCGGCTACCTGAAGATCCTGAAGAGCTGGTCTATCTCAGAGTCTCCATGAAACAGAGGCTTCTTAGTAGCAAGTTCTGCAAAGATTGTCCCGGTGCTCCAAACATCGACGGGGGTGGAATATCGGGGCGACCCCAGCAGGACCTCCGGGGCCCGGTACCAAAGAGTGACAACCTGGGAACACACAAGCAGGACAGACCTGGCTGTTTGTGACGTTTCAGATTCACACGTCGCCTTGCTTGATGTCATTCTCACATGTCTGGATTTACACTCACGGTCTCATTCTGACAGTTTATTAATCACCATAAACATTTCTAACATTTCAAAACTTGTGCACAAATCTTGTAACAGTTGTATGAAACGCTTGCAGCCTGTTTCTGAACCACTACAGCAGTTTATTTGTGCGTCGCTCCTAAAACTCTCCTCTCACAATCAAACGCTGCCTGGTTCATTCATGCAGCACGTTTACAACAGTCTGTGCTGCAACCTGCTTAACAATGTAAAACGTCACGAAAATAATAAAATGCACAACAATGATGCAGTGAAATATAAAAGAGAAAAACTAAAATGACAAATATAAAAATAAATTGTGCTATAAGTTAAAGCTCTTCTAGTCTCACTGACCACTCCAAACTACAAAAAGCCACATTCACACATTGATATAGCCCTTTATTCTTTGCCATAAATGCTTCATCTTTGCCACTCAGACAGTGACGGACTGGAAATTTGGGGATTTGGTATCCTGCCCAAGGACACTTTAATATGTAGACCTCTCTGATTTACCCTGAGATTGAAGGAGAGTGAATACTAATCTCATGTTCATTACGTGGACACAAACGCAAACAGGTTTATGAGGTTTCAGCGTTGTTGTATTTAGTGGCTTTCTGTGCTGCCCTCAGTTATGCAAAAGATTTTTGGTAATGTTGATGTCTGGGTTCTGGGCTGGCCTGTCCATGACTGATTGTATTCTGCGGTGCGCTTTTCTATCCATGTATACTTTCAGTGCAGTGGCAGTGCATTTGGGATCGTTGTGATACTGAAAAATTGTTTTTGATGGATTTTTTTCCCATTTCTTAAAGACATTTTCCATAGATGCAAATAAAGAAATGGGCAGGTGTGGCTCAGGTGGTGGAGCAGGTCAGTGGATTGACTCCTGACTCCTCCAGTCCTACTTGTGCCCACAATTAGCCTTAGGCAATGTACTGAACCCTGAGCGCTCCTGATGCATCTATTGGAATTTGAGTGAATGTGAAAAAATGCTTGGGCACAGATTAAAGCACTGAATCGTATGTATGGGACTGAGTAAATGAGACTTGCAGCAGGAAGTCCTGTGAGTACTCAACAACAACACCATAAAAGTACCAGCCCATGTAATAATAATGTGTTTTGTTTCCAGCAGCCTGCAATACAAATTCCTAAAGATACAATTTAAACTGGTTTTTTGAAAAGTTGCCTGTTATGTGTAGTCATAGGGTGCCTTTTCATGTTCGAATGAGTCATAGGTCAGTGTTAAATGGATTTAAAAACAAAAACCATTCCTCTGAAAATCGTCAGGTACAAGGACTGATGAGTGGAAAAAGCTGCCATTATCCAAAAAAGCCCATGAGAAAGCTACGAACTACTGAAACCAGTTAAAAATGACAAGAAAACCAGACTCCTTGGAAGCATGATATAAAGAAATGGTGGATGTATGAGGGGAATTTAGTATTTTGCTCAGAAAGTTTGTAGTGTGTGAAATATAATGACTTGATTTAAAAACAGATTAAATAAAGAGCATAAAGCAAAATAAATTATGCCTTCACTGTTTCTTCCTGTACTAAATGTGACAATAACATTCAAGAAAAAGCCTCATGCAAAATCATAACTCTGGTTTTACGTGGAGTTTCAAAACTGGCACATAGTTTGAAGTCCTCACTTTCAACACGAGTGCCTCGAAGCGACACGTTGTAGATTGGTCATGTGATTTGGCTGCACCGGGGCGCCCGTCGACCCCAGAGGGTCACCTGCACAGAGTCGGTCTAAATCTGTATTCCTCAAACCAAAAAGGATTTTTCTTGGTTTTTAAAATGACAAGAAAAAGTAAAAGAAATGTTCTGAGATGCAGCGGCCGACACATCCCAGGAGCTGTGATGAGGATCCTTACCTCGTGGGTGTAGACCCTGACAGGAACACCAAAGGCTCGAGCCAAGCCAAAGTCTGCCAGTTTGATAACGCCCTTGTTGTCGATCAGCAGATTCTGTGGTTTCAGGTCACGATGGAGCACTCGGCGACAGTGACAGAAGTAGATGCCCTCCAGTATCTGGTACAGGTAGCTCTAAACGTGTTGGAGAACGAGCAGATCTTTAATGAGCAGCAGCCAAATGACACAAAACGTGAAACGTGACAGAAAAATGTGTCATTTCCAAACCAGACGTGCTTTAGTATTCAGAGTGTCACAGTTTTCCTTTGTTTTTTACACAAAGTGTTGAGTTAAAAGTGTTCTACCTGCTTCTTTTTACAATATTGTAAAATTCAACTACATACGTGGAGTCAAAGGTTAATAAGCTGTTTCACAGTAGTTTACTGTCAGAAACAGCACCACCATGTTTATCCCACCAGGTCCTGTGTGAACAGAATCATCTTACACAAAAGTGTCGGCCTCATGTTTGTTTTATAATTTAACTCAACAATAATTTAATGGTCTTTAATATTATTGGAGCTTTGTTCAAAGCTCGCCTCAGATTCCAGAGTGCAAAACTGTGTGGACTGCGTCACATCTTCAGACAGTAACAGGAAAATAAAAACGACCAATAGAAATGAAGCCGTGCTGCGTTCAGTGAACGACAGGTTTACGAGCATCAGTCGGGACCTCCACAGTCATTCAGTGCTGTGGAAACGAGACATTCTTCACTAGTGGGAATAGTTACCAAGCTTTATTCTTTATGATGAGAGATGACAGGGAGCAGGCACCTCTGTTACACGATGTCACAGCAGAACAAAGCAGAGATCCTGTTGGATCAGAAGATGCGCTGCTGTACCTCCTGGGCTACAGCCACATCACACACTGATCAAACGTCCCAATTTTCTCCAGTAAAAGTCAAACAAATGACATAAAATAAAGATTTATTGAGGAAATTAATGACTGGTTGTGCCACAATTTTCTCCAGCTAAACAAAGATAAAACTGAGGTAATAGTCTTTGGAGCCAAAGAAAAACGATTACAGGTCACCAGAGAACTTCAGTCTATACACCTAAAAACCACAAACCAGGAGAGAAATGTGGGTGTAGTGATGGATGCAGACCTAAACTTAGAAAAACACATCAAGACAATAACAAAGTCAGCTTACTATCACCTCAAGAATATATCAAGGATAAAAGATCTGATGTCTCAACAGGACCTGGAAAAACTAGTCCATGCATTCATCTTTACTAGGCTTGATTACTGTAACAGCATCTTTACAGGTCTACCTAAAAAATCCGTCAGACAACTACAGCTCATTCAGAGCTCTGCTGCTCGAGTCCTCACTAAGACCAAACAAGTGGACCACATCAGTCCAGCTCTGAGGTCTTTACACTGGCTGCCTGTCCGTCAGAGGATAGACTTTAAAGTTCTGATGCTGGTCTATAAAGCTCTGAATGGTTTAGGATCAAAATACATCAGTGACCTCCTGACCCAGTCTGAACCTTCCAGATCCCTCAGGTCATCTGGATCCGGTCTTTTATCAGTTCCCAGAGTCAGAACCAGACACGGAGAAGCTGCATTCAGCTTTTATGCTCCTTATATCTGGAACAAACTCCCAGAAAGCCTCCGATCAGCTGAAACACTCAGTTTATTTAAATCCAGGTTGAAGACTCACCTGTTCTCAGCTGCATTTGAATAAAGCACCAAATCTGCACTTAAGCTTAAATTTCAAAACGTACATTTTAACGACTGATTTTATCTGTTTTGATTTTATCTGTTTTGATTTTATATACTGTTTTGTTTATTTGTTAATTAGTTAGTTTGCTTGTTTTAATCAATTTTAAATCATGCTTTTTATTTGTTTTTGTTTCTAATGTCTCTGTAAAGCACTTTGAATCACCTTGTTGTTGAATTGTGCTATACAGATAAACTTGCCTTGCCTAAGGACCAGTCTGTGCAGGCCGGGTCCTTCGAAGGATGCTGGCCCTGCATCGTGGGTTTGGTTTTTTTAAAAATGGGGGTTTGTGGTGGGATTGCTTTCAGGAGTTGGGCTCGGCCTCTTAGCTCCACTGAAAGGACCTCTCTCAGCACATCAGGACATTTTGGACAAACGTCACGCTCCCAAACACTTTGGGTGTGGCCCTCTCCTGTTTCAACATGTCCACGAGGAGACCCGACTACTGACAAGACCCAGGACTGCAAACAGGACTTTTCATCCATCATCAGTGTTGGAGCTCATAAATGCGCTTCTGGAAGATCAAACACTTTCCTAAACCTTGTGAAATGTCAAGGTTAAGAATGGGATGTCTCTAATTTTTGTGAGTGTGAAGGCAGACGAGTAAATACTTCAGGCAATCTAGCGTATGAAGTTTCATATCCATGTTTCTTTACCTGAGAAGAAGAAAACGCTAAAGAAAAAGAGCAACATCTGAATAAGATGTCGCGCTCTTCCTCCTCGCCCTTTGACCTCGAACACTGAAGGAGAAGTTCAGGATACACTTAACAAGTCACATCAGTGTTGCTGTCATTGGACAGAAGCGAGTTTCACTGACTCATCAACACAATGGCCGCTGTGTGTGCTGCACAGTCGAGGGTTGAGACTGCAATCGACTCATTTTGCACACTGTAACTTTAAGAGTTTGGCCCATGAATTATGTAATACATTATCTGCTAACGTAACCCATCTCAGATTCAAAAGCTTCAAGTTCAAGCAACTATTGCACCACTGAATTAATGTAATACTTACCTTGACCAACATAGAGTCCATGTACTGGCCAGAGGGGATGGAGTCCAAGTATTTCTTCAGGTCCATGGACAGGAACTCGAAGATGAGGTAGAGACGAGATTCTTGCATTAGGACATCGAGGAGTCTGGATTACGCACAAATACACGAGTTCATACTTTATGTATACATTTCTCATTAGATGTGACTGAGCAGCACTCTGCACAATACTGAAGCTGCTGATCCTGCAGTGTCAACTATCGCTACACATGCATTTATATAATGAACTTGATGCATATCTTCAAAACTTCACAATATTGTTTGACCAACACCATGTCTCTCCATGCTGCACAAAGGGCACTAGACAATATAGAGAAGTATTGCACATATAAAAATTCAAACCTCGTGTTATAAAAACCAAAAGGATTTTAAGATCAAAGAGAATTTGAGAGCTTACCGTACAACGTTGGGATGTTTCAGCTCCTGGAGCAGAGAAACCTCTCTGACAGCTGTGCTGGGAACGCCCTCCTCCTCACTCTCCAGTCGGATCTTCTTCATGGCCACAATTTGCCCCGTTCCCTTGTGCTTACCTTTATACACAACCCCATATGTACCTGGGGGAAAGCACGAGCACTGGATGAATGTACTGGCAGCTCCTGTTTATGCTTCCAAATTGCTGGACATCATTACTTGTTACCAAAGTAATTCTTGTCAAAAGAAGAACAACTTTATAACCATGAGATTGTTGAGCAAACAGATTACAAGAAAACTTGACTACACACATAATTACACATTTTTGAAGTATCAACATTTGTAGAGCTTCATGTGAATAATTTAGATACGTTAAAACCAACCTTCTCCAATTTTCTCTATTTTCAGGTAGTCTTCCATTATTGCCTGAAAGGAGAAAGAGAAAAACGCTGTAACGTAAACAACTAACTGCATTCACTTCTATCAGCTTACACACATATCTAATCATTGTTGAGTGTCGATATTAGGTTCGATCAGCCTTTTATTTAAAAATGAACTAAACAACAAGCCTGTTCGTATCGAGCACGACCTTGTACGGAAATCATTCAAACTGGAAACTCATGTCACGTTGATTTAACCATTTACAGTAATGCAGACGGGCCTTTCGCCAGATCAGCAGGCTACCTCAAAATACGACCGGAGACGTTTTGAAACGTTAGTTTTGTTGCATTAAGCAGCTGTTTTCCCGTCGCTCGTTTTAGTAACTAAGGCTAGTTAGATATTAAGCAGTCGTGAAATTAGCTTTTCTGATTAACGACCAAGAGAGGACCACTAACGTTAGCTTAACAAAGTGTTTAGCCATCAAAGTCACCTTTTTTGAATGTCATGCTAACTGCTAAGACACGTTGTGTCGGGCGTTCATGTTCCGCATTAGCTAAGGAGTCTTTTAAATGTAAAATTTAAATTTCACTTATACTGACAAATATAAAAAATTACCTGTTTGTGCCTCGTTTTTTACAGACACGAACAAACTGCCGCTGGAACGCTCCCGGACTCTTTTGAAATGACTGGAGTGCAGCAGCAGGTTAAAACAGTCCAATGAGCATACGGAATGTATTTTCAAAACAGCCAATAAGAGGAAAGGAAGGCTGTCACGTGTGTAGAGCGGGAGACAACCCGCCGATGTCCTTGGGAGCGTTCACTGACGCTGGGATATTTAAGCCCTACCCACTTCTAGGATCCGATTGAATTACATACTATTTATTTCTACAGTTAAAGTTAGATTAAATATCGTTGTGCAGATTGTAGATTACACAGAATGCGTATACAAGAAAAATAGCCTACATTTACTTCTTGTGTCTTGTTATAAATTTGCTGTCGGTTACTTTATCAAGATAACTGGGCTCAACTTCCTTAATTTGGTTTACTATATTTACTATATTAATATTAATTTTCATGTATTAGCAAGTAGTGCATTTATAGTCAGGAGTCTGACACATTTGCAGTTATTTTTGCTAAGTGAAAAAGTGTAATATTGGCTACATATCTCTTTCAGAAATACATAATATCTATAACTACCCCAATTTTATGTCAGCGGCCTGTACTATCCATTAACAATGCATTAAGGAAGGTAAGGGTCAGTAAATAAGGAAGTAACAATGCCTAAAGTTGAAAGCAGATATGATGAGGCAGCTGTTGATTTGATTAATAATGCTTGCACTTGTTCCCTGGTGATTATTAATAACAACGTTTATGGCACTTTTGCATTGACTTCACTTTTCAGATCCTGATACAATGTTTGCATTTTTAATTTTATATTTTACTGCTAGAAATCGCTGTGGTCCCCACTTTAATGCTGTGAGCCACGCCAACTCTAAACATATGACACTGTGCAGACATGGATCAATATTCTGCTTAGATAAATATATTTTTTTATTTCGTCTGAGATTAATGAGATATGTCCAATCCATTATTTCATTTTAATATTTTTAATGATAATGTTATTTATCTATTTTTTTTTTTTTTTTACATTGATTAGTACCTTATACCAAATACAAACATATGTTACCTTTTTGTAATAATCAATGTGAAATCCTTTGCTAGACAGATGGAAAAGTGCGCTCACCTCTCATATGAATATCATGACTCTGCATGAGTCCAACATCATGCCTTTTTGACTCAGTTACACTTTTTTCTCTCTTTTTCTTTTCACACCTGTTTGTCAATAACACTACACTAAAACAAATAACTCTTTGAATGAAGATAAAAAATAATGGAAAGGATTTCCACATGATTAAGTTGCTTTAGTTGTTCTTCCACCAGACCTCCGGACCACAAACTCTCTCCCCACTTTTAAATCACGTCTCAAAACCATCTATTCAGAATCACAAACACCTGATTCTGTCTCAGTCCATTGTTACCTTGCTCAGCTTTTATACTTTCATGCTTGTTTTTTTCTGATTGACCTTATGCCTAAATTGTATTGCTGCTATTGTAAGGTGACCTTGAGGGTCTTAAAGCGCCTATAAATAAAATGTATTATTATTATTATTGCTTTAGTTTAGCATTATTCAGTTCTGTTATTCCAACAATGTTCCAACTTCATTAATGATGAATCATTTCACTTAACGTAGTCGAGCCAACCTATGCAAATTACATCAGTCCAACAAAAGTTCTTAATGCTAATAGAAACCCTTTCATTACCGTGGAAACCCTTTCAATTCATGTAAAGAGCAAAGGTCATGTCCTTGAACGCTGGGCCTTGGTGCTGTGAGGTAACAGTGCTGACCACCACCAAGCTGCCACTCCAGGATTTAAAAAGTGGGAAAGCTGTGACTACAAGGCCTCACACAGCATTTTCATTACGTTTCTGCCTCTTATAACCCCGGTGATGTTCCTGTGGTTTGATGTATATAGTGCATCATATGTTGCACTATATACTTGTACATCTCTTTTTATGACTTCATAACTTGAGAGATAACAGCCGATGGTCATAAGCAGGATGAACTTTTACTGTAATGCTGGCATCGAACTGATGATGGCTGAGAGGCTCCGCCTCTTGAACAGCAGCCCTTCATGTATGATTAAATCTGAAACGCTGTCGGTGGTCAGCGAAACGACAGAAGATCGACATTCTGTTTGGAAACGATGTCGTTTGTCCCTGTGGCACGTTTTCTATTGGTTTGTATGTCTGTTATTTATTCCTGCTGTCTTACTGTGTATATTTTATTCCTGCACAGCTGCACCCACAATTATACATGCCAACGACAATAAAGGGCTATTCTGGTCCATGTCATCAAAGACAATAGAAATGAATGATAGAACCTCTCAGTGAAACACCACATGTTGAACTTTTATTTCATATTGTACATCAATACATCAGCTAAACAAAGAGTGAAAAAACCTCAAAGTGACAAACAGGATATTGTTTTAGATGAAGACAACCCACACATACACACAAACTGAGTGACGCGTCCACTACAGTCTCTTCCTCAGACGCAGAGGAGACTGCACGTTCCACTGCCTCGGTCCAGGAGCGCTGAACAAACAACAGAGCTGAGTTTAAACAGTTCACACGTACCGTGCACAGATCTGTAGTGTGATAGCAGTGCAATAATGTGACAAAGCTAGCAGGCCTGCAAAGCAAACAAACAACAATGTGTGACTCAGGTCTGCTGGAGTTTCCATGTTTCTGTAACTTTGGTCGTTTTAGTTTGTGAAATTATCACAAAACAGTGAAACAGACGAGTTTCCAAAGTAATAACTACTAACTTTGTTACTGCCTCGCTCTCGTCTTCACTGCTGTTGCTGTCCCAGTGTGATGCTGGATTGTGTGTGTGTGTCATGGTCATTAAGTGTCACCCACTCTGTGGTGTAGTGCTCAGGCACTAAACCAGCAGAACCAGCACTGAGTTAAACTAACAGCAAGGAAAGAGAAGTGCACTCACTGGGCTTCACTGGATCGCACATGAAGGACGCTGCCCTCGTCACCTGTCAACACAAAACACTGATTATTATAAACAAGCTGAAGATTTTTCATTCACAGAACTCCACAAAAAGCCGAACGTTGGCTGTCAGCGTCTGGTCGGAAACGTACTGGTTCCCTGCTCACTGAGGATTGCGCTGAGTCCTTCATCAAAGGTCAAGTTGATGTTGACACCTAGAGGACAAACAGATGGGTCAGTGGAGGGTTTGTGGATTACATCATCATGTATCCCCCAAAATATCAGTGCAATTATAACCAACAGAGTATGGTACCACAATGTAGTAAAGTCCGGTGCAGTGTTTGGAGAGTGGAGCCACTCAGGTCCTCACTGAGCTCACAGCACATACAACAAAGCTACTGACTGCACATCATTATATTTATTGGTGAGAGGTCTGATACATGCTTATGCTTTTCTTTGTACAGCATGTCTCATTCAGCCAACCAAACACTTTAGTTACATGTGCGTGGACCTGAGTGCAGACTTTTTAAAGTGTTCTGATCATTACTGCCCGCTCTTGTCCAATCTCACACTATGTGTCCACCTCTGCCCACCCCTGCAGACACATTAATGATACTCTGTATGATGATGCACATTGAATGTGACATTTCTATAGAACGGCAGCAGAATAAATAAAAGCAAAATCTCTCAGCTTTGAATCATTAGTCAGTAAACTGAGGTTAAACTAATCAGTGCTACCCGTCAGGCTGCGACTCCCATTGCTGTCACAGTTCTTATGAATCATAACTTGCATCCACTATTGTTCTTTCTTTAAAACAGCAAGAGTATACTTAAGCTCATTTTGCCATCTAAATCTGTAATTTGTTTTCCTTTTGGAGAAGTTGTCGTTAGTTTGGTCCTGGCAACAAAATCTTAAAGCCAAACGTTGTTGCAGCAGCTCCACAGATTTCCTGCTTGAAGGAGAATCACTGTTCTGTCTGTGAACAGCTTACTGCAGTACACAGCAGGCGTGCTTCCTACTGTCAACAGCTCGTTACCTTCTGTGTTTAGAGGAATTTTAAATACCCAAATATCTCACTTTCCAGTTTTTTGTACTCTCCAACCTTCATTTTGGGACCTGCGTCTGTTTCAGCTGCCAGAGGCAACCTGCAACTTTCTCTTACCCTTTGGTGTGCTGATGGCTCTGTCACTGGCAGCTCCTTTAGCCATCACTGAAAAAGTCAAAGGAAAACACCGTCACAATGGATCACACACACACACGCACGCACACGCACACACACACACACACACACACGCGCACACGCGCACGCACGCACACACACAGTGTGCAGAGTGAGGCTCTAACACTGTGCAAACAAGAATCAGACAGTCAGACCTGCTTACTGAGGTTACAACAACACAGAGGATAGAGTGAGTGCTACAAACATGTGGTGGCAGATTTCTTTTCTCATGTATTAATCACATATTTAATCATATTAGTTATAGTAATATCACTTTCTCACTTTACTATAGTGAGAGCACTCCTGTCACTAGTTTACATGCATGTGGAAAGTTAACACAGTGAGGCCGTTGAGACGTTAAACAGATAGTGAGACTCCTGCTTATCAGGGATGTAAATCTTTAGGTGATGGCTAAGCAGAAAACAAGGTCATAATTCTCTCTGTGAGGGAGGAGGTATAGCCCCCCCCTGAGAGGGGCCAACATGTAAGAGTTTGTGGATGTTCTTTGTCTGTGTGTCTGTATATGAGATGTAAGAGCGGTGGCCACAAGGCAGTGATGGTCCTGGTGTTTCACTGGGATGCTCTCTCCACATTTCAATGTGTTTATTAAACCCACTTCAAATCAAGCTCACTGGGTGTGTTGCAGGTTATTGTTAAATTTTCCACGACACATGTTTTACATGCTGTTCATGCATCACTGGACTCATGAAAGGACATTTATGGTTACGACTGGACTCAGTCCCATGATCATCCACGTGGTCCCTGACAGTAACCTCTATTAAAGAACAATACTGTGTTACTGCTTCACCACCCTGAGGTTAAACTAATGTGTCGAGCACTGATTTTACAATGAACTTCAAATATGAAAAGACTACATGGGCTACTTTTGTGCATACGTTTGACAATTACTGCACCTGAACTCTTGGATTGAAATGCTGCTGCTGCCTTGTTTCAACAGATCCACACTTCACAGTGAGAACAGTGAAAACTGCCTTCATTTACTGTTAGAATATAAGAACGTACAGTTCTGATGTTTGCAAGCTTCAAGCACTGATGAAAGGTTCTTCACACATTTTTCCATTTTAGGCACAATGATCACATGACGCTGTGGAATTTAAATCTAATTTTCTGATGCTATGTCTCCACCCCACACATTTCCTCTCCACTTAGCAGACATTCAGGATAAATGACATTTGTTCAAACCAGTAACTGAACTGTACCTGTTCCTTCCAGAGCGATTGATTTAGACTGGACATCGTCCTGCCTCCTGGGTCCACGCACACTGACAGACAGACACAGGAATTTCAGTAAGTTAAGCTGTAGCTTCACACTGTACTGAATTAGGGCTGCCATGATTAGTCGACTAGTCACGATTACGTCGACTATCAAAATCATCGACGACTGATTTAATAGTCGACGCGTCGTTTGAAGCTTTGTAAGATCCCAAAAGACGCAGGAATAAGTAGTAGGATTTAAGAGTGTAATAACGGACTGAAACAGAAGATGGCAGCACTGCATGTACAAGGATGCCAGCTGCCGTTAAACCCCGAAGAAGAAGAAGAAGCTGTGTCCCAGAGTTCATAGCGCAGCCCAGCTCAGTTTTCAACAATGGCGGCAGCTAGTTAGTTTTAATATTACTCTTATTATTCTTTCTGGGTCACAAAATAAACGTTTAACATATTTTCAGGCGAGAATGTAGCTGTGTAAACCTCAAATATCTGCTCAGTTTATCAAGACACCACATATTTTCAAAAGCGCTCCGACGTTTTCGGAGACGTCTGTTACCCACTAGCTCGATAGCTAGCCGGGGGCTAGGCTAACTAGAGCCGTGAGAACACCGGACTCCCGGTAAATTTTTTCAAACCCACCGCTGTCTTTCGCTACTCAGGTTAAACATGATATATAAGTCACTTAGATAACTTAAAAATGTTATTGTTTGGCTTTTTTAGTATTTTATTTGTTCCTGAGTAAATCGGTTTGGCTGAGATTAAAGTTATAGTTTTTACACAGCTGAATAAACATCAAGCAGACAGCTGATTATCAGAAGTGTGAGATGCTCGAGAATTTACTCCAGTGTCCTGTTATATTTTAGATAGCAAGGAGTTTATTAAACTTCACCAAAACAATCTGCAAATGTCATTAAACTTTAATAAACTATCATCTTGTCTTTATTTTTAGTTAGCACATACCTTAAACACTTAAAGCTGTAAGCTAATGATAGTTATATAAGAGCAGATGCTGCTGGTGCAATAAGCTGTAGTTTTACTCCAATGGATGATGATCTGATTAGTCGACTAATCGCAAAAATAATCGGTGACTAGTCGACTATCACAATAATCGTTTGTGGCAGCCCTATACTGAATTAAACCAGCAAAATCCTTTCTACTAATTACAAGTTTACATCTGCTAGCAAATATGAACTCGTAGATGTGACTGGGTCATTTTCAGCACTTCTTCTTTTCTGTGTCTAAGACTAAATGTGATTACTGGTCATATGAAGGAGCCCCAAACAGCGATCTCAGATAGAGTGTAAGTGCCTCATACTGCTGGAAGCCTACCGGTCAGTGAGCGCCAGTCTAGCAGTCTGGAGGTTTGGACGAGGTGGCTGCGGTGTGGCGAAGGTAAGAGGCAGCAGGGCCGTGGATCTGACAGGAGAGCGCTGGGCTGAACCCTGGGGAGGAACAATGATCATTCATATGATAAATAAATAGTTCAGAGCATCAGATGATAAGAAGAAAGTTCATTTAGAGAAAATATTTCAAGGAACTTGTACAAAAGTCTGAGGACTGTGTTTCATTGTAACACAATCCTCATGTTCTCAGTGAGACCTTTCTGGAGGAACTTGCTGCTCCAGCAAACACGTTAGCCTGCTGTTATTGGAGATCGGTCAACAGATCAACATCAAATCCACACTCCCTGGATTATCTTCATATTCAGAGTACAGTATGCAGAGATTAGCAGGCATTCAGTCTACAGAGGATCCACAGTGGTGTACGACCATGGGCTTCCCCTGTCTGCAGCTCAGCACCGACTCCTTTTCCCCAGAAGAACGTCCAGCACGTAGCAGCAGATTACTTAAACTGCACATTCATCTTTACAGACTGTTTGTTTCTGCTTATTTAGAGGAAATGTCCCCTTAATTTATTAAAAACAAACGCGCCCACACAGGCAGCGTGATCTGAGCCTGTCAGACGATCGGTGCACAGCTGCAGGCTTTGGAAGCGAGTGAGAGGATGTTACCTGCAGTTTATGCACAGAAAGTCTTTTGACAGTGAAAATAATCACACACGAGTCAAACCTGTAGAATACATGGACTTTCTCTAAACCAGTGGTTCATAGAGTTTGAAGCTGCAGTCAGAGGTGGAGGTGCACGGCGCTCTTACCTGGGCCTTTTTGCCATCTCCTGCCAGGCTGTCGTCGTCCAGCTGTCCCACTGTCGCTCTCTCCTTTTCTGCTATTTTCAGAGCAAACTCCATTTCAGCTGCCAGCTGTTCGTCTCCAGAAAAGATCTCCTTCACCTCATTGCGGTAGTCCTGCATAGTCACCTGATGTCAGACACACAAAGGTTAGTGCAGTTCCCTTCGCTACAGTATTTTCTCTCTTAAAAGAGTAGAAACAGAAGCACAAACGGTTCTGCTGATGCTGATGCATGCATGCTGGGCTTACCTGCAGGTAGCCCATGAGATCTCTGAGAGCAGGACAGCGCTTCTGCTCCAGCAGGTTCTTCAGGCTGATGATGAGAGGAACAGTGTTCTCTGTGAAGGCCTTCTTCCTGACCTGTGGATCAAAAGTTGGATTTATGTGGATGATGAGATTACCTTCAGTCAATCTCAAATATTTCATCTGCTGAAATATAAAAACGTTAAAAGTCTTCGTTACACTTCGTGCAGACAGTTTAGCCTGATGCATCTCTGAGGATGAAGACCTCTAACCTTCACCATTGTTTGACTGTCTTGCTCAGATGGATATAAACAGCGTTTTGCTCATTTGGTTCATAATCAGATTCAGAATCAGATTCAGGATCAACTTCGCCAGCCTTCATCTTCATCTTCATCTTCAAATACAAATATCTTAAATAGTTTAGATTGGGTCAGTTTGCTCCTCAACGTAACAGGAAGGTTAAAGTTGTTCTTTGTTGTAGCCAAGAGCAACATTTCTGACAGAAATAAGAAGAAAGCTGTTCAGGCTGTGCTGACAAAAGAAACAAGCTTCATGTGTTTGAATCTAAACTTAAGGTTTAACTACTCGACATTTGTGTTTTTGCTGTTGAAACAGATGATTCCTCCTCAGCTGAGCACGTGTCCTCACAGTGACGTCTGACTGAGCCAAACAAACTAAACAGTCAGTGGATTCAACATGATGTCAGATGTAAACGACCTCCACCCTCTGGTAGACGCACAAAACACCACCAGTTTTTCTAAATGCTGCTTAGGGGAGCTACTGGTTCCAGCATCCACACCACAGGTGGGCAGGTCCTTACAGTCAAGGCCTAGCCGACCATTTGAAGTGCAAATAACAGTTTGTGTGGCATGTTGTATAGAGTGCTTCGAGTACTGAGAGTAGAAAAGCGCTCTATAACAATCAGTCCATTTACCAAGACCACTTTATAGTCACTGCATTGGTTATTGCAGCTGCCGCTGTGCAGGAAGCAGCTTCCGCGTGCAGGAAGCAGCTGCCGCCGTGCAGGAAGCAGCTGCCGCCGTGCAGGAAGCAGCTGCCGCCGTGCAGGAAGCAGCTGCCGCCGTGCAGGAAGCAGCTGCCGCGTGCAGGAAGCAGCTGCCGCCGGCACGCTGGCATCCTGTAATCTGGGAATCTTTGAGCTCCGGTACTTTCAGATGAGTTCCTGTGTGGATGAATTCAAACTTGCTCTGCTGAGAACACCAGGTTATGCTCGGCATCACTTGGAATGTGTGTCACTTTATGGAAAGCCTAGTTTAGTGTCCTACAGTTCTATAGGTCATATAACGTGTTATCTAACAGCTATTTGTGTCATTGTTACTATAAATGATCGTGTGATCTCCTGTGACTGAACAGCTGGTGACAGGAAGACCAAACCATCTGCCTCAGTAACTGAGCTGAGCAGAAAGAGGAACAAAGGAACCAAATACATTTTAAATGTAGAGAAATCGTCACCTGCGACACCACTTTCTTCTGTGCAGCCTGCAGAACAGCTTTGGCCATGGTGGCCATGTTCTCCTCCTCTGCTTCCTCCCCTGCAGCAGCGCCTGCTGAACTAGAGATGGTCTGCAGCTTAAACTCTTTAAGGCCCAAGATGTTGAAAGTCTCTGACAAAATGTTAGCACCATCTGCATCCAGGGGCAGCTCTTCATCAGCAAAGCACGCTGATGTAGGAGGTAAGAACAGAAAAAGACCAGGGTTCTGGTTAATAGTGCTTTAACAACAGGCCCAGCTCTGAAAAGAACAACCTCAAACTTTTAAGTTTACCTAAAATGGCCTGGTTGATCTTGTTGGTGACGTTGAAGCGCTGAGCATCTGTAAAGTGCTCCAACAGGAAGCAGTAGATTCGAAAGCGTTTCTCACGGTACTGTTCTCCTTTTAGGGAGAAGTGAACGCGCTCTCTGCGTGGATGTTCAAAGAAAAGGAAGAAACTCAACAAACATGTCATGACGTGAGAAATCCAGCTGAACAGGTCATACCTCTCGCTTTGGGAGAATTTGTTGTAGGACTTGTGTTTTGTGTAGGAGTTGAAATGGAAGATGCACTCAATGAAGTGCTGGCTGAACATCTCTGGGTTCTTCTTCAGCAGCAGGTGGAGCAGGCAGTACTCAGTGAGGCTGAGAGGAGGGAAACATACGAGCATCGGTCTTGTGAAAGCAGCTTCAGCTTCACGGACACATTCAAATACTGATTACAGCGAGGAAAACTACGGAGCCCCGCAGGGGACAAGGGAGAAAAAAAAATTAAGACGGACTTTTTTTGCGAGATCTCGCAAAACTTTTGCGAGATCTCGCAAAAGTTTTAGCCGCATTCTTCCCGTTAGCTCGAAGCTAACGGGAGGTCGAGACCCACTACAGCCGGGAGGAACACCGCTTCCCCGGCACATCGTGCCTCGACCGCCCGGTCGGCTTCCAGCCAGCGTCTGAAGAATGCGGCTAAAATGTTTGCGAGATCCCGAGTTAGTTTTGCGAGATCCCGAGTTAGTTTTGCGAGATCCCGAGTTAGTTTTGCGAGATCCCGAGTTAGTTTTGCGAGATCCCGAGTTAGTTTTGCGAGATCCCGAGTTAGTTGTTTTGCGAGATCCCGAGTTAGTTGTTTTGCGAGATCCCGGGTTAGTTGTTTTGCGAGATCCCGGGTTTTGCGAGATCCCGGGTTTTGCGAGATCTTGCAAAAGTCCGTCTTAATTTTTTTTCTCCCATGTCCCCTGCGGGGCTCCGTAGAAAACAAACCCCGCTCATGCTTCAGACACACAAGACACAGCCTGAAACCTGCGCACGAATCAACTTTCTATTAACGTGTTTGCTGAGTGCAGAATCTGTCTGCCAGTCAGGGATTCAGAAATGAATGGATTTGTGTTGCATATCACACTTTCACGTTCTGTCTGTGTATGAATACCTGGCGATGGCAGGGACCGGGTCAACAAGAGCCACCATGAAGTCAAAGAAGAGGGAGCCCTTCCATTTCACGAATTCTTCCTAAAACGTAGTCATGAGAAAAGCATGAAGTCCATCCATGTTTAACGTGTGACGTCACATCAAAAGAGGACGACTTACAGAAGTACGGTGACATTAAAACAGGAACTGACCTGCAGCAGGTTGGTCAGCATGATGACAGTCTGCTCTCTGATGACAGCTTCTTTGTCTCGCAGACAAGCAGAGATGTTGGGGATGTAGTGATCCACCATGTTGGTGTATCGCACACACAGATCACACATGATCACGACCACGTTGCTGCGTACTGAAACCTCTGTGCCGACCTCCAACTCCCTGGCAAACACGGGCAGGTACTTTTGGGCTAGTTCTTCATTCTGCAGGGCCAGTTTACCTGAAGCACAGTCACAAACATTTAAGCTGATGGCTCAGAGTGAAGAGTCACGGCTGAACGTGGAGGACGCACACGCTTTACCTAAAGTGATGACTCCATGGGCTCTCACTCTGGTAGGCAGCCGGTTTGCTTTGAACTGAGAAAGAGGCAGTGAAGCTGGCAGCTGTGTGTGGCGCTCTGTCAAAGATGGAAGATGACAAACAGGTTAGCAGAGCCATGCTAACCCGGCCTGGCCCTGGACAGCACAAGACTTCGTGGTACGTTGAAGACGATGTGACAGCTCCTGTTTAAAGCAGAGTCTGAAACCTCACGTGATTTCCAACTGTGGCAAAATGTCACCTGACTTGTGCTCACCTTACAGCAGCAGCTGTGCTGTTCTAAACTCCACGTCTCTGGAGACGTTAACTCACACATGGGGATGGGTATCGTTTAGGTTTTATCCGATACCGGTGCCAAACCAGTACTTTTGAAACCGTGCTGGTGCTTAAACGGTGCTCAAACCGGTGCTTAAAGAATGGAGAACACAAACTTTGTCCAAAAACCTCTCATGTTTAGCTGTTTTCCACTTTTTCTTTGGTCATTTTAGCCTTTTTGTCCAGGGTGAAGGGAGTATCTGCCATCAAACAAGAAGACAGCTGCATGTAGCTATGATGGTGTTTGCTAGTTCACCTTACATGCATTAATGTAATAACGTGGTTAGCCTACTCAGTGTAAATTACACACGAACAACATTAAGCTACTCACGCAGAGAAGAACGGCTGCTGCTGCATCATCATCCTCATCATTTCTGCTACACTAGCAGGGCTAGGGGCCAGGACTCTCCTCTTCGGGTTTTTGGGGGATGTTGCTAACTCCGGGTCGATAACAGGCACCACACCCGCAGTAGATGTGCTCGGTGTGAGGTCTCGCAGCAAGCTATCAAATACGGCGCATTTCTCGTCTTTTAAAAAAACGCTATGCGTCGCCAGGTGTTTCATCAGATTTGAGGTGTTACCTCCTTTGACAGTATCACAGTATCAGCTTAAAGCACTTGTTGCAGCTGCTGAGTTTGCATCTTTTGCTGTGAAGTACAGCCAGACTTTGACCGCTTCACCTTGGGCGTTTTTAATCTGTAGCTCTGCTCTAAAAGAACGTACGTACCTGGACCCGCCTACTATCCTCGGAAACGTAAAATGATTGGCTAGAATCTAAAGCGTATCACAGCTCAGGAAAAAAAAAGCACAGAAATGTGCGCTGCTTTTCTGTCTGGTTACTACCGTTTATGTCAGAACCGGTGCCATCATTGCACCGGATACCGGTACCATCCCTACTCACTCACACACACAGTATGTTAACATCAGTCGTTCCTACCTGCCAGTGTCTCAGAATGTGTTGTGAGGACCGATTCCACCAGCAGCACTGTCCTCTTGTTAACTTTGGCAGGACACTGAAGTGATGCCACGCCCAGAGTGTGGAGATGTTTCACCTGAAAGAGAAAACATTCCCCACCTATCAGAACCAGCCCTGCACGGCTGATCACATGTTGGTTTTCAAACGTGCACCGTGGCATCTTCCCGTCTTCCTGAATGAAGTTTTGATGAAACTGTCATCACACCACAAACAGAACAGACTGGATCTGTTTCGTGCCTCGCAGCTCTTCATCTCACGTTTTCTTAATCATGAGGATTGCTGAACAATCCTGCCTTGAAAAGTTCACCCCAAACCCAAAGGCTTCATTCCTGCAGAGTTGTAATAGTTATAGAACTGTGCAGTGATTAGAGTTACTCATAGTTGACAGTAATGGCAGGAAGTGAGGAGGACGTCCTGCAGGCTCACCAACTCCACGAGGCGTTGTAGGAAGAGGGTGCAATGTGTGTTAGCCAAGGGCGGAGGATCCCTGGCTAGGCTGCCAATCCGGTCATGGAACATCGGCTCCTCCCCCATGGGAGAGGTTGAGCTACTGCGTAAGGTTGAGAGATACCAGCTATATCTACCTGGTCTCGTCTTAACCCACGGCTCGGGCTCTGGAGCCAGCCTAGAGAGGGGCTGGACTCTGTTCCGGTTTGGAGTTGGCGAGTGTGAGAGGTGGTGGGCTGCAGTGGGTCACCACCATGACCGGGTGGTGGTTCTCATCTTTAAGAAAGAGGAGCAGAGGATGTGCTCCAACTACAGGGGAATCACACTCAGCTTCCCTGGACAGGTGTGCACCCTGCTGCTGTTGATCAGCTCCTGCACAGAGAGCTTGGTCTGCATTACGACAATAAGTTCGACTCTCTTCCAGTGGGTGGTGGACTCCGCCCTTTGTCACCTCCTCTTTTACTTGACAGAGTATCTGTGCGTAGCCAAGTGGTGGAAGGTTTCTCCCTCTGTGGCCTCAGAATCTCATGCCTGCTTTTTGTGAATGATGTGGTCCACCTCGCCACCTCCAGCTCGCACTAGAGCCGTTCACAGCTGAGTATCAAGTCCTCCAAGGATGGAGTGCCCACTCTGGGTCAGGGACAAGCTGCTACCCCATGTAGAGGAGTTCATGTATCTCAGGATCTTGTTCACTGAGGGATGAGGGGCTCAACAGCTGCAGGGATGCAGGCGTTCTGTCAGTCATGGGAAAGAGACAGCTGAGCATAAAAGCTAAGCTGTTAGTTTAGCGGTCGATCTACGTCTCCACCCTCACCTATGGCCACGAGCTTTGGGTAGTGACTGAAAGAACAGGATTGTGGGTACAAGTGTCAGAAATGAGCTTTGTCTGAAGGGTGACTGCTCCCTTAGAGATAGGGTGAGAAGTTCAAGTCCAAGAGAGGCTCAGAGTATACAACGCCTTCGCAATAAAAGCATCCAGGTCAAGTGGTTAAGGTATCTGATTAGGATCCTGCTGGACGACTTCTGGGTGAGCTGTTCTGGGCATGTCCTGCTGGGAGGAGGCCCCCGGGGTAAACCCAGGGGCCGGCCCAGAGATCATCTTTTGCAGCTGCTAGCTATTCCCTGAGGCGAGCTAGAAGAGGTTGGCTGAGGAGAGCGAGGTTTGGGTTTCTATCACCAGGCTGTTGCTCTATAACACTAAGTGTTAAGAGATCAATTGTTCTTGTCTAGCTGTCGTTTCAGAGAGAACAGCACAAGATACTGAGGGTTGCAGAGTGTGTGTCAACACCACTGAACATAACTAAAGTTTACCTTTCTGCCACAATAATAAGGACATTTCTGCTAAGAGTTTCTTCTCACCATCAGCTCCTCATCGAGGTCCTGAGCTCCACTGTCCGTCAGGATTATGCTGGACAAATACGCCTCGCAGGCAGACACCAACTCACCACAGCGCTGGTTCAGAAAAGCCTGACAAAAACACAAGACACTCACAGTGGGCTTCAGTCATATCTTTGAGCAGGGCAGGAGTTTTGGCGCTGCCTGCTTCCTGCTGGAACTTACGAGGTTACACTGTTCTTGTGTTTGATCGTCATCCAAACAGAACGGAGACTAACAACTGTTACTGAAAAAAGGATTTCATTGCTCATAACGTAGATCAGCCGCTGAAGGATAAATCTCTCTAACCTGAGTCTGCTTGATGTCGTCACTGCAGCCAAACTGATAAAGAGTCTCAACAGCAGAGCTGATCACCTCCAAAGGCAAAGTGAAAGTCTTCAACCAAGACATCAGATCAGCTGCAGAGAGACGGTGAGACAGACTCAGATCATTTCTCTCAGTAATCCCCCGCCATCCGTCCCCTTACTCAACCTACCGACGACCCTTTCCTTTGTCTCTTCATTTAAATGCACGGCGATGTCTCCCATCACACACAGGATGTGACAGCATGTTGTTGCATTCACATCCTTTGATCTAAGAGAAGACAAACCATTAAACAATACATTTATCTGCAAATAGCAAAGCAGTGATCATTAAAAACATTAAGAGACGGACTTGTTAGTGAAAAGTGATTTATGACCATTTTACAGGGCGTGTTTGGGGATTTGTTGACCCTCTGCTGGCGCGCCGCCCTGTCCAAATCACACGACACATTTAAGATGACGTAGCAGAGTCGAGCCTGTTTCAACTTGTGTCAGAAGTGCAGACTTCTATGTACCAGCTTTTTCTTTGATTGTGTTGATGGGCCAAACCTCAGATAAATAATTTACACCATATGTTTTATGATACACACTGTCATCGGATTTGGTGCAGGAAGAGACAGTTAAAGAAAGATAGTAGTTTACTTCCAAGTAAAAGTAAAAACCAAGACAAAAACATGTCAGCCTTTATCTGTGAGGAGGAAAATCCACCATGTCAAATATGATATGGCAGCACGTGGTGTCTGGTTGCTGAGGGGAGGCAAAGACTGAGGGAATGATGGAGGTGAGTAGAGGTGGGAATCACCATACATCCCACGATACGATATTATCACAATACTTAACTCACGATACGATATTATTGCAATTTTTTAAAATATTTTGCGATATTCAGATTCTGTACATAAAGGTAAACTTTATCAATATTCATTTTCTCTAATATCAAAGTCTCACACTCAGTCTTTCTCTCATTTCAGTTTGATTGTTGACAAACTGAACGGTTTGTATTACAGTCTAGTCCAACTTAACTGAATCAACCATCTGGTACAATTATAGCTATTCTGAACTATGCAGTTTATGAAAACTATGCAGCCCCTTCAGCAACTGAAGAATTTGAAAGTAAATTAAAACAAAATATAATTTTACATGAAATAAAAAAGTTTTAAACTTAATTAAAATAAAACATGTCTTAAATTAAAATAAGTAAACTGTCACATTTGGACAGTGAAGGAATGTCAGGATTCAGAAAAAGGATCAACATGCTCTGAAGTCAGAGCACAAAAACCTTTTTTGTAACAAAATATCGATTTCTGCTGTCCCTGTATCCATACATTATTAGCAAACAAAATATCACCATGCTACACAGTATCCATTTTCCTCCACCCCTATTGGTGAAAGAGTTTTGTGTTACACAAAAAGATGTAAACACAGATTCCTGTGTGTCTCCTGACAGCGGCCACAGCTTACCAAACTGAGTTTCATCACTCTCCAAACAAAAACCAAACATATCCTTCATGTTTCAAAAACATCAACTCTGTCTTTGCTGTCGAACCACAACAACATCACATCTCCCAGAGAGGAAAGGTTCCTGAAAATCATCATTTCCTGCCATCTTTTTGATTGGACAAAGCTTCATTCTGCGCCACACGTCAGCCCCTCCTTACAACGGGATAGATTTGTTTGTATGCACACAAAGCCTATCATGCATCAGTCTACCCCTGTGTAGTGTTGCTCTTCACCTTCTTTGTTTTTGTTTTTGCATCCAGAAGGTGGAGCGAGAACAAAAGAAAAACAAAGGTTTGCAGATTTCACCATTTTCCACCAAATTACAGGCTAGATTATAAAGTGCTCATTTTAATTCAAATATTGATTTGGTCTCGCCCACCTGACCATCTTGTCCCAGGCGTCCAGGATCTTGCCATAAGGCAGTCTGGAGGATGAAGAAACCACCTTGGAGAGCAGCAGCCAGGCTCCGGCAGCGTGATCAGCCTCAGTATGTGAGATCAGGTTGGAGATAAATGACGGCGTGAACTTCTTCTGTTTGGACCAGACGGTGAAGGCCTTGCTAAAGTAACGTCTGGAGACCGGGTACAAACACAGTCAGTATTTAACATTAAACATTACAGACATGTTATTTCATACAAACGCTGGGCTGGCTTCACCTGAGCTTCTGGCACTGGTGACACAGCAGGCCCAGCAGGTCCCACATCAGCCTCTGACTGGCATCCAGCTGGAAGCCAGCAGAGTACGGTTTGACCTGACTGAGCAGCACCTGGTCCAGCGCCTCCAGGGCCTTGTCCTGCACCGAGGTCTCAGAGTCCGCCACAGCGGGCACCACCCCCTGCAGCCACGCCCTTTGCACCACACTGCGCTCTGGTTTAACCTGGCAGAGAGATGTTAGGTTAGATCTCACCCACGGTCGCTTCAGCGACAGTCCCATCAGTATGTGGCTGCACTCACACTGAGCAGCTCCCCCACACACTGCAGGGCCTTCTTCTTCACAGACACAGATGGGTCTCTGCAGCGCTCTGACAAAGTCTGAAGATTCTCCCAACTCATGGGGATCACATCATGTTTCAGGAGACCCAGCAGGGCCTGTGCAGGGAGAGCACACAAGTCAGCCTGGAAACATGCAGATATTCAACCCCACCCACAAGAAATGACTTCAATCTAAATCGTGGCTGTTGCTGATCATGTTGAGCTCCAGGTACCTGCAATGCTGCTTTCCTCACATTAGTCTTTGCATCCTTCACACGCCGCAGGAGGAGGGCCAGATTCTCTTTTGCTGCATCAAATACAGAAACGAACTATGTGATTCACTGACCTGCAGTTCAGACTAGGGATGGGTACCGGTGTCCGGTGCAGTGATGGCACCGGTTCTGACATAAACTGTAGTAACCAGACAGAAAAGCAGCGCACATTTCTGTGCTTTATTTCCTGAGCTGTGACACACTTTAGATTCTAGCCAATCATTTTACATTTCCGAGGATAGTAGGCGGGTCCAGGTACGTACGTTCTTTTAGAGCAGAGCTACAGATTAAAAATGTCCAAGGTGAAGCGGTAAAAAGTCTGGCTGTACTTCACAGCAAAAGATGCAAACTCAGCAGCTGCAACAAGTGCTTTAAGCTGATACTGTGATACTGTCAAAGGAGGTAACACCTCGAATCTGATGAAACACCTGGCGATGCATAGCGTTTTTTTAAAAGCAGAGAAATGCGCCGTATTTGATGGCTTGCTGCGAGACCTCACACCGAGCACATCTACTGCGGGTGTGGTGCCTGTTATCGACCCGGAGTTAGCAACATCCCCCAAAAACCCGAAGAGGAGAGTCCTGGCCCCTAGCCCTGCCAGTGTAGCAGAAATGATGAGGATGATGATGCAGCAGCAGCCGTTCTTCTCTGCGTGAGTAGCTTCATGTTGTTCGTGTGTAATTTACGTTGAGTAAGCTAACCACGTTATTACATTAATGCATGTAAGGTGAACTAGCAAACACCATCATAGCTACATGCAGCTGTCTTCTTATTTGATGGCAGATACTCCCTTCACCCTGGACAAAAAGGCTAAAATGACCAAAGAAAAAGTGGAAAACAGTTAAACATGAGAGGTTTTTGGACAAAGTTGGTGTTTTTTCCATTGTTTAAGCTGCTTCCAGCCAAGAGTGATACCATATATGCCCCATAGCTGCAGAAAAGGCTAACATTGTTATCTTTTTACAAAAAAACAGCTGAACATGAGGTTTTTTGGACAAAGTTTGTGTTCTCCATTCTTTAAGCACCGGCACCGTTTCAAAAGTACCGGTTTGGCACCGGAATCAGATAAAACCTAAACGATACCCATCCCTAATCCAGACCATGACAAACAAATGAATAAAAACAAACACGTGACAAAAGTGATTTAAATGTGTGTTAGCCTTGTGACAACCTTGTCCAGGCTATACCCCGCCTCTCGCACCGTCACATAAGATATTAAAGCTCTCCAATAAGTGGAAGAAGATGGATGGACTGATCTCACCATAACAAGCAGCGCTGTCAGTGCTGCTCAGCTCCACAGTCCTGAAGGGAAGAGTACGGTAGGTTTTCAGCGTGTGCTGCGTACTGAGAGTCCCTGAAACAAAGTCATATCAACAACACCGTTACAAAGTACAGTCACAGTCAACACAGTAAGAGTTATGTCAGTGAAATAAAAAAATAATGTCGTCTTTACCAGGGCTCAGGTAACAACCTGAGATGCAGTAACATCCTTTATTGTTGCATTATCTGCTGTGCTAGCTCCAGACTGTGTGCAGGTCTGAGATATTTATGCTGTAAACCTTTGTGAGAAATAAGCCCTGCAGTCACAGCTGTCTCCAGGTCCAGTCGGCTTCAGGTCTGGACTTTGACTGGACGACTGCAGCAGCTGATGCTTTAATGGTTCTTCTGGCAGGAACCAACTTCTCTGCATTAATGTGATCAATTCTCAAAATCTCTCCTTGCACCCAGGCTAAGAGCTTACGTGTTGTTCCTGGCAGCTCCTGACATTTTGAAACACACTGATAATATCCGTCTGCACATTTCCACGTATATATAAGCAGTCAGCTACGCCCTCTCACAGCTCACAGCGCTGCTATTCTTGTGCATGCTCTGTATGGATTGTTGACATGGCTCACCACTCACCCTTCACCACAGCCCCATCTTAGAACATATTGCTCCTGGTCTTCAACAGCTGGATCACTTTTAAGCTTCTGCTCCGTACCTCTCTGATATCTCTCCACACCTGAGCACCACGGGGTTTAGGGCTTTCAGCTAACACAGTGCTGTGCTTTATGGCCATAATCTGTCTGAGGACAACGGGTCTAATGTTGTC